>NC_092053.1:114963129-115333129 GCF_003086295.3 Arachis hypogaea
TTTGGGGTATTTTTCAAAATTCTGGAAAGAAAGGGAATTTTTCGCTTTTATCCCGGTTGAGTTTCATTTGATAAACTTTACTTAATTCATTTTGATTTGAGTCTGATTTAGCATACTACATGGTTTATGCCATTGTTGTTCTTTTGAAAATGTTGGACTCATAGCTTTCTTCTTATGAACGGACTCGTTCCTTCTTAAGCTTTTCACCTCTATGAATGTCATACGTGACTCTGTTTTTAACTAATCTTTTACATCTTGTGAACATTACCATTGATCTTGGTTTGTCCTCTCTTGTGAATTTCATCCTTACGTGAGTCAGTTTGATTCGTTTCAAGTTAGTGCATTGTTTATTCTCTCATTATCTCTACAAGAGTTTTTAGTCAAAAATTTATTCTTGAGAAATTACAAATGATTGAGTTGTCTTTTTCTATGACTTTTGTATTCTTTTGGATCAATTTAAAACTTGTTTGATGTTTCATGTCCAGTGGATCTTGTTTGAACTACTTTAATTTAAGATCCTTTCTTGCAAGTCTTGACTCCTTTTTAGTACATCTTAAACTTCTTAAATGTTCTTTTGAGATGATGATTTCAAGAACACTTTTGGAGTATTGTTTTGAACCTTTTAAAGGAATTTTGAATTCTCTTTGAAGAAATATCAAACGGGATTTATTTTCTGTTGCTTGATTGAGATTGAAACCATTGTCCAATTTTGACGAAATTAATTTAAAGTTGGCATGCGCCATTTTAAATGAGGTTTTGAAAAGCTTCCTTGTTTAGTGGAAATCGGTTCGTTTGTAACGCACCACTTGTTTCCTTTACCAATTTACAAGCAAACTTTTACCTCGGATTTTCTTTTCCAAATAAAGCTTAACTTTCTCTTTCGACCTTGCTAAGATTTTTATACACGCTTATTTGAATATGGACTTTGAGAATTTTTGAACAAGTATTTGATTCTCTTTCGAGTTTTATGATTGTTTTTGGTTAGGTTGTGCACCTAATTATCTTTCTAAAATATTTGAGGAAATATTTTAGCTCTTAGCCAAACTTGTGTGTATTTTCTTTTTAAAACTCTGCATAATCTACTTCAACATGAAGTTGAATTAGAGCAAAGTCACGTTATTGTTTTTGTTGCCCTGTTGAGGAATGTTTGCTATTGAGCTTTTCTTCTAAATTGCGAAGTGATTTTTTCCGCAAGTTTTCGATTCTTTTATGAACAATGTATTCGAAAGTAATTGTAATCGTGCTCTTGAGTTCTGTGAGCTTTGTCTTGGGTTTGATATTCATTTCTGTAAACCTCCTACTTCTTCGACTCAATTTGAATTTGTTTCGAACTAAGGTGATGGTTCTCTTCTTATTGGTCCTATTGAATTTCTTGGATCCAAGGGTTATTTTTGGAGTTGTCAATCGATTCATTTCTAGCAAACTTCTTTGCTTGGACATCTTTGTTTATCTGGGAATTGGATACATTCTCTTAAATCTATGAGAATTATCCTTGATATTGTTCCTCCTTGCTAGAATCTTGTATCCTTCTGAGTAGACTCGATAATTGTTTTGATATCACGTGCGACTTGTAGACATAGTAACGCGATGCGTTAGTTCTTTAAGACGTGATATGGGTATACGGAAGTTGAAGCGGTAGGTGTGCGACGTTATAAGTTGTGGGTGTTTTGTTCCTTGTGAACGGGTTTGCGGTTGTCAGGCTTGTGATCGAGTATGGGGATTGTAAAGTGCTTGATGGAGTTGGAAAGTTGAAACTTTGAGGTTGTTATGAGATTAGTGTGTGGATGTTGAACACGTCATTTTAACCCCATCATGTTTTATAGCCTTCGATGCCTTGCCTTACAATCACATATTTGAATCATGTCATATTTTGCATTAAGCCTATCTTGTAACGTTTGCTTGGCAATCACACTCCTACCTTTGTACCGTTATGCATACGACCATCCAAGTATTTGAAAACCATATATATATATATATATATATATATATATATATATATATATATATATATATATATATATATATATATATATATATATGTTTATATGTTGAGATATTTTGCTTCCTCCTTAAATGTGTTCAAGGGTGAAATGTTATGGAATTTCTTTCGTTTTGTATCAATTTTCGAGGGCGAAAATTTTTATAAGGTGGGTAGAATGTAAGATCCAGAACCTTTGAAAAGTCTTTTTATGATCAAGTCTCAAATCATATAATTATTTATAGCCTTAATTTCAGAAATTATTTTATTAAAGATAATTAAGGCAAGTTTTGATTTATTAGATTTGAGATAAGTTATGATTATTATCCAATCTCACAATTATTGGATTATTTTCTATATTCAAATCATAAAGTTGGTAGTTGTGAAATAATAAGGATTTCTATATAGTTTGGATTAAATAATTAATATTTTAAATATTAATACCACTGATTTGGAAAATAAATTATTTAATTATATTATTTCTAATTATTGGATTTGGGCATTTTATTAAAAATAATTTGTAAAATTTATGAGCAAATAGTATTTTCTATGTAAAAATAGTGTTGAATTTAATTTGGGCTTCAATTACTATATTGCCCCTAATCCTAAAACCCAACACACAAAACCCTAACCCAATTACCCAGTTCCCTTTTCACCCTTAGCAAACTCACAAAATTTAAAACCCTTAGCAGCGCCGTTTCTCCCCTCTTGCACCTTCAGTTTCACCTCTCATCACACAATACACTCAGAAGCAGCAACAACGCTGCAATGAGAAAGAAGAGAAGCTGAAAAGGGAGATCTGAGAGACGAAAGGTTCAGAGAGGAGGGAGATGCCGTCACCCTTGTCGCCGGAGTCGCGAGGACCGTCGCCGCCGAAACAGTGCCGTTCGTCCCCGACCAGTCGTGGTTCTGCTACTCATCTCCCCGTTCCGTCGCCTGAGGAGTATCACGAAGGCGAAAGAGAGCTCGTGCGCGCAGGGGAGCGCGCAGGGGAGGGGAAGGAGGCGCTGGTTGGCCGCCGCCACTCGCCGTCGTCGCTGGAGGTCTGGGAGCCGCCGTCGATCACCATTGAGCCGCGCCAAAACCAGAACTGCGAACGTGAGGGATGCGACGCAGGAGCCCGACGCGAGAAAGAGGGAGCGCGCGTGCGCGCGCAGGGGAAGGGCGACGCTGCTGAGCTGCCGCTGCCACTGCCGTCGGAAGCTACCATTAGAACCGCTACTGATTTGTTATAGTAAGTGACATCGCCATTGCCATTTATGGGGATAGTTGCTGGAATCTCTGTTAGCTTGCCTTGTGCTGCTGAGTCACCACCGATGCTGAGAATAGGTGCTGGGAACTACTAACGGAGCTGGCTGAGTCACGGTGATTCCGGCTGCCAAGGGCGGTTTTGTGGCTGTCGGAACTACCACCGAAGCTTCTGTCCTTTGGTTCAGTCAGTATTCTTTAGTTACCGTAAGTATCTCTACCTCGAAACCTTCCCCGTTCATATCCCGTGATGTGTTTTAAGGTTTTCGCAATATTAATGTCTTTAGGATTAAGTTAACGGGGCCACATGTTGCGAGTAAAGGTTGTTTCTGCTGCTGCGGAAGTGAACAAAGCTGTGCTTTGAAGCTGCCTCTGATTTCGGGTTGAGGCGGAAAAGACTCTGTGAAGCGTTTGGGGTTATGGAATTTGCGTTTTGAGGTAGGGGCGCTTTCCGAAAACTATATTTTGTATATTGGAATTATTACATATGGGTAATGATGCGAGGATGTGTATTTGGTGATTATATTCGTCCTATGTACTGTTTGGTTGTTTTGTATGATTATGGGTGTTTGTTTGACTCGACTGTTGTGTGGCTTTGTGAAACGAAATGCTTTTGAAATTGATTCTTTTAAAAGCTTTGAGATCGAGTTTAATCCGTTAGAAATTTGATTTGAGTTGAATGGATTTTCTTGAGAATGTGTAAAATAGAATACACTCTTGAATTCAGCCTGGCTGGCTTTAAATGATCTGGTTTTTGATAAATTATTGTTACTGAACCGTTTCTTTAAAGCTTTAGAAATGAGTTTATTCGGCTGATAACGATTTGATTTTTGAAACGGCTTCCTTGAAATATGGAATTGAGATGACTGTTGGATTTGGCTTGCCCTGGACTGATTTTGAAATTTGGGCTGTTGAAAAGGATTGTGAAACGGTTTAGTTGGGACCCGAACCGCGTGGCAAAGTTCAAGTTTTAGGGGAGGTGGTGCCGAAATTTCTATAAAATCCGAGTCTTTATTGAATGTTGTCTGAAAAAATGATGAGTTAAAGACTTCTACTATTTTATTTGAATTATCAAGAAAAGGATGGTTCATGCTTTTGAAACGAATTATTAAAGAGGAAATTGTGATTTAGTCTTGCTTCTTAAGAAAGGCATTGTATCTCTTTCAGGAGAAAGTTATTTAGAATGAAACTTATGTTTTAAAGCTGTTTTAAATGTGACAAGGGCAATGCCTTTGAATTTGACTTAAGGGTTTCAATTAGAGGAGTTTCAATGACTTTGAAAGAACCTGAATGTCTATTGACAAGTTTCATTTTGAAATGTTTTGAGAAAGGTTTTAAGTACTCTTTGAATTCTGAATTCTTGCAAGACTAAGGCAATTTTGAACAGTTGAAACGCTTTAAAATTTATCATGGGGGTTGAAGTTGGTTTTGCCTAAGTAAAGGAAACGGCTTTGAAAGAAGTAAATGATTACGTGGCTCGGTTTGGCTTAGATCCTATTTTATTACTCAAATCGAAAAGCCAGGGTTTTAATGATTTTAAATGAATTTGGCGAAATGAGTTATGTTATTCTCCCCTAAGGACTTGGGACTTTGCCGAGAAACTTTTGTTACAAAAATCCCATTGTTGGATGGGTGATTTTGAATGTTTCAAAAGGAATCTTTAACTTTCCATGGTTTTGGATATTTTGGAAAGAGGAAGCCGAGAGTGGCTTGTTTTAAAAAAGGAATTTTTCTTGAGTAAAAGTGGCTTATGAGCCTGAGATAATTTGAGAAATGAGATCTTTAAAGCCAAGGCTGAAAAGAGTTGAAACTTGATTTCAAAGTGAAATGATTTGAGAAAAAGTGATTTATGGCTTAAATGCCAATTTTATGAATTTGATGATTTTGAATGGTGGAAGTGATGTTTTATTATGGGCCGGAATGGCTGTGTATGATTGTAAATATTGGTTGGTTCTGGATTGAACCATGAGCCGAAATGGCTGTGTATGATATGAATATTGGCTGGTTCTGGACTGAACCGTGAGCCAGATGGCTGAGATGGATGTTGATCCATGGATGAGATTGAATGCATGTATATGCTGAATCATTGATAAATGTGAATGTTGCACTTCCACTATCGGAGATGAGAGTTTTCCTGGGAGGAAGCAGTGGCTAGCCACCACGTGCTACAGGTTGAGACTCGAAACTCTTTTGACCCTATGTCGTAAGTGTGGCCGGGCACTGTGAAAGTCCCGGATGAGCTCGCCCCCGTAAATATTCACCAGTGAGGGTGTGGATATGGATCATGATTATGATCAAGTTTATGATGAGTATAACTCGAGTTGGGGATGCGCGACAGAGGGACAGTCCAATGGTTAGCTACCAGGACTTGTCGGGTTGGCTTTATAACCGACAAATGATATCATCAGCCACTAGGGACAGGCATGCATTATATGCATCTATGTGACATTGTTTGGGTGTGCATATTGTACTTGGTTTGCCTTTGTGACTACTTGTGATTAACTGCTAATTGTTCTACTTGCAATAACTGTTTGTTTGTGCTTGCATCTTCCTATTTGTGTTTGCTACTGGGACTCTGTTGGACTGTGGTGATTGGTTGTTGGTTGGATTTGTTTGGGCCTAGGGCCGTGGTTGGAATGAGATGAATCGATGGTTGATTTCGGTTTTGTGTTTCTGGTTTGGAATAAAATATGAAAGGCTATTTTGGTTCCGCATAGATAAACCGTTTTGAAAGGCTTTTGAGTTTTTGAGAATTGAACGGTTCTTCTTTCAGAAAAAATTTTCAGACTTTACTTTTATTGTAAACCGTTGTTTTTGAAAAGGAGGCATAAGACGGTTATTAATCACTAGTACGGTTTATCTTCACGTATCCTATTACAGTAATTTCCAAAAACCCTCTACTGAGAACCCTTTCGAGGATGATGTCCTCACCCCCCTTACATTTTTCCCCTTTTAGGATATGGGCGCAGAAGTTACGAAGAGTTTATTTAGTTGTTGTTGAGATACTCTGTATTGTTTTAGTTATGATTTATTGAACCCTCGCCTTTATCTTGAGATATTCTGTAAGAGGGGTAGGAATTGTATTGTCTAATGCTTGTAATATTATATATATATATATATATGTGTGTGTGTGTGTGTGTGTGTGTGTGTGTGTGTGTGTGTGTGTGTGTGTGTGTGTGTGTGTGTGTGTGTGTGTGTGTGTGTGTGTGTGTGTGTGTGTGTGTGTGTGTGTGTGTGTGTGTGTGGATGTACTCTTTATGAGTTGTTATAAGTTGTATGGTATTTATGGATGTACGTTATCGAACGAAGGTATTTTTGGGAGCGGTATTACAGTTTAAAGTTTTAAACAGGCTCATATTTAAGTATTAAATAGTATAAGTGTCGTCGTAATGTCCGAGCTATCAGAGTAGCGCAGCCGGAAGCGTGAGCTTTGGTGGTTAGGGTGTTACACTTTGCAATACTGGGATGGATATAGATGGATCAACTTGTATAATTGGTAGAATAACAGTGCAAATCAGACTACTATCCAACTGAGCATGATCTTGAGATATGGTTGGCGCTAAACAAGTATATGCCCCCCAAACTTCTGCACCTCCCTACAAGAGAACTCGTAAATTTTAACATCTTAGATATACCTTTATGAACATTAATTTAATTCTATAAAGTGTTAAATATAATATTTACCAGTAGTTCAGATTCTATCAAAGTGCTACAAGAAGACTCCATAGAAACCCAGCGGAGGATTGCTTGCATCAACAATGATACTTCAGCCTATCCGACTCCAAGATCTTGTACTCGGTATTTCTTTGAATGCTATAATTTTTTACTTCTAAGAGAACATTTCTACTCTTAAACTTGTGGCCCACTCGAAATTCTATGCCTCCATCTGTGTTGTAATCCTCACCGTCGCCAAGATTAAAAGGGTCATTTATTTACATCGCATCTAAATTAAGAGTGTGATAATGACTTACAACTTTTGATAATTGTGGGACGAACAATGGAAAAGGAAGAAGAAACAGAATACCTCCACTAGCTAGAGTATCTGACACATATTCCCCAGACGACTCATTCTCGTTGGATGATTTGATGTAGACAATATAATCTGAATCAGACTTGCTCAACTCTACGTCAATACTATCTCGCGGATCGGTGAAGTAAATCGACCTCGTCAGGATCGAGATTGCATGAGATATTGAAAAAGATGACCCAAAACCACCAAACACGTCATAAACCTCAGCATATAACTCTATCACATGTTACAGCATTAGTCTACCATGCACATCAAATATTTTATTGACGTGTTTATCGGCTTCAACATAAAATGTCCTATTAGTAAAACTTTCACTAGGCAACACTGATAGGAATCTATATGTTATTTGGCCAACTTTCTTCGAATTGATTGTCCCATGTTGCTCGAGATGACATTCTTAAGCGCATATAGAGAATCAACACGGACTCAAATATGACTCCCTCGTTATCGTTTCTAATGATCCCATTGGGATAAACTACTACAAATAAAAAACTTATTACTATCCTTTTTTGGGGTAAAAAGAAGAATAGATAGAATTAAGATAGATATAGTGTGATGAATAGTTAAGCCAAGAAGTTACTTATATAGGCATTTTTTATTATGTATCTAGGATGCAGAGACTTCTATTTATTTAAGTACGTATTCCGAATAAAGTGCCTCCATATTGTTTATGGTTGTATCCTAGATACAGTACCTGGAAATTGCTTATAGCTATATCTCGAGTACACTGCACTCAATTTATGCACGTTCGGGTAGTTGTTCATATCTTAGGTGTACCTGAATTTTTTTAATTGCTTGTATTTTGAATACAGAGTATTCGAATTGTGCTTTTGTTGATTTAATGCCTCTATACTCCAAATGTATAAGATATACACAAACGGATAAATACGCTTCAAAGTACACCATTCAGTTAATATTATATTTGGATAATTTAAATAAAAAAATCCAGTTATATTTATATGCTATTTAACTATATGTAAATTGTGATTTAAAATTATAAATTAGCAAAATACAAATAAACCTTGGTTCTAGACCACAATTTATGACCAAATGAAATTTTTTTTTTTAAATGTTGGTTTAAACCACTATTTATGAATAAACAAAAAAAAAAACATATAAATAGTAGTTTTAAACTACGATCATTATTATTATATTATTTTATAATAGATAGTATTTTAGTGTCAAAATTAATGACATAGTACGTTCTGATGTTAGTATGCATATTTCTCTCTTCTTAATTTAGTTTAAAAAATATCTTTTTTACAATTATATATAAAAATCATCACTTAATACAGAATTAAACTAATTGTCAATTATTAATATTTTCAATCATTCTAATTATATTAATTATCAATTATTCTAATTATCAATCATTATAATATAATTTTTAATCAAACATAATCGATAGCAAATTGATATTGATATCAATAATAAAAAATTAAACGTAAATTTATTATTCTAATTGCCATAAATATGATACTAACGTAATTAGTTTTTTTTTAAATATTCTATAATGCACATGTGTATTAATTAGTGGAAAATTGATATCGATATCAATAATTAATTTCGTGCTATTGAAAGTTATATATAGTGTTTCTTTTGTGGTTTATAAGTCTAAGTTTGTGAGTCAAAGTATTTTGTTTAATTTTTTAATTTGTTATTCTTTTCAACTTCATAAAATAAGAATGTATTATTTGTTTTTCATTGAAATTGATCCTTTAAGGTACAAATGATAATTTTTTATGTAGCCATTCTATTATCATTCTTTTGATAATTTGATAGTTGTTCTTACTCAAGCTTATTTTTTCTGTCTATTGAGCAATTGCTTCGAAGGAACTTTATAGGCCAAGTTCAAATTCCATCTCCTCCGTACTTTTTATGTCTGCCTGAAAATCTTTGAAGTGGAGCATATAATGAGATTGAATTTCTTCAATTTAGGTATAATTTTGATAGAATTATGTCAAGTTTAAAAATGCAATTTCAAAAATTGGTACTATATTTAAATTTTTTTCTTTTAAACTTTTCGTAATAAAAATAATTTTATAACATATTGTGATTTGTTTTCAAAAACCACCAGTCTTCCGGTGTATTAATGCAATGTCATTAATGAGAATAAAGGTCAATTTAATTTCTCAGTGTCGCTGTTCTATACCTTGCCTCATTACATGGATAATGGATCATAAAATAAGAGGATGGTCTGCATTTGCACGGATTCTAAATGTTCGAACTGATGATATTGTTTCAGTTGAGTGTCGTTATGAGAATGACTCTAATCTATGTGTCTAAGGACTAGAATAGCTTAAATATTATTTAAATAATTTAATTCTAATATTAGTATTTGATTTAATTCATTTAAAAAAAATTAAATTGTTGTCTCAATTTATATATTACAACTATTAATTTTTGATATGTTATTTTTAAATTTTATTATATGAAATTAATTTTTTTTGTTTTTAAATTTATTTTTATTCTTATTTTCTCTAATATTTTTATTCTTTGATTTTAATTAATTATGTAAAATTATTGTAGACAAATGATAAAATAATTAATAGTTGGGTTAAAAGTTTATTAATGTACAATTAATAGGATCATTGGGTTAAAATTTTATTGATATATTAACGTATAATTAATTATATGTATAATTTTATGATAACCTATAATAAATAGTAATTAGGGTAAAATTTAGTTTTCCAATAATGTGTGTATAAAATAATCATGGGTATAAAAATATGTTCATATCTAAAATTTATGACTGTAATTAATATATATCAAATTAATTTAGCATTAATTAAAAGTTTATTTTTTTATCTTAAAGCAGATCAATTCTATCATTATTACTATTAAATAAATACACAATTATAATTAATATTATTTTACATAATCATAATACTATTTATAGTTTTATTATTCCTATTATACCACTATTTTCATATAAATTTATGTCTTTAATTGTGATTTATGAATATTACTATGATTTATGAATATTACATGTACACTAATATTAATAACAAGGAACAAAAAAAATTCTTGAATGATCATAGGCTCAAAAATAATTATATATTTATTAAAAATATACTTAAATAATTTTATTGCTGATAAAAATACTCTCAAATTTTGTTATCGACATAAATGTCTTCAAAAATTTAAAAACATAACAAGAATACCCAAAAAGAATATTTTTTTTTGTAAGTGGCAAACAGCATTTATATTTCATAAATCGTTTATGTATTAGATCCAAAATTTTATAGGAATATTTAGATAACTATTTAAAAGATATACACAAAAAATCGGATGATAAAATTTTGATCTCTATATTTTTTTTATTTTTTAAAAGTATTATTAGTTGTTAACAAAAAATATATACTTAAAAAAATCAAATTTTAAAGATAAAAATATCCCATTTTTCTAATTATGCTTGCAAAAAGTCGCATCAAAATTCAATTTTAAAAGCTTTTTTGAGAATACATATTTAATGTTGGTCATTTTTGTCGGATTTTAAAATTATTTGACGATATTTTTGTCGACAACAAAATTTGAATACATTTTTAGTAGTTTACCATATATATATAAATCATAATTAAGAAATAAATTTATCCCGAGAATAAAAAAATTAACTATAAAAAAATAATTAATATATGTAACTTAGATATATTTATCTACAATTAATATGATACGTATACATAAATAATAAAATATTTAAAATTATTTAAATAAAATAAATATATTCTAAGAATAATAAAATTATTAATTACACAATTAATTTATATGTATATATAAATAAAAAAAACTATTATGATTTACAAAGACTATTACACGTACGTGATATTAATAGAATAAAAGAAGCATTGAATAATTGTAAACTAAAAAGGATATAATCATAATAAAAAAATAATTAACTTATGTGACTTAAATATATATGTATAATTAATATATATATATATAAATAAATATTTAGAATTATTTAAATAAAAAAGTATATTCTGAGAACCCAAAAACTATTAATTAAATAATTAATATATACGTATATATAAATAAAAAATTATTTATTAAAAAATTGTATATTTTTAATTTTAGGAATTAAATGCACATAATTATAATGATTTGTTATGAAATAGATAATCAAATTAATTAAATATTTCTATTTCTAATTTAGAATAAATTAATGCCGTTACAAGAGACACTCCGAATAACAGCGATTTTTATAGGAATTTGCAGCGGTTAAAAACTGCCGCAAAATAGTATACCAGCGGTTTCACAAACGTTGCAAGTTAGAACGTAGAGATTTAATTTTGCAACAGTTCTAATAAACTGCTGGCACAATTGCAGCAAATCAAAATAACTGATTTTGCGGTGGTTGCAAAATTGCCGCTATTTGGTCAGTGAATTTTAAAAAATTTACGACGGTTTTAAAATCGCCACAAATCTATGTAGGATTTTTTTTTTAAAAAATGCGACGGTTTTGAACAGCCGCAATTTCATTCATGGGCTTATAAAAAAAGTTGAATAATTAGAATAGTTTAGGCTATTTTTCTTTATCATAATCTATTCTCTTTACAATTTTTTTTATTAAACTTGAGATATTAGTATTAAAAAACACTAAATAAACAATATTAAGGAGAAGATCATGTATTATTTGGCTGAAGCATATACAAGAAAATTCCACCAGCAACAGAAACAATAATAATAAATGAGAACAGTATAGTAAAATTGCTTTGAAAAAACTTTCAAGAAGAAACAGAAGAACAAGAAAGCAATAGAAAACTATAGAACCTAGAAGATTCTGTGTACTATAAGTTTCATTTAAAACACATTTTCTACTATTATCAAAGAAAAAATAAAGAGAAATGAGTGTCATACAATCTCGTGTCAAGCTCTTAAAAATAATTATAATAACGGAATATATTTTAAGTGGTTGGGTAATGAACTAGACAAGTAACTATTTTCATCTTTAATATGCAATATAAAATTATTGCCATTGCCAAACAAGTTTGACATGAACTCACCAGCTGTATCAATCATGTCATCGACCATGATGGCTACCTTTCCTTTTACATCACCTATCAAATTCATCACCTGCAAATAAATTTTACCAATCAGAATGGCTTAAAGGTGCTTCAGTTTAGCACTATATAATATACCATGATCTCAAATATTTATTATGTACCTCATCAAAAGCACCTTTGCCTATTACTGTTAATTACTCAAGATCATTAACTCCAACTTTACTTCTTTGAAGCAACCTTATATACTCGATTTCTCTCTTTTCCAAATTTCTCACCATCTCCTCCCGCTCTTCAACTAATATTTAAACTTTCTCCATTTTTCCTTGTAGCTCTCTACATCTGAGAAGACACCAATAATAAGGAATTAAGATCAATACTTCTTTTTTTCCAAATTTCATTTCATAATATATTAAGTAATTAAGCATGGTGACAAAATCACATACAAGATAGAACCATGTACCTATAATAAAGGTGCTTTCACATCCAAGTAGTTCCTAAAGATTTCATCGCATAATACCACTATCACCATTCCTATTTACAAACACGATAAATAACCAACTATCTTTTTAATTAGAATATGATGAAAATTCTCAACTATATAATTTTTTTCTCTACACTAGGTCCAAAATTGGCTTTTCTAAATATATTAATAATCAGAGTAAACTAAGGGCACATAATTGAAAAAAAAATATAAAAGAAAGATACAATGTAAAAGAAGAAGACAACCAAGAAACCAAAGGGCATCCGATTAATTTAGACAAGAAGAAGCAAGAGAGGAAGCACCGGCAGTGGCATTGAAAATAACAAGAAAATTATACAATTTGTGATATACTATAAGCATACAAAAGTCACAAACACAGATTTTAAGGACAGTTTAAATTTTCCAAAATTTTGAACAAATGAATGAAAAAAAAAGAGAGACACAATATCTTGTGAGTTTCATGGTTAGCTATTATTCTTTGGGCTACAAAAGTAGTAGTGATATTTTTCGAGCTTTCAAGCAAGTGGAATATCTCCATGTTCTTCAAAACTTCATAAGAATCACTTTCAGACTGAACAAGACAACATGCTCCAATATCAGTACCAGTAAAAAGGGAAGATAATATCTTTGCCACATATAAACAGAATAGCGTTCAGTGAACTTACCTCAAGTGAGTTTTCAGCAACAGTCCCATGCACAACTTGAG
The DNA here is from genome assembly GCF_003086295.3 of Arachis hypogaea. Classification (NCBI taxonomy): domain Eukaryota; kingdom Viridiplantae; phylum Streptophyta; class Magnoliopsida; order Fabales; family Fabaceae; genus Arachis; species Arachis hypogaea. Next base: position 114,976,576 of record NC_092053.1, read on the forward strand.
AGATATTGAAAGTTGTAATAATCTATTTGATTCAAAGGAACAAAAAATATGAAATGAACATAGATAATTTCATTCAATGCTTGATTAAGAATGGTTAGGGAAATGGAAAAGACAAAAATACTGCATACATAAAAAATGACATACCATATCCTTTGTAACTTTCCAAGGTGCTTGGATAATGACTTCATTGGCATAACGGCAAGACAGCATGCTAAGGCTACGCTCATGAAGACGCATAATAGGATAGTGTCTCCCCCAGTGTTCCCTAAAGGTAAGTTGTTACTTGTTACTCTCTTATCTAGTGTTAACATAATACTTGGATAATACCAATCAAAATCAAATTTGCTAAATAAGAAACTATACCTCACTGTTTCATCTGAGTAGATACCAATTAAAAGAAAATCTCCATCAATAAGAAAATCTCCATCAAGGACAAAATAGTTGTTAAATTAAACCATGATAGATAAATATCAGATACTCACCTAGCAGGAGTCATAATAGGAATTTGCTCAAGATTGCATATTCCTCTGAAAACTAAAAGTATAAGAAATAGAGAATCATACAAGATGATTCGAAAAAGGACTTTACATTGCACTGAAACTTGGAGAGAAAGGAAAGATAAACATGAACTCACTGTCCCACGGACGAAGTAAGAGGTTGCGATGTAAAGGATGGCACTGAAATGGCAGGCAAAGAACTTGCAGGTTGAGTTATTGCCTAAACAATTATGTCATAGGAGATTGGAAACAACACAATAAAGTTAAGAACAATGACAATTCACCATTGTAAACTTGTAGTCGAAACAAACCCTAAATAAATAATAGTGCTATAATAATAATATACTAAATAAAAGAGGAATCAAACTATGGAATGTTATTATGTAGTTGAAATTTTTAAAAAAAGATGCCTAAATATCCAATCTCTGTTGGATTAAATAGACTATTATTAACATATACACTTCAGAGACAATACATGCATTGAGGGGAGTACATGAAACAAAAGATAAATGTAGACCTTGTACTCACCTGGTTTGAGGATGCAGATGAAACAGCTGAGGCTCCCTAGCCCACTTAAGAATCTAAAAGAGTAGTGAATAACAGAAAATCATAAGTCAATAAAAAAATACCATCCATGAGTATTAGCTGAGATAGTGCTTTTGGGAGAATGAAATTTGGAACTTGATTAAAATACTATGAAACTTTTATGTACCTCAACAAGCCTTGCATGGAACAGATCAAATGTCCCATCAATATATACAATTTGAGCATTCACTCCAGGCTCCTGAAGTTAGATGAAATGGCAATGGATTATCCCAATAAAAAAGTTCCTCACAACATTATAGCACAGACAAGTATCACCATTCACTAAAGTTTTGCAAAGATCAAAATCTTTCATATTTTGAAGATTAGTGATAACTCATAATGTTAGAACCTGTCTCTGAAACTATCACAGACACCCCTTGTGTCTCTTCTTCATGGAAAATTATGCAAAAAGACAGAGTTCAAGAAAATCAGAGAATATTATAAGTCACTAAATTGGGGTAAAATTTCATCAGACTAGGGTTCGAACTAAAATAGCAAACAGATTGGAAACAAGCAAAATAAAACTAAATTGGTACAAAGATATTCGATCAACAAGCAAAATGATTAAATTGAAACAAACGTATGAAGACAAAAGATGAAATTGGAACAACAGAAAAAGGAAAAAAAGCAAACCAGGAAGCGGGGAGAGGGTGCGTTCGAGCGACGCACAATAGAGCAAGGGGGAAGGTTGAGGATGACGACACCGGGACGGTTGGGAAGCCACACGACGACACTGGGACGTTCACAGCGGATGGACGAACAATGGACGTGCCTCTCTATCTTTCTTTCGCGCACGGGAGCTATGCGGGAGCTTGAGCAGATTCATGACGAGGAAGGATGTAGCGGCTACAGCTGATACACGGAAGGTATACGGCGGCAAGGAGTCTTGAAACTGGTGATTGGAGCCTTTGTTCGCCCTTTCCTATTCGCCCGAAAATGAAGATTAATGGGTCTGGCTTCACCCAATTTCTAATATGAAATAAATTTGAGTAACATGTTATCCGCGACAGTTGATACACAGAATTGCCCCTATCTTGAGCAGTCTTTGATGGAGACGAATAAGGCATCAAGAACTGTAGCTACTCAATGAATTTGCGGCCGTTCGGAAAAATGCCGGCAATTTTCCGCTGCAATTGCCTGTTTCTCTTGTAGTGCTCTCACTTTATGTATATGTCCCCTTAATGTATTATGTGATTGTAAATTTTTATATCTGAGACTTATATTTTTCTTGACAATTGTCTACTAAATTATGTTCTAACCTTAAAGTTTAATATAATGTTAAATATAATTTTTTAATTAGTTTTTTACTTACATTCTTTTGTTTGTTTATTTTATCTTAATTTCTTTGCAGATATGGATTTTATTAAGAATGTCAAAGTAATATCTAGACATAAAGTTTGAAAATTTAAGGTTAGAAAAATTCGATTATAGAATGTTAAACAATTTAAAATATATACACAAAAATCTCCAATCAAAATAGTTCTACTTGATGAAGAGGTAATATAGAATTGTATATTATTTTTAAATTAATTTATTATTTTTTATTATTTTTCATTGTTTATTGTGATATTATTTTATAAAAATTTTCATATATAATGTACAATAAAAAATTCAAAAGTATCCCTATTTTAAAAAAAAATGATATTTGAAAGAAGTGTTTATGTTATGACCAATCTTAGCATAGGTCGAAATAATATTGGGTTCAAGCCAACTAGGCATAAATATATGGTTTATTTTAGAAAGGATACCATTTTGCATTCGATTAAAGATTCCTTGATCCCGTTAAATTTGTTTTGCTTTGAACCATACGAAGAAGTACTCAAAAAAAAAAAGAAAAGAAAAGACTCGCATGTGATACGTAAGAGTTGTATAATTCATATTAAAATTGTTGGAATCAATTTATTTTGATATTTTTTGAAGTAATAACATTTTGTACTTTTAAAACTCCAAATGTAATAGGTCTTCTAACAGGAAAAGAAAAATTAGAGGTATTTAATAAGTTTGGAAGTCCTGTTTCTTTTGTTGTGCTAGAACTTGATAAAATGCAGTAAGTTAAAAAAATTGTGATATTTTATTAGTTTTATTTTCTAAATTTCTTGAAGTTATTATATTTCTAACTATTTTGACTTGATGTGGTATTGATGCGTGAGCATCTTTCCTATTTTTTCCTAGTAAATTTGCATGTAATTTGTTGAGTTTAATTAAGAATTAATTATATTTTAGCCACTATGGATGCTATTTTGAGTTTTGTGCAATACTGTTTATTTTAGGTAGCATTCGGTTGGATTTGATGGAGTTTCTGCAGCACAAGAATCAAAGGAGATGGCAGCGAGGAGTGACGCGTACGCGTGATTTGGAGCTTTCCATGGCGACGCGTGCGCGTGACTGACGCGTACGCGTAATTTGAGGATTTGCTCAGCGACGCGTACGCGTGAACGACGCGTCCGCGTGACTCGCGAAAAAGGACCATCGACGTGTACGCGTGACATGCGCCACGTGCAGAAAATGTAGAAAAACGCTGGGGGCGATTTCTGGGCTGTTTTGACCCAGTTCTTAGCCCAGAAAACACAGATTAGAAGCTGCAGAATGGACAAATCAAGTGGTCCCCACCCATCAGCTGAAGACTTGTTAATTAATTCGAATTTAAATTCAAATCTTATTTTAGGAAAAGATATTATTTTAATTTTAATTTTAGAAATTTGATTTTTAAATTATTAGGATTAGTTATAAAAAGGATCCCAACAGGGTGGTTCCAGCACAACATTCCATAATATTATTCCATACAAATTTACATTCCATATTCCATGAGTAACTAATCCTCCATTGTTAAGGTTAGGAGCTCTGTCTATTGTATGGATTGATAATATTATTTTCTATTTTAATTTATGTTTTGATTTATATTTCAATAATTGTTTTCGTTCTTTATTTTATGAATTTGGGTGCGTGGAACGGAAGTATGACCCATGTTCTATTTGAGTTCTTGTATAACTTGGAAAAGCTCTTTATTTGAACAATAGCTTGAAAACATATTATCCTGAATTTCTAATTTTTTGTATTTAACGGGATATGTGACATATAATCCCTTTATTTTTGGACAATTAGGATTCTTGTGGCATATAAACTGGAATTTGATCATCACCCTCTAAATTGGAATTAATTGACCAAGGAATTGGCAATTGATGAATTTTAGAGGAGACTAGGAAGGTCTAAGGAATTAGGGTCTAGTCAGAAATAGTTTGCCATGAATTAAATCTTGCATGATTAAAATAGTTAATAAGAAAAGTCAATCCAGAAAATAGATAACTCTGAAACCTTAACTGCCTTCTCCATATTTTCTTCCCAAAGTATTTACTTGCCTTTCTTCAATATTCTTTATATTGTTTAATATCTTTTATATTGCATCTCAACACTATTTTCTGTTTGTCTAACTAATCCTATCACTCAATTATTGTTGCTTAATCCATCAATCCTCGTGGGATCGACCACTTACTCACGTAAGGTATTACTTGGTACGACCCGGTGCACTTGCCGGTAAGTTTGTGGGTTATAAATTCCGCACCAAGTTTTTGGCGCCGTTGCCGGGAAATAATTGTGATTAACAACTATTAGTTGTTTGATTTTTTAGATTAGGCGTTTTAATTTTAATTTTATTTAAATATTATTTTATTATTTTTCAAAAAAAAATTATTCCCTTATTTTCTTTTTTTTCGTTCCCCCTCCTGTTCGTTTTTTTTTATTTTTTTTATTTTCTTTTAATTTCGTTTTTTGTTTCCTTCTATTAATTTTTTTTATAATTAGTTTATTTTATTTTTGTCTTTAAATTTTTTTTTAGAAAAAAAAAAGTTTATAAATAAATAGCAATAATATTTTTCTCTAATTTTTGAAATTAAGTTTGGTGTCGCCTAGTTAATTTTATTAAAAAAAAATTTTGTTTATTTTTCCTTGTTAATTTTTGAAATTTTATTTATTTATTTATTTAGTATTTTTATTTTATTATTTTACACAGGTTACTTCACAGGGACTTCTCTGCACTCTGACGTAGAGAGTCCCATTTTTTCTTGTTTTCTGCTTGTGTATGCGCAGGAACAGAGACAAAGAACATCTCTTAGACTTTGATCCTGAACCTGAAAGAACTTTTAGGCGACGTTTACAACAAGTAAGAGTTTACAAGGCTGCAGAGTCCACTATAGCAAATAATAACGCTGTTAATGTCAATGTGGTAAATCCAAATGGGGATGATCAACAAAGGAGAGTGCTTGGCTCTTATTCTGCTCCTACTGCAGATCTTTATGGAAAGAACATTGTGGTGCCTCCTATAACTGCAAACAACTTTGAGTTGAAGCCACAATTGGTCACCCTGCTGCAACAAAATTGCCAGTATCATGGTCTTCCTCACGAAGACCCAGATCAATTTATATCTGATTTTCTGCAGATATGTGATACTGTGAAGACAAATGGAGTGAACCCAGAGGTGTACAAACTCATGCTTTTCCCGTTTGCTCTGAGGGATAAAGCAAAGCTATGGCTAGATTCACAACCAAAGGAGAGTCTGAATAATTGGGACAAGGATGTCACAAAGTTTCTCACTAAATTTTTTCCACCAAAGAAGCTGACTAAGCTTAGGTTAGAGGTTCAGACCTTTAGACAGAAGGAGGGAGAAACACTTTATGAAGCCTGGGAGAGATACAAGCTACTGACTAGGCAATGCCCTCCGGACATGTTCTCCAAATGGACCCAACTAGAAATCTTCTATGAAGGCTTGGGTGAGATGTCCAAGATGAGCTTAGATACTTCTGCAGGCGGTTCATTGCACAAGAAGAAGACACCAAAGGAAACTATTGAGCTGATTGAATTGGTTGCAAGCAACCAATATTTATACTCATCTAACAGGAATCCTGTGAACTCTGAGACCCCTCAGAAGAGAGGCGTGTTGGAAGTAGAAGCTGTTAATGCTCTTCTTGCTCAGAACAAGCTGATGTCTCAGCAAATAAATCTACTTACTCAACAGATGGGTGATATACAAGTCTCAGCTATCAACACCTAAAATCTACCACAGGAAGTCTCCTATGACATGGCAGGTAACTTTATGCAAAATGATAATTATGATTATGCTCAACCCTCTTCTGAACAGGTGAATTACATGGCGAATGGTTCTAGAAATCCCAACAATGATCCATATTCTAAGACATACAATCAGAGGAGGAGGAATCACCCAAATTTTGGGTGGAGAGATTAACCTCAGAGACCTCAGAACTTCAACAATAGTTCTCAGGGTGGTTTTCAACAGAACAACTATAATAACCGCCAATTTCAGTCTCAGCAACAACAACCACCTCAGCAGGAAAATTCTAAATCCCAAGAAGATTCTAATTGGGAGATGATGATCAGTTTCATGCAAGAAACCAGAGCCTCCATTAGAAATTTGGAGTGCAAATAGGTCAAATGAGCAAGCAATTACCTGAAAGGTCTTCAAATACATTCCTTGGTGATACAGTGGTGAACCCAAGAGAAGATTACAAGACTATTCAATTGAGAAGTGGTAAGGTAGCTAGTTCTGAGACCAAGGTCAATGAAGATCTAGTTGAAAAGGAAACTCCAGAGGAGAAGAAGGAAGAAGTAGAGCACGCCCCTCCTAAGCGTGCAGACAACCCGTTTCCTGACTCTCTTGACACTTATCCCACCTTACCAAAGGCCCCTGAATACAAGCCAAAAATGCCATATCCTCAGAGGCTTCAGAAGGCGTCCAAAGAAAAGCAATTCTCTAAATTTTTAGATGTCCTCAAGAAGCTGCAGATCAACATTCCTTTTGCAGAGGCTCTAGAGCAAATGCCTCTCTACGCTAAATTTATGAAAGAGTTGTTGACCCACAAGAGGAATTAGAAGGAGCAAGAAACCGTGGTGTTAACCAAGGAATGCAGTGCTATTATTCAACACACCCTTCCTGAGAAGATGCCAGACCCAAGAAGCTTTGTCATTCCTTGCACCATTGGAGAAGTCGGCATTCAGAGAGCTTTATGTGATCTTGGAGCTAGCATCAACCTCATGCCACTTTCAGTGATGAAAAAGCTTCAAATTGAGGAGGTAAAACCTACTCGTATTTCTCTTCAACTTGCTGATCTTTCTATTAAATTACCTATAGGTGTTGTTGAAGATTTACTTGTAAAAGTAGGACCATTTATCTTCCCTGTTGATTTTGTTATATTAGACATGGAAGAGGAGGTAAAACCCTCTATTATACTTGGTAGACCCTTTTTAGCTACAGGTAGAGTTCTGATTGATGTGCAAAAGGGTGAATTAACCCTGAGGGTCAATGAAGAACAGGTGGTCCTAAATGTTTTTGAAGCCCTCAAACACCCCAATGATTTTGAGGAGTGTATGAAAATAGATGTTATTGAACCACTTGTTCAAGAAGTATTGAAAACTGAGGTACTTGATGATGTTCTGGATCCTATTTCTGAGTGTGAATTAGTTGAAGTTAACGAGTCACCACCCCAAAAGGAGCTTATGAACACGCCAATCAAGGAGGAGAAAGCCCCCAGGCTTGAGCTCAAACCCTTACCCCCTTCTCTGAAATATGTATTTTTGGGTGGAAATGATTCATATCCAGTAATTATTAGCTCTTCCCTGAAGCCTAAAGAGGAAGAGGTGCTTGTTTCATTGCTCAAGAGCCATAAAACAGCTCTTGGGTGGACCATTAGTGACTTGAAAGGGATTAGTCCAACCAAGTGTATGCACAAGATCCTCCTTGAAGATGATGCCAAACCAGTTGTGCAACCACAAAGGAGACTCAATCCAACTATGAAAGAGGTGGCCCAAAAAGAGGTAATGAAATTATGGGAAGTAGGTGTTATTTACCCTATTTCTGACAGTCCTTGGGTAAGTCCTATGCAGGTAGTTCCCAAGAAAGGAGGGATGACAGTGATCAAGAATAAAAAGAATGAGCTTATTCCTACAAGAACAGTCACAGGATGGAGAATGTGCATAGACTACAGGAGGCTCAATACTGCTACAAGAAAGGATCATTTTCCCCTGCCTTTCATTGATCAGATGCTTGAGAGGTTAGCTGGTCATGCATTTTATTGTTTTTTAGATGGATATTCTGGATATAATCAAATTGCAGTGGACCCTCAAGATCAAGAGAAGACAGCATTCACATGCCCCTTTGGAGTATTTGCCTACAGGAGAATGCCATTTGGACTTTGCAATGCTCCAGCAACTTTTCAGAGGTGTATGCTTTCAATTTTTTCTGATATGGTTGAAAAGTTTATTGAGATATTTATGGATGACTTTTCTGTTTTTGGTAATTCTTTTGAATCATGTCTTAAACATTTATCTCTTGTCTTGAAACGGTGTCAAGAATCAAACCTTGTTTTAAATTGGGAAAATGCCATTTTATGGTTACAAAAAGCATTGTTCTTGGACACCAGATTTCAAGTAAGGGGATTGAGGTTGACAGAGCAAAGGTGGAGGTAATTGAAAAATTACTACCACCAACCAATGTTAAGGCAATCAGGAGTTTCTTGGGTCATGCAAGATTTTATAGAAGATTTATAAAGGATTTTTCTAAATTTGCTAAACCATTGAGCAACCTGTTGGTTGTTGATGTTCCTTTTGTCTTTGATTCTAATTGTCTGCATGCCTTTGAAACTCTGAAGGCAAACCTTACCTCTGCTCCCATTATAGCCCCCTGACTGGGATTTACCATTTGAATTAATGTGTGATGCTAGTGATTTTGCTATAGGAGCTGTTTTAGGCCAGAGGCATGGTAAGCTTGTACATGTCATTTATTATGCCAGTCGTGTGTTAAATGATGCTCAAAAGAATTACACAACTACAGAAAAGGAATTATTAGCTGTTGTGTATGCTGTTGATAAGTTTAGGTCCTATTTACTTGGTTCTAAGGTTATTGTTTATACTGACCATGCTGCTTTGAAGTACCTTTTAACCAAGCAGGATTCTAAACCAAGATTAATCAGATGGGTGTTGCTCCTTCAAGAGTTTGATATTGAGATAAAAGACAGGAAAAGGGTCAGAAAATCAAGTAGCTGACCATCTCTCCAGACTTGAGCCTGAAGTAGGAGTACAACCACCCACAGCTGTGACTGAGACGTTTCCAGATGAGCAATTGTTCCTTATTCAACAAGTTCCTTGGTTTGCAGACATTGCAAATTATAAGGCTATGAATTTTATCCCAAGGGAGTACAACAGGCAACAAGTAAAGAAGCTATTAACAGATGCCAAGTACTACATTTGGGAGGAACCATACCTTTTTAAAAGGTGTTCAGATGGTATAATCAGAAGATGTGTCCCAGATGATGAAACACAGCAGATTCTTTGGCACTGTCATGGTTCTGAATATGGAGGTCACTTTGGTGGTGAAAGGACAGCTACAAAGGTCCTTCAGAGTGGGTTTTACTAGCCGACTCTCTTCAGAGATACAAGAAAATTTGTGAAGCACTGTGACAGATGTGCAAAAGTCATGAATCTCCCTGCCAACCATGAAATGCCAAAGCAGGGGATTCTTGAGGTTGAGCTGTTTGATGTGTGGGGTATTGATTTCATGGGACCTTTCCCACCCTCACATTCAAACACCTATATTCTAGTGGCCGTTGATTATGTGTTCAAGTGGGTGGAGGCTGTAGCTCTACCCACCAATGATGCCAAGGTGGTAATGAGCTTTCTTCAGAGATGTATCTTCAGCCGGTTTGGTGTCCCAAGGACACTCATTAGTGATGGAGGAAGTCACTTCTGTAACAGACAGCTGGACTCTCTTCTGCAGAGATATGGAGTTCATCATAAAGTGGCAACCCCCTATCACCCTCAGACAAGTGGACAGGTTAAAGTTTCCAACAGGAAACTTAAGAGGATTCTAGAGAATACCGTCAGTGTTTCAAGAAAGGACTGGTCTAGGAAGCTTGATGATGCTCTCTGGGCATACCGGACAGCATACAAGACTTCCATTGGCATGTCCCCTTATCAGTTGGTCTATGGCAAAGCCTGTCACTTGCCATTTGAGCTGGAACACAAGGCTTACTGGGCAATCAGGTATCTAAATCTTGATTCAGAAGCTGCAGGAATTAAGCGAATGCTTCAGTTGAATGAGCTTGATGAATTCAGATCTTCAGCTTATGAGAATGCCAAGCTCTATAAGGAAAGAACCAAGTTACTGCATGACAAGAAGATTGCCATCAGAGTCTTTGAGCCAGGACAGAGAGTGCTTCTATATAATTCAAGGCTCAAATTCTTTCCGGGAAAGCTGAAATCCTAATGGTCAGGACCGTTTTTGGTTACTAGAGCTTCACCATATGGTCATGTGGAAATACAAGAAGAGAATTCTGATAGAAAATTTACAGTGAATGGCCAGAGGTTGAAGCACTATCTTGGAGTCGAGATTGATCGCCAGAGGTCCACTCATCTGCTGAACTAGCAGAACTGACCGTCAAGCTAGTGACGTTAAAGAAGCGCTTGTCGGGAGGCAACCTGATAATTTCGTATCCTTAGTTATTTTTCGTAGTAGTAGTTTTCTTATTTATTTGATTTTTATTAAGTTCTTACTAATTTTCTGATCATGTAGCTATTTTATAACAGGAACCGAACACCTTATAAAAAAAAGCACCCGACGCGCAAGCGTCGCTGACGTGTACGCGTCATCTAGGGGTGCGAGAAAAATAAAAAAGTTACAGAGAGTTGCGTGGGAGTGGCGCCAGAATGAAGCCTTTCGCACAAACAAGCCCACGCGGACGCGTACCCCACGCGTGCGCGTCATTCATGATTTTGGTACTCCACGCGTCCGCGTCATCGACGTGTACGCGTGACATCGCAAATCGGCATACAAGGTGTTTGGACAGAGAGTTGTGCTGGTTTGGGGCTGGAAGTGTGCTAGAAGCACAAAATTGCCCACACGTACGCGTCTCTGACGCGTGCGCGTCATTTGACCTAACGGCTATCCACGCGTCCACGTGCACGACGCGAACGCGTCGTATGCCAATATTGGTCCCAAAGCCATGCAAACAGAGAGTTGCGCGTGCGCGCGGCTGGCTTTGCGTGAATCGCACAAAACCCAGAGCACGCGGACGCGTGCTTGACGCTTACGCGTCATTAAGGAAGTTCCGCGACCCATGCGTATGCGTGCCGTACGCGTACGCGTCACCTTCGCCGCCCAGTTTCAATTTTCTTTCTCCCTCTCCCAATCCTAATTCTCTCTTGTTCTTTTATCCTTTCCTTTTTCTTTCATAATAATATTTGTCACTTTCTATTTTCAGTTCTTCTTTGCTTGAGGACAAGCAAACCTTTAAAGTTTGGTGTTGACGCTTCGCTTAAGGGTTTTCTGTTTATTCCTATGGCACCAAAAGGGAGGCGAATCATCTTCACTAAGGAGCACAACCTGAAGAATAAAACGACTGCTAGGATAACTAAGGTGGTTGAGTTTCTTTCATTTTTTTCTTCCCTCGTTTCTATATTATGTTCCGGTTTTCTACTATTTTTGCTTTGTTTGTTGCATGATCCTTTATTAGTTAGAATCCTAGGTCTAGTTTAGTTTTTTTTAACTGCTTTAATTCTGAAAAGATGTCTCATGCATTACTTACTGAGCTTGAATTCAAAAAAAAATACAGGAGTGATATATTACATGAGAAAGTGGGTCTATATTGAAGAATAATCTTATTTACTTAAATGTGGTGGTATTTTCTGTGATTCTGAATGCATGACATGAACAGTGGATATTTTTGATAGTGAAGTTTATGAATGTTAAAATTATTGGCTCTTGAAAGAATGATGAAAAAGAAAAATGTTATTGATAATCTGAAAAATCATAAAATTGATTCTTGAAGCAAGAAAAAGCAGTGAAAAACACAAAGCTTAGGAAAAAAATAAAAAAATAAAAAAATAAAATAAAATAAAGAAAAAAAAAGTAAGCAGAAAAAGCCAATAACCCTTTAAACTAAAAGACAAAGGGTAAAAAGGATCCAAGACTTTGAGCATTAATGGATAGGAGGGCACAAAGGAATAAAATCCTGGCCTAAGCGGCTAAATCAAGTTGTCCCTAACCATGTGCTTGTGGCGTGAAGGTGTCAAGTGAAAACCTTGAGACTGAGCGGTTAAAGTCGTGATCCAAAGCAAAAAGAGTGTGCTTAAGAACTCTGGGCACCTCTAACTGGGGACTCTAGCAAAGCTGAGTCACAATCTGAAAAGGTTCACCCAGTTATGTGTCTGTGGCATTTATGTATCTGGTGGTAATACTGGAAAACAAAATGTTTAGGGTCACGGCCAAGACTCATAAAATAGCTGTGTTTAAGAATCAACATACTAAACTAAGAGAATCAATAACACTATCTGAATTCTGAGTTCCTATGGATGCCAATCATTCTGAACTTCAAAGGATAAAGTGAGATGCCAAAACTATTCAGGATTGCAGTTGTAAACCCCACTATAAGAAGAGACATGAGCTTAATCGAACTCTCATTCTCATGCAAATTCACATCCTAAGCTTATATTAGTTTTGGTTGCTTGAGGACAAGCAACAATTCAAGTTTGGTGTTGTGATGCGTGAGCATCTTTCTTATTTTTTTCTAGTAAATTTGCATGTAATTTGTTGAGTTTAATTAAGAATTAATTATATTTTAGCCACTATGGATGCTATTTTGAGTTTTGTGCAATACTATTTATTTTAGGTAGCATTCGGCTGGATTTGATGGAGTTTCTGCAGCACAAGAATCAAAGGAGATGGCAGCGAGGAGCGACGCGTACGCGTGACTGATGCGTACGCGTGATTTGGAGCTTTCCATGGCAACGCGTGCGCGTGACTGACGCGTACGTGTGATTTGAAGATTTGCTCAGCGACGCGTACGCGTGACCGACGCGTCCGCGTGACTCGCGAAAAAGGACCATCGACGCGTACGCGTGACATGCGCCACATGCAGAAAATGTAGAAAAACGCTGGGGGCAATTTCTGGGCTGTTTTGACCCAGTTCTTAGCCCAAAAAACACAAATTAGAAGCTGCAGAATGGACAAATCAAGTGGTCCCCACCCATCAGCTGAAGACTTGTTAATTAATTCGAATTTAAATTCAAATCTTATTTTAGGAAAAGATATTATTTTAATTTTAATTTTAGAAATTTGATTTTTAAATTATTAGGATTAGTTATAAAAGGGATCCCAACAGGGTGGTTCCAGAATAACATTCCACAACATTATTCCATACAAATTTACATTCCATATTCCATGAGCAACTAATCCTCCATTGTTAAGGTTAGGAGTTCTGTCTATTGTATGGATTGATAATATTATTTTCTATTTTAATTCATGTTTTGATTTATATTTCAGTAATTGTTTTCGTTCTTTATTTTATGAATTTGGGTGGAACGGAAGTATGACCCATGTTCTATTTGAGTTCTTGTATAACTTGGAAAAACTCTTTATTTGAACAATAGCTTGAAAACATATTATCCTGAATTTCTAATTGTTTGTATTTAACGGGATACGTGACATATAATCCCTTTATTTTTGGACAATTAGGATTCTTGTGGCATATAAACTGGAATTTGATCATCACCCTCTAAATTGGAATTAATTGACCAAGGAATTGGCAATTAATGAATTTTAGAGGAGATTAGGAAGGTCTAAGGAATTATGGTCTAGTCAAAAATAGTTTGCCATGAATTAAATCTTGCATGATTAAAATAGTTAATAAGAAAAGTCAATCCAAAAAATAGATAACTCTGAAACCTTAACTGCCTTCTCCATATTTTCTTCCCAAAGTATTTACTTGCCTTTCTTCAATATTCTTTATATTGTTTAATGTCTTTTATATTGCATCTCAACACTATTTTCTATTTGTCTAACTAATCCTATCACTCAATTATTGTTGCTTAATCCATCAATCCTCGTGGGATCGACCCTCACTCACGTAAGGTATTACTTGGTACGACCCGGTGCACTTGCCGGTAAGTTTGTGGGTTATAAATTCCGTACCAGGTATAGGGGTGGATCTAAATTGAGATGCACATTATGAAAAAATTTGTAACACAATCCATTGAATACATGCAAAATCACCTAAATAGACAGTATATAATTATATTGCAATTTGAAAAGTTTAAGAGTTTTGACCGTAAGTACCTACTTCTTTTATAGTATTTTTAGCCATACATATATAACTATAAATTTAAAATAATATATTATTTTATAATTTTTTTAGAAATAATGGGAGTTTCAAATGCCAACTATGAATCCACACTTTTTGTTAATCGAGATTTTTGGGAAGTACAAGAATTTAGAAAAAAGGTATTTGTTTGATTATTTATCTTGAGACCTGACTTTGTCTAAAAAAATTATTGACCGCAACTTTTAGATAATATTCTGTATAGACATCAAAGACATTTGTACATAAATTATATTTACTATTTTATTTGTTTATTTCACAATTTCAAATAATATTTTAACTAGATATAATTTTTTGACCTAACTTTTTTTAAGTTGTGATAGATTTAATATTGTCTGATGAGGATATTGAGACTTTTGTATTGTCAAACATAGAGGATATCATGCATTCTTATAGAAAGAGCTTGCAAGAATATCCTCCAATGTCAATTCCTTCTGGTAGTAACTACTCATTGTAAGATGAGCAACTAATAATAGAAGAACTCAAGTATGACAGACATCAATTAGAGATCTTAACATCATCAATGTTGTGCATGGTAACTATGAAATAGAAAAAAGCTTATGACAGAGTTACGAAGACTGTGAACGAATCTGAAGGAGGATTTTTTTTTTTCCTTTATGACCACGGTGGTTGCTGTAAAACGTTCTTTTATAATTTGATGTTAGTAAAAGTTAGGTCAGAGGGTAAAACAAAAGTGCTTAATGTGATTGCCAATGAAATAACCTCGCTTCTCCTATTAAACAGTAAAACTACACACTCTAGATTCAAGATATCTATAACTGTAGATAAATATTCTATGTGCAATATCCGACAAGGCTCACCTCTTGCCAAATTATTGATAAGGACACATTTAATAATTTGGGACAAGGCACCTATGCTTAGCAGGTATTATTAAAGGCATCGAAGAGATGTTTGAGGGATATTATGAGGCACGCATTAATTGCTAATGGCGAGCATCCATTCAGAGGGAAGGTAGTTGTATTCGGTGGAGATTTTAGTCCTATGATTATAAGAGGATCTTGACAGGATATCGTACATGCAATCACAAATTTTTCATACCTTTGGAAGTCTGTTAAAGTTCTATGATTGTCAAGGAATATGAGGCTAACTATAAGATGCGAAAATGAAAACCAACAAAAAAAATTAAGAAAGTTAGTAATTGGTTTTTAAAAGTTGGTGATGGCCTAATAGGCTATAACTTAGATGGAGAGCCAAAAATTGAGATTCCTATGGATATGATAATTCCATATTCTAATCAGACATTTGGTCAATTAATCGACTTTGTTTTTTTTTTTTTTTTGGTTTGGTGCATAGCTATGAGTCAAGAAATTATTTTAATGATCGAATAATATTAGCATTTACTCAGGCACGGACCCATTAAGAGTCATGAGGGGGCACTTGCCCCCACTGGATTTTCATTTTTTTTAAATAGTTATATATAATAATATATCTCTACTTTAAATTTTAAATGATCCTATTACAAATAAATTTATACTTAATTGGCTAAAGTTTTAAATTAATTTTTTTATTTTCTATTATTTTGACTATTATTTATTCTAATTAAATTTAATTTTTGTACCGTTACTTTTTTATTCTCTTAACTCTTTTTTTATTTTTATATTTTTAACAGTTTTTTTCTATTCCTTATCTAGTAGTCATCTTCTGTTCATCAAAAGGTAAATTTCAAATTCTCCATGTTTTTTTATATAACTTTCTATGACTCTATGTATCTTCCAATTTCATTATTTTTCTTTTTGATATTTTCAATTACAAATTTTAATTCAAACAATTATAGTTTAGGTATTAATATAATATTTCTCTTCATGACTTTATATATTTATTTTATTCTCAATTTATTCATCTTTATTACTTATTTTTATCTTTTATTTTATTATATGTACTTGTATTGCATATAAAATTTTAAAATAAATTAATTAATTTACTAATTTAGAATATATTTTTTATTTTTAAAAATAGTAAAGACAAAATATTTTAATTATAATACATAATTAAACAGATGAATAAAATCTTTCATCTAACATTATATCAAAATTAAATTAAAAAATATATAACAAACTTAATTATTTTAAAAAGAATGAAAGAAAAAAAATTGTAAATTAAGGTTATATCATTTTATATAAACATACTTTTATATACAGATTTAATTTTCTAGTATTTATATATAATTCTAGTTTTAAATTATAAATACTAGTGTGTCATTAGTTGCTAATGTGTCAATTGAGTGAGTCTTTTATTATTAAATGTGTATAAAAAAAATTAGTTAAGATAACAAGTTATCTATAATTTAATTAAAATATTTTAAGTTCAAGTTTTAGAAATAAAAAAATATTTTTTATAAGAATAAAAGTGTTCATTAATTTTTTTTAATTTTTATATCTTTATATAATTAATAATGTTCAACAAAATTTATTTTAGTGTATATATTTTTGCCCTCACTTCTAAAATTTTTTGGGTCCGTGACTGCACCTACCTTAGACATTGTTGACATAATAAATAGTCAAATACTATCAATTATTTCTAATGATAAAAAAGTATATCTTAGTTCAGACAATCTTTGTTAAACATTATTAATTATATGAAGATATAAAAATTAAATAGTGAATACTTTTATTCTTAAAATACTATTTATTATATATAATTTATAAAAAATAAATTTTTATTTTTAAAACTTGAACTTAAAACATTTTAATTAAATTATAGATAATTTGTTATCCTCACTAATTTTTTTATACACATTTAATAATAAAAGACTGAATTAATTGGCATATTAGTGTCTAACAATACACTAATATTTATAATTTGAAACTGGAATTATATATAAATACTAAAAAAATTAAATCTGTATATGAAAACTATGTTTATATAAAATAATAGAAACTTAATTTATAATTTTTTTTCTTTCTTTCTTTTTAAAATAATTAAATTTGTTATATACTTTTTAATTTAATTTTGATATAATGTTAGATGAAAAATTCTGTGCATCTGTTTAATTATGTATTGTAATTAAAATATTTTCATTACTATTTCTAAAAATAAAAATCTATTTTAAATTATTAAATTAATCAATTCATTTTAAAATTTTATATGCAACATAGGTACATAAAATAGAATAAAAGTAAAAAAAAAAGTAATAAAGATGAATAAATTGAGAATAAAACAAAATATATAAAGTCATGAAGAGAATAAAATATTAGATTAATACCTAAACTATAATTATTTGAATTAAAATTTACAATTGAAAATATAAAAAAGAGAAACAATAAAATTGAAAAATACATACATAGAGCCATGGAGAGTTATATAAAAAAACATGGAGAATTTAAAATTTACCTTTTGACAAAGAGAGGATGACCACTAGATAAGAAATAAAAAAAAGTTGAAAATATAAAAATAAGAGGAGGGTTTAATGGAATAAAAGAGTGACGACACAAGAACTAAATTTGATTAGGTTAAATAATAGTCAAAATAATAGAAAAATAAAAAAGTGAATTTAAAACTTTGACCAATTGAGTTTAATTTATTTGTAGTGGAGTCATTTAAAATTTGAAGTGTAATTACATTATATATAACTATTTTTAAAAAAAATTAAAAATACAGTGGGGGCAAGGGCTCCCTCACTGCTGTGCCTAGGTCCGTGCCTGTATGCAATGGTACAGGACTACAGGTTAGGAAACTTGAGAATCACTTAGTTGAATGCGAAATACTAATAGGGACCAAAATAGGAGGAATTGCATTAATCCCAAATAATGGCAAAATTCCGACCAAATTTTAGAGAAGACAATATCCATTGATGGTGTCTTTGATATGACAATCAACAAAGCTTAAGGACAGACAATAAAAATCATGAGTCTCTACTTATCAAGATTGATTTTTACGTACGGACAATTATATATGATACTTGCAAGAGTTAAGAGAAAATAAGAGTCTAAGAGATAAAAGTTTTAATTCAAAATCATTCGGGTTTCTGAGAATTGCACGATTAATATAGTGTATAAAAAAGTCTTTGATAAATTGAGATGATCAAGTACTGTTTAATCAATTGGTATTTTGGTTGTAAATTGTGTTTTCTTATTTTTTTGTAGTTAAATAGAAATTTTTATATAAATAATATTTAAATTTAATTCGATATAAGACCAAAGATATAACTTATAGATGTACAACAATCAATGTTGGAGATAAAAAATGTATATGCACATTTTCTCATAGAAATTAAGACATTGAATTATTGCATTTATGTATTTTTTTTAATTAATCTAATTATTTTATAAATTTTTTTGTTATTTACTATTGTTTAGTATTCACATGAATAAAAAGAAATAAGTTGGACTTAATTTAAAATTAAATATGTTAAAGAAATTTTTTGTTAAATATACCTCATATATAAATAAAATATTAAATATTTTTCGTATATCACACAGGTACTTACATTAGTATTATTCTACAAGGATAATATTTTGGCTCCAAAAATGCTCATGCGATGCGTTCTAGTGCTAGATGCATACCTCTCTCTTCTTAACTTATTTTAGGAAAATATCTTTTTTATTATAATTATATAAACATTAATATTTAATACATAATTATACTAATTACCAATCATTAATATTTTTAATCATTTTAATTATATTAATTGTCAATCATTCTAATTATTAATTATTATGAAATAATTTTTAATCAAACATAATTAGTCATAAATATGATATTACCATAATAATTTTGTTAATATTTTCTATTACACACGTGTGTATTCTATTAGTATCAAATTGAGATTGATAATTAATTTTGTGCTACTAAAGTATATATATATACGGTGAGTTCTGTGGTGAATTTATATTTGATGACTAAGGGTGACTAAAGTTGACTTTTGATTGACCATCCAATAAATTTTAGACACCTGGGTTGTTGGATTAAGTTGGTGAAGGCTTAGTCTGTTAAGCACGGTAACGATTTTTTGTTTATCGCTGGGACTTTTTGGAGATTTTAAGGTCAATAATTGTGGTTATGAAATGGACTGTAGTAGTTGGACACCAAAAATTTATAGGATTTTTGTATACAACTAAAACGCTCGAATAATATTATTAGTATTATTATCATCATTTTTATTAATGTTATAATTATAATTATTATTATTATTGTTAGAGAAAATTCCACTCCCCTCCCTTGCGAGATGATAAAATGACACTCTTTTTCCTTCTATTTTATAAATGTACATTCTTCTCCCTTCTAACTTTTAAAAAACCTCTTCTTTAATCCATTTAAATTTTTTTTGTGTTAATTAATGTTAACTTTATCCATTTTTTAAGAAAAAATAAATTATTTTTTGAAAAAATATCCATTAACAAAAATTTTATTTTTTATCATTAAATTTTTCTTACCAAAATACCCTTTAATAAATTATTCTTTTATTGATTAAATTGTATTTTTTTGCCAAAATATTTTTAAAAAATTTAATAATTAAATTATTTTTTTCTAAGATACCTACCCTTCAATAATTTTTTATTATTAAATTGTGATTTTACTAAAATTTTTGTTAACAATTATTTTTATATTTACTATTAATTTTTTGATATCAATATATATTATTTTAACATTAAATAAAAAAATCTTACCACTGTTAATATGTATAACAATTAATATATATTGATATTGAAAAATAATTTTATTAAAATTTTTTATTTAATGTTAAAATAATATATATATATATATATATATCAAAAAATTAATAGTAAAATATAAAAAAATTGTTAACTAAAAATTTTAGTAAAATTATAATTTAAAAATAAAAAAATTATTCAAGGATATTTTAAAAAAAATAATATCATTATTAATTTTTTTTAAGAATACAATTTAATCAATAAAAGAATAATTTATTAAAGAATATTTTGGTAAGCAAAATTTAATGATAAAAAAATTTTGTTAATGGGTATTTTTTTTCTTAAAAAATAGATAAAGTTAACATTAGTTAACACAAAAAGTTTAAAATGGATTAAAGAGGAGGTTTTTTAAAAGTTAGAAGGGGGGAATGTACATTTATAAAATAGAGGAGAGGAGAGTGTCATTTTAGCATCTCGCAGAAGAGAAAAATAGAATTTTCTCTTATTGTTACTATTGATTATTATTATTAAAACTTAACAATTAAAATGTGTCACATGATTATTCTTTCTTAGGATTTAGAGTTTAGGATTTAGGATTTAGGGTTTACCGTGTTTAATATGAATTATTTTATATGAATTATCAGGAAGATACGAAATTAATATGAATTATTTAATTTAAATTCATGTCATTCGATAACAAAAAATAGTGAAAAAAAATTATACAAAAAAGAGTTCTTTCATATAAATAAATCTATACTAAATTGTTAGGTAAATGAGATGATGGAACAACGGAATTTATTAAATTCAAAAAATAAAAAATATGTTATCCATTCTTTAACGAAAGAATGATCATGTGACACATTTTAATTGTTAAGTTTTAATAATAATAATCATAATAACAATAATAATTATTATAATTATAACATTAATAAAAATGATGATAATAATACTAGAGGAATGTTAGGGGGCAGCAATTTTTGGGATTTATAGCCATTAAATAGCCATCGAGGAGGCTTTTAATGGTGTGAGATTAGTGTGAGATTTTATCCAATGGCTCACTCTTCTTTACTGATTACATGCTGGCCAAAATTTGATAAAATTACTGGCCCCTAGACTTTTCCCTAATAATATTATTCGAACCTTTTAGTTGTATACAAAAATTCTATAATAACAGGAAACGATCCATCTTTTTGGTTGTATATAAAAATTCTATAAATTTTTTGTGTCCAACTACTACAGTCCATTTCATAACCACAATTATTGACCTTGAAATCTCCTAAAAGCCCCAGTGATAAATAAAAAATAGTTACCGTGCTTAACGGACTAAACCTTCACCAACTTAATCCAACAACCCAGGTGTCTATTGGATGGTCAACCAAAAGTCAACACACACACATAGATATATTTCTTTTGTGGTTTATGAGCCTAGATTTAAGAGTCAAAATATTTTGTTTATTTTTTAATTTGTTATTCTTCTTTGACTACTTTATAGAATAAAAATATATTCTTCGTTTTTTATCGAAGTTGATTCTTTTCAGGTATAAGTTATAATTTTTTATATTATTTTTGATGTAGCCATTCTATTATTCTTTTGATAACTTGATGATTGTTCTAACTCAAACTTATTCTTTTCGTCTAACATTACAGCGCGATTATCCTTTGTCGCAATTGTTTATGATGTACCACAACTATATCAAATTCCATCTGAGTTGAATTCACTGATTCATATTCTAATTACATGGATGTAAGAGTTTAACGAATAGACAGTGAACTCTATTTTACTGAATGATGGTTGAATCTACTCATATATTATGACCAACCTAATGGAATGTTGGTAAAGTTAGTTTTCTTAGGATGAGTTCAATTCTTGATTGAGCAATTACTTTCAATGAGCTTTACAAGCCAAGTTCAAATTCCATCCCCTCCATGATTTCTATGCCTGCTAGAAAATTTTTGAAGTGCAACATATAATGAGATTGAGTTTCCTCAATTTAGGTTCAGTTTTCAAATAATTGTGTTAGGTTCAATTTAGGTTCAGTTTTCAAAGAATTGTATTAGGTTTGAAAATGAAATTTCAAAGATTGGTACTGTATTTAAATTTTCTTCTTTTAAACTTTTCGTAATAAAAAAATAATTTTATAATATAATGTAATTTTTTTTAGAAACCACCAGTCTCTAGTGCATCAATACAATGTCATTGATAGAAATAAAGGTCAATTAGTTTATCACTGTGGCTATTATATACCTTGTAGTATTACATGGATAGTGGATGATGAAGCTTATTTAACAAGAGGATGGTCTGAATTTGCATGGATTCTAAATGTTCAAACTTAGGGTTGCACATGAATCAAATAAAATCCGCAAATTCGCAGTAATATCTGTATCTAATATGCATTTTACAGATATTATCCAATCCACAAAGTCATCGGATCAAATCTGATCTGCAATCTTACAAAATCAGATAACAGATATAAGAGTGATATCTGTGAATTCGATCCGAAGATCCGCGGATCTTCACTTTTAATAAATAAATATATAATTCAATAATATATGTAGCTAACTTAAAAAATCAGAAACCCTACCCTAATTCTCTAAACATTTCACTTTGGCGTGCATCTCTCTTACTCGTCTCCCTCCTTCTGCTCTTCATCCGCTCTTCTTCTCATCAATGACCATTATCGGCATCCATTGCTTCTTCATCTGCTTGCAGTCTCGCAGCCATGTCTCGTCTCCAGTCCCTCAGCCTGAATGCCTAGTCGTCTCACTTCCGTGTCGCCTCGCCGTCTCACAACCGCGTTGCCTCGCCGTCTTCTCTTCTCTTCCTCGTCGCCCAGCCTGGTTGCCATCGCGCCGCCTCTCCGCTTCTGTTCTCGCCGTCATCATCTTCTATTCTTGCCGCTGGCTCTCATTCTCTACTTGATCTGTTTCTGTTCTTCACATCATTCTTTTCGTTGATTTCTTTTGTTTTTAATTTTTGGAATGTATTATGATGGTTGTAATTGATTTATTTTGGGGGTAAACATTGATGTTTAGTTTTAATTTAAGGTTCCAATATTTTTTTAATTTTGTTGAAGCTTTTCTTTTTGAATGCAGATTTGATTCTTGTCTATATTTTGAATTTTGAATTTTTTTAAATGTTGATTTAATTTTTTATTATTTTCAAATTTTAAAATATTTTTTTGTTTTTTTAATAAGATATATCTAATATCTGATATCCGAGCTAAAAAAATATGGATATTGGATCCGATCTGATCCGATGATTTTTGTGCGGATTGATCGAAATTTTGTCCATATCCGATCTGTGTGCAGTCCTATTCAAACTGATGGCATTATTTCAGTTGGTTGTCGTTACGAGAATGACTCTAATATATATATATATATATATATATATATATATATATATATATCTAAGGTCCAGAATAGCTTAAATATTATTTAAATAGTTTTGTTCTTATATTAGCATTTGATTAGATTATTTTTTGAAAAATTTAAATTGTTACCTCAATTTATATATTACGACTATTATTTTTTATTATGATTTTTTAAAATTTTTAATATGAATTTTTTTGGTTTTTAAATTTATTTTTATTTTTATTGACTCCTAGTATAACTATGAAAAAAATAAAATAGTTAAGTTAAAAAATATGCTAATAATACATAATACTTTTAGATTATTACTCAAACAAAAACTAAATTTTGTATAATATTATTAGTTGTACTAAAAAACTTTATTGATGTTCTATAAAATAGTTAATAGTTGGGTTAAGATATATTAGCAACTGTAAGTTTAAAAATTTTAGTTGTCTAGTGCGATATATTTAGTTGGGTTAAAATTTAGTTGTCGAATAATATATATAAGAAAATAATCACAGGTTTAAAAAAACTAAGTTAATAATTATAATTAATGACTATGATTAATATATATCAAATTAATTAGCATTGATTAAAATTTTATTTTTCTTATTTTAAAACAGATCAATTCTATCATTATTATTAAATAAATACACAATTATAATTCATAATACTTTATGTAATCATAATATTTTTTATAATAATAATTATTATTCCTATTATACTATTATTTGCATGAATGCATTATTAAAAATAAATTATCGTATATTAATTAGATTATTCACTAGTCACACATAATTACAATTACTTATTTTATTATATAAAGTGATAATTAATTAATCTAATTTTTTATTAGACACAATTAATTAGTATACAAGTCATGTCTTTAATAGTGATTTATAAAAATTACAATAAAGATTATCGTGATTTATGAAAATTATAAATTTATGCGTAAAATGATATTAATTACAAATTTATTGTGATTCCCTAAGGTTGTATTTGTTTCTGAAAACAGAATAAGATAGGACATTGAGAACAAGACATAATGGATAGAGACACAAAATTTGGTGTTCTTGTATTCTGTTTGGTGATAAATTAGAATAAATTATAAAAATTCAATTTATTCTTATTTTTTTCATTCAAAATTTTTTAGAAGAAAGATATAATAATAAAAAATATAAATATAAAAAATTAAGAAGAATAATAAAATAAAAACTAAAAAAATAAGTTGTGTCCTTTGTTAGTGTTTATGTGTCCTTCCTGCCACAATGTCTTTGTCCATGTCTTATCTATCAAATACGATTTTGTGTTTTTGTGTCTTTGTCTCAGTGTCCTGTCCCTATAAACAAATGCAGCTTAAGGTCATGGGTTAAAATCAAAATCACCCTAACCTTTTTTTCTTATTAAAATCATCCTCAACGTTATTACAAACCGTTATAAAATCATCCTTTTGTCCACGAACGACATTTTCTAGACCATTTTGCCCTTAAAAAAAATTAAAAAACACATTAAACACTCACCACTGACCCCTTAAATCGTCATCACTATCATTGCGCACCTCTCTCTCTCTCTCTCTCTCTCTCTCTCTCTCTCTCTCTCTCTCTCTCTCTCTCTCTCTCTCTCTCTCTCTCTCTCTCTCATATTGCAGAGAAGGCAACCACGAGCATGGCCTCTTCATTGTCGCCCACCACGGTGACCTTTTCACCGACCAGCACAAACCTTTTCTCCTCCACCATACCATTGTCTACAATCGCCACACTCCTCTTCATATTACCGCTGCCAAATCAATCTTTCTATTTTTAACTCTCATTTGTTTGTTTTTCTTCGAGCCATCAGGAATGAGTAGCACATCACATACTTGAGAAGGAAGATGGTGATTGAAAATGAACAAGCAACTTTGAATCAAAGGAGGAAACGCAGGTCGAGGAGGATGTAGTGGCAAAAAAAAATTAACTGACTTCTGTCATTGATGATGTTGTCGAAGTCATCGTCTCTCGTAGATGATCGATCTGGTTCTGCCGAGAGGGAGATCCAACCTAATCTGTCAAAATCGGACAAAGAGGGTTCTGTGATACAGCATCGTCGCCTTCGGCAGAAGGGATGGAAGTTGCAAAGACAAAAAGCGACAAAGATTCAAGCAAAAAGAGTGAATAGTAGTGGCTGACGGCAGAGCTTCAAACAGCATCGCAGTAAAGCATCAACCATGGATCATCGCCACACACACACACACACACACACACACACACACACACACACACACACACACACACACACACACACACACACACACACACACACACACACACACACACAGAGAGAGAGAGAGAGAGAGAGAGAGAGAGAGAGAGAGAGAGAGAGAGAGAGAGAGAGAGAGAGAGAGAGAGAGAGAGAGAGAGAGAGAGAGAGAGAGTCATTCGGGTCGGGTGTATCTCAGACAACTTCTTTGGGTTGGATTTGTGTCAGCCTTAACCCACGACAAAAAAAGGGTAGTGGGCGGTGGTAGTGGTGATGAGAGAGAGGTGCGCAGTGATGGTGATGATGATACAAAGGGTTAGTGGTGAGGGGAGGGTTTTTTTTTTTAATTTTTGTTTAAGGATGAAATGGTCCGAGAAATATCATTTATGGATAAAAGGATGATTTCTTAACGTTTTGTAACATTGAGGATGATTTTAGTAAGAAAAAAATGTCAGAGACAATTTTGATTTTGACCCAAAACTTTAGGGACGAAAAAAGTAATTAATCCTATTAATAATAAAAAATAAAAAATCACTGAATGATTATAGGCTAAAAAATAATCATAATAAAAATAATTAATATATATGATTTAAATATATTTACGTATAATTAATATATACGTATACATAAATAAAAAAAAATATTTAAATTATTTAAACAAAATAAATATATTTCAAGAATATATAAACTATTAATTAATTAATTAAAAAAATTATCGTAAATTTTTAATTTTATAAATCAATCACGTATAATTAGAATGATTTATTTTGAAAATAGATAATCAAATTAATTTAGTATTAATTGAATATTTCTATTCCTAAATTAAAGTAGACCAATCCTACACTATATATATGCCCCCTTAGTATATTATGCGATTGTAAATTTTTATATTTGAGACTTGTATTTTTCTTAACAATTGTTATGGTTACTAGGTTATATTCTAATTTTGAGTTTACTATATTGCTAATGTAGGTTTTTTTCTATGTTTTTTACTGGGTAAAGCACATAATAAAATCAGTGCAATAGTGATGCGTGAGTATCATTTTCATCTTTTCTTAGTGAATTGCATGCAGATTTGTTGGATTAGTTTAAGATTTAGGTGTTTTAAGCCACTATGAATGCTACTTTGCGTTGTCTTGCAATTTGATTGATCACAGGTAGCATTTGGACAAGTTTGACAGAGTTCAGAAAGAGGAAAAGCTTTAAATTCAAAGCTGTCAGGGTGGCGCCAAATGCCACCTCACCGGCATTTAGCGTCGGGACACAGAAAGCTCCTTTTCGTTTTTGCTATGGTGGTGCCAAATGCCACAATCCGGCATTTGGCGCCAGGGACTTCGAAGAGCATGAAAGGATGCTGCCTAGGTGGCACCAAACGCCACCAACCCGGCGTTTGGAGCCAGTAACGCAAACCAGAGTGGTCCCCACGTGAATCACTATCAAATCTCTTGCTCTAATATGATTTTTAAGTCAATCTTGAATGAAGAAAAGATATTTTTAGGTTTTAGAATTTAAATTTTGTATCAATTAGGATTAGATATAAAAAGAGAAGATATCTTGGCCTAGGGCTTTTTCTTCTTCTTCTTCTTCTTCTCTTCCGCACTTTTTATTTTTTCTCTGCTAGGATTTCTCCACACCATGAGCAACTAAACCTCCATTGTTAAGGTTAGGAGCTCTGTTATTTTAATAGATTAATACTATTGTCATTCTTCTCATAATTCATGCACTGGTTTATTTTCAAGGATTGGTTTCGTTCTTCATCCTAAGAATTAGAGTATATTGGAAGATAACTCTTTTTCTAATTGAATTCTTGTTGAATCTTGAAAAAGTTAAATCACTTGAATAATAGCTTGAAATCAATTCCTCATAATTCTCAAATTACCTAGACTTAACGTGATACGTGACATATAATCATCTTATCTTTGGGTACCTAGGTTTTGTGTGGCTCATAAACTAGGATTAGACTTAAACTTCTAATTTAAATTAAGGAGTAAAGTACCGTTTTTGTCTCTAACGTTTAGGATAAGTCTCAAAGTTGTCCCTAATATTTGAATCGTCCTATTTAATTCCTAACGTTTCAAAATTGATTCAATATTGTCCTGCCGTTAGAAATTTGTTAACAGAATTGACGGCGGGACAAAATTGAGACGATTTTAAAACGTTAGGGACTTAAATAGGACGAAAACGTTGGGGACAAAAACGATACATAGAAATAAATTTTAATTTTATCCTTCACTAATATCAATCTTTTACGGTACATAATTATTCAATTATTTTTTAATCACATTTAAGTAAATTACACTTAATCACATTACTTTAATTCTAAATAAATTTATTATTTTTTATAATTTTACTCTTAAAGATTTTTACTCATCATGAAATATTTATAAAATAACTAGAATCAACATTACTTTACTGTATATGTATCATTTTTTCCCACAAGTTTATATACTAGTCATTCTACAAATATTTTATGATGAGTAAAAATTTTTAAGAGTAAAATTATTAAAAAATAAATTTATTTAGAATAAAATTAATGTGATTAAGTATAATTTACTTAGATGTGATTAAAAAATAATTGAATAACTATGTACTGTAAAAAATTGATATTATTGAAGGATAAAATTAAAATTTATTTCAATGTATCATTTTTATCCTCAACATGTTTGTCCTATTTAAATCCCAACGTTTCAAAATCGTCTCAATTTTGTCCTGCTGTTAATTTCGTTAACAAATTTCTAACGGCAGGACAACATTGAGTCAATTTTAAAACGTTAGGGGCTTAAATAGGACGATTCAAACGTTTAGGACAACTTTGAGACTTACCCCAAGGACAAAAACGATACTTTACTCTAAATTAAGTGTCCAAGGAATTGGCGGTTGGTTTGGTTAGAAGAGATTAAATTGCTAAGAAATTAGGGTTTAATCAATTAGAGTTTGCCATAAATTGAACCTTTGCATAATTAAAGTGAGTGATAAGAACTATTAACCCAAAAATTTAACATCTCCAATGCCTTAACTGTTTTCTAATACTATTTTCACCAACAATTCATTGCTTGCTTTCTTAAATTCTCTTATTCGTTGCTTTATGATACTTGGAACACAAAACACTCAATTTAGCTTGTCTGACTAGTCTAATCATTCAATTATTATTGCTCAATCGTTTAATCCTCGTGGGATCAACACCCACTCACCTGAGTTATTACTTGGTATGACCCGGTACACTTGTCAGTAAATTTGTGGAACTCAAAAATCGACACTAAATAGTAATATTACATCAATGTCTCAAAACAGAAAATGTTACATACATTTTTATATAAATCAAATGAGTATCATTTGAATTAGGCTAGTAGTAAATCGAAATAGGTTGTGTCGATTACTAGTGGTGGACGAAACTATATAAATCGAAACAACTTATATCAATTTATGTAATGCTAAATGGAATCTGACAAGTTCAATTTATGTGCATTCTGGGATAGTAGTAAATTTACATAGTCAGGTTTGATTTAGTGGGTATGAATAAACCAAAATTAATTAAGGTCTAAAGTTGTGGTGCCACCAATCTAACATTTGATAATTAAATTTTCTAAAAAAATAAAATCGATCTAAATTCTTCCTAACATTATAGTGCTTGGTTTTTTTTTTTTTTTCAATGTTAAGAGTGGGTCTCAAACCTGAGATCTCTCGATGAGAATAAATTAATTTAAATTAAATTAAATTCAATAAAATAAAGCGAAGTAAAATTAAGTTAAATTCGGTTAAAATAAATTAAACTAAAACAAGACTCAAACAAAATTTCCGACGTTAAACTTCTAACAAAAACTTACCGACTTTTTTTGAACATGTTAAACCTACAATTCAACGTCCTTAGTTACCTCTCATTCAACATGCATTTGTGATTCCAATAAGCTAACACACTACTATCCCTAAATCATTATTCTAACTACTTTTTTAAGTTTAAAGATTCTAATAACTCTAATAATCAACTTCTAACCTACTTATACCATATATTTAATAATTTATTGAAAAAAAATATTAATATAATGAATAAAAAATAATTTAAAAAAGATATTATTTAAAGAATAT
Organism: Arachis hypogaea; assembly: GCF_003086295.3. Classification (NCBI taxonomy): domain Eukaryota; kingdom Viridiplantae; phylum Streptophyta; class Magnoliopsida; order Fabales; family Fabaceae; genus Arachis; species Arachis hypogaea. The sequence goes on from NC_092053.1 coordinate 115,006,096, forward strand.
AGACAAATAAATTCTTAACCAATTTGAATTTAGAAACAATTAGGTCTCTATCCATTTCTGAACCTGACACGACAGCATTTTCCATTCAAAGTTGACAGAAAAATACCCATAGAGACTGCATTGTGTCACAGAAATAGAGAACGGAGATCGAAGTGGATCGTTTTTATCTTGAGAGATCGTGTTGTCATTCTGAAAAATGAACAGGGACAAAATTGATAGTTCACTAAAATTCTTACAAAAATAAATTTAAGAAAATGATATTACATCATAATTCTCATAAAACCAAATATATGGTCAAAAACCAAACATACAAAAATTTCCTAACCCATTTATTTTTAATCTCTACCACTCTCTTATTTCTCTTAGATGATTTCTTTTTCATCCATACTAAAATGTGAATTTTTTACACAAATAAAATAACCACAGAAGATATCGTCCTTGTCATCATCTTTTATCAGTGTTTTTTTTATATTTTGGGATTAGACTCATTCGAATTTACTGAGACTGTTCTTATAATAAATTGTATTTAAAACAATGGTTTTCATTATGTTCAATTCTTCATAAATTGTGAATTAGAACCGAGATTTATGGATATTTATTGTTTAATCATTAACGGTTGTTTAAAACTACAATTTATATGTACTTTTGTTTATTCATAATTTGTGGTTTAAAATTAATATTTATGACAATATTTTGTTTGGTCATAACTCATAAATGTATATGATTTTTTTATTTGTGGTTTTAATTGTTTTGAAAATCAAGTCGGATTAACCAGTTAAACTGATTTAATCGTGAATTGATGACCAATCCGATTCGGGCAGAAGTCAGAACTGTCCAAATCAATAACGGAAAAATTGATGAACCGCTGACCCAAAAGTCGTCCAGTCTGACAGTTTGTGAGCAAAAAATGTGAATTAACAGTTTAGCATTACTAATGCCTAGTATCCCAGCAACTAGCAAGGCAGCAACATGGTATTTTTTGTCGAAAAAATAAACAGTTTCCAAAGCATTGCTGGCCAAGGTCCTCAATTTTCTTCACCATTCAGTTGGCAATTTGTCGTCTATGAAACTGCATCTGTTAGTAGTGTCTCTCCCTCAAGCTTTGTTGTGAATTGTGATGACACTGACATGGAAGATGAGTGATGAGAAACCAAGCAAAATAGAGGAAGTATAATAAAGCAATGTGTGAATGGCCAAGTAAAGAGTGGGCGGTTGATGCTCTCTGTTTTTTTTTTTTTTTTTTTTCCAATGAATTGGACAACCTTCAATTTTAAGTATTATGGGCTCACGCACCAACAAATAAGCCATCGGTATAAAGCTTCTGTCATGATGCTCTCTTCTTATGTTGCTAATTAGAGTTAGGATTTTTTTAACGTTTCATGGAGTTTTGCTCCATGACTTCTTGGGCCTTTGCTTATTTATCAATGTTATTTTTCTTTCACTTTTAAAATAACTATAGAAATAATAAATACAAAAAAAAAAAACCCTACAGAATCCCAACTAAGAAACAATCCTATAATTATAAACTATAGATAAGGGTATGTGTTGACTGAGTGTATAAAAATTTATCCAAATAAGAATTTTAAAGGCTTTATGAATTTCTTTGAATTTATAAAATTGAATACTAAATCCCAAATATTCAAGCAAAGTTATATTAGAACAAATTTTAGTCAATGATGTTTTATTTTTATCTGATATAGTTTTAAGATATACTTTAAGATATATTTTTTAATGTTTATTTATAATTTTATATATTATTTTATTATAATTCGGTTATTTTGGTTGATTTACAATTAAACTGGTTGAATTTTTAAACCAATAACTAAAGCGATTCGATAATCGATTCAATTTTCAGAACCTAGTTTTAAACCACGATTTATATATAATACAAGTATAACCAGTTTTGTTTTAGAATAATGGTGTATTATTTTATTTAAGTAAAAGAAAACCCTACTACATGTATGAAACGGGAGTCAAGTTTCAATCAAGTCAATCCAAAACCACGTCTTCTATTTTTTTCACCTCCAAAATTTTATTCCAAAAATTTTCTTTTACCCCTCATAGTTTTGACTCACAAAGTTTATACTGGTTCTTCTAACTCACTATTTTTGCTCTCTATCTGTTAGGCTATACACTATATTCAACAACTTAGAAAGTTAACACACACTCTCAAGTCAGTTATAGTTCTCCAGAAGTTTCTGAGTTAGTTACAGTTTGTTAGGAGTAGCACAATTCTTCTGTATAAAATACATTCTCCATCACTTGTAAACAATTCAATTTCAATTCAACAAAAAAATCCCTTTCTGTAACAGCTCTCTCTCTCCTCTCTCTCCTCTCTCTCTCTCTCTCTCTCTTCTCTCTCTCTCTCTCTCTCTCTCTCTCTCTCTCTCTCTCTCTCTCTCTCTCTCTCTCTCTCTCTCTCTCTCTCTCTATATATATATATATATATATATATATATATATATATATATATATATATATATATATATATCACTTTAACCTCTCTTTACTGATACCTCACATGGTATCAGAGCTCACGTTCTGATCCATGGATCACCCCACACCCGTCGCTGCCACTCAAGCTCCAACAAGCTCAACAATGGCGTCAATCGCAAATTTTTCAGCTACGATTAAACTAGACGAAGACAATTTCAGAGCGTGGAAAAGGCAAGCACTAGCGTGCATTAAAGCTAACAAATTACAAAATCACCTCAACAGAGAAGCAATTCCAAGGAAGTACAATTCAGAAGCAAATCAAGCAATTAGAAAACTATCACCCAAATTTGAAGTGTGGGAGCAACATGATGAATGCTTAGCGGCGTGGATGCTCTCATGCATGGATGAAATGTTCGTCAACAAGGTAGTAGAATACAGCTATGCACATGAAATCTGGGAAGCTCTAGAAGAATACTTTGCGGCAAGGTCAAAATCAAGGATCAAAATGCTAAAAACTCAGCTAAAGTCAATCAAGAAATTCGGTTCAACCACCAACGAGTACCTCACGAAGATCAACAAAGTGGTGAGTTCTTTATCGGCACTTGGAGCACCTCTCTCAAGAGAAGAGTATCTTGAAGCAGCCGTAGTAGGCTTAGATGAAGACTATAGTGCATTCATTACAATGGTGAACTCAAGATCTGAATATATGTCTGTTAGTGAATTCGAATCACAGCTTCTTGCTCAAGAAGAAGTGAATGAAAGATTCAAGAAACCAGAAGGAATCATAGCACAAGCAAATCTAGTGCACAAAGAACTAGAAAACAAAAAAGAAATTGAACAGCACACTAGCTATGGAGGCTATGGAGGCTACAATCGTGACTTTCGCGAAGACAGCAACTACAGTAGAGGATATGGGTACAACTACAGAAGAGGCAGAGGTAGGTTCATGCACAGAGGAAGATCACAGCTATGGTGGCAAGGGAACAGGCCTCAGTGTCAGCTTTGCGGAAGAATTGGACACACAGTGTGGCAATATTTCCACAGGTTCAATCAAGACTTTCAGAATCCACAATTACAAAACCTAACCATACCTCCACTACCCAATGCCTCTTTCCACAATGGTAGCAACTACAATGCCTCTCCACACAACTACAACAGTCAGCAACAAAGTCAACAAAGGTAGATTCCTAGATTAAACACAGCACCTCAAGCCTATCTCACTGCCACCTCAAACTTAGGCTAGTACCCAGATTCAGGAGCTTCGCATCACATCACCTTCAATCAGATGAACTTGATCACAGGCTCAGAATATGAAGGTCCAGAACAAGTGTATGAAGGTAATGGAAAAGGTATGCGCATTACTAATGTTGGAAGTTCCATTATGCATTTATCTATATCAAACCATCTTTTCAAACTTCAGAACTTGCTACATATCCCAACCATATCGAAAAACCTGATCAGTGTATCAAAGTTTGCACTTGACAATGGTGTATTCTTTGAATTTTGCCCTTACCTGTGCACTGTCAAATGCCAGGAGTCCAAGAAGATTCTGCTTCAAGGCAAACTTCATAAAGGCCTATATAGGTTTGAAGGCATTCAGATTCAAAGACATTGGAAAGATGAAACAGAAAAGAACTCCTCAGCCACAAATAAAGCTAGTGCAAATCTAGTCACTGCATCAAAAGGAATAGTTAGCACAAATTGTAATAGTGAACCAGTTAGCTTAGAAAATAAGTCCTTGGCAAATGCAAATTGCCAAAAGCATGAAAAATGTACAAATACAAACTCCAGTGTTGTACTTTCAAATAACTCAATAAATAAAGAAGTTGATGCTTTTACAAGTGCCAAGTACAATACCTACAGTTCGGTTCTTATTACTGGTCCCTCATCTAACAATACAACTAATACCAAAGTTGACACTGTTGTTGGTAAAACATTCACAAATACTAGTCTTGACAACCACAGTTCCCAATCCAGTGAACCCCTCAATGCATTCCTCATCCATATCACAGAAAAATCCTCACCTAAAACCTGGCACAACAGGCTTGACCATCCCTCTCACAAGGCCTGACATCACGTCTTAACTAGCCTCAAAATTTCCTCCGCTAACCTACTAATTAAGCCTATCTCTTGTGATGCCTGCTGCACAAACAAAATTCACCAATTTCCTTTTTTCATTCACAGACCAAATACACTCAGCCTTTAGAACTAGTCCATTCAGACCTTTAGGGACCAGCACCTCTGCATAGCAGGTCAGGATTCAAATACTACATCTGCTTCATTGATGCTTTCAGCAAATATACTTGCACCTACCTTCTACAAAACAAATCACAAGCCTTCACTGCCTTCCTTCAATACAAAACACTTATGGAAACTAAAACCAAACACAAACTCATAGCCTTGCAAACTGATAGTGGAGCGGAATACCTTTCAAACCAATTCACAAATTATTGGAAAATTTTCGAAGAAGCTCTCCAGTTGGAAAGGACACCTACTGAATAAGGCAGGGAGGCTTTGTCTTGTTAAATCGGTTATGGCCTCTATCCCAGTTTATGAAATGCAAATTTCTCTTCTCCCGAAGTATGCATGTAATAAAATTGATTCCTTGATGAGACAATTCTTGTGGAAAGGCCAAGCGACTGGAAAAGGGCTGCCTCTGGTCAGGTGGGAGGTCGCCATAACTCCTAAAAAGGTAGGAGGATTGGGTATTAGGGATACTTCCTGTGCTAACATGGCGCTTCTAGGAAAGTTGGTATGGGATTGTCTAAATAATAGTGAGAAGTTATGGGTGCAGGTTCTGAAGCATAAATATCTCAGGAATCATTCTGGTATGAACGAAAACAGTAGAAATTCTTCATCGGCTACCTGGAAGAACATTGTTAGTGCCTATGAGCATCTCAAGGAAGGGCTTCATTGGAATATTGGAGATGTCCACAAATCAGTTTGGTATGATGAGTGGACTCCTTTTGGTAAGCTTTGCAACCTTGTTCCTTATGTACATATTTCTGAATCAGATTTCATGGTGGCTGACTTGTGGAAAGGGGTGTCTTGGGAGGTTGATAGTCTTACCACGCCTATTCCGCATGAGATTAAGCAGTTTATTTGTGGTCTGAGATATCCTAGTTTGACTGAGTTGGAGCCACAGTGGAAGTGGTGGCCTGCAGCAACAAAAAAGTATAGTGCAAGGGAGGGTTACAGATGGTTATTAAAGAAAACATTAAATTGGAATGCCAACAGTAATTGGAACTGGTTGTGGAACACAAACATTCCAGAGAAGTTCAAATTTACTATGTGGCTTAGCTTACATGATGCTCTACCAACTGAGACCTTTTGATTCAAGCGGCATTTAGCTTCTTCAGATATGTGTAAGAGATGTAATAAGGCGCAGGAGACTATGGAGCATTGCCTTAGAGAATATGAACGATCAAAGGCAATCTGGTATATGTTGGATCCTAGTATCCTGGACTCGACGGCTGGTACTGCTCTTGAAGAATGGTTTCGGAAGGCCTTGGCTAACAATGAGGCGTCCTTTGGTGCAGGGCTTTGGTGGGTATGGAGACATAGGTGCAATGACATATTCAACACTGACAACCCTTGGACAGACCATAAGGTTGTTGCCTTGGCCAGAATTATCGCCAAGGACTTACAGGTTTACAGGAATCGAAGCAATGCCTTTAGGTCTCTTCGAAATTGCCTTTGTTGGAAACCACCGATAGGCAATAGTTTTAAAGTTAATTGTGATGCAAGCTTGCATATGGATTCAAATTTAGCGGGATTTGGGTGTATTATTAGAGATTCTAAGGGAGATTGGATCTCGGGCTGCTCTGGAAGCATTCTCCCTTGGTCTATAATCAGATGTGAATTATTTGCTGCTTGGAGGGGGCTGGTTTTAGCTTGGAATTGCAGTTTGAGGGATATTATATGTGAAACGGATTGCCTTGACATTCTACCCATCATGCATGAGCTTACAAGTGGGTATTCATCTGAAGTAACAGATTTGGTTCACAAGATTCAGGAGCTTTTATCTCGTCCTTGGCTTGTTCACGTTGAATGGGTATCCCGAGAAGCAAATAGAGCTGCGGATTGGATGGCTAAATATGGTGCCAAGAGTAACTCTAATCATGTTATTTGGTCTGAGCCTGGTGTTGATCTCCAACGAATCATCTGCTCGGATTTAGGATAGTTTTTGCTTTGTTTCTTTCCTTGTTTAGACACCAAAAAAAAATTCACAAATTACCTGATCACCCAAGGCATTCAGCATAAACTCAGTTGTCCCCACACTCATCAGCAAAATGGCATTGCTGAAAGAAAACACAGACACCTCACTGAAACATGTCTAACCCTACTGTCTTAAGCCTCTTTACCTCTCTCATTTTGGGATGAAGCCATATTAATAGCCACTTATCTCACCAACAGACTTCCAACTCCAAACCTCAATTTTAAAACACCATTAGAAGTTCTCTTTCATAGCACCCCCGATTACCAATCCCTGAGACCCTTCGGGTGTGCATGCTTCCCTCTCCTAAAATTCTATAACAAGCACAAATTTTTCCACAAGTCACATAAATGTATTTTCATAGGCTATGGACAGCAACAAAAAGGATACAAGTGCCTATCTCCCTCTGGAAAAATGTACATGTCAAGAAATGTAATATTTCATGAAGCAGAATTTCCGTATCACACTCTATTCTCCACCTCTCACCAAAACACCCCAAACCTTCACAAAATCCTCAGCTCAGGCTCCACCCTCCCAATACCCAATTCAAATCTCCTATCCCACCAACTCCCCAATCCATATAGATGATTCTCATAATGCCTCTTTCAATACAACTAATGACATATCTACTTCATTGCATTCTACATTTGTTTCTCCCACTACTAATGATGAATGAAGTGTAGGATCAGCTGCAGCAGTACCTCTACAGGTTGCCAATGGCCTAAGTTTCAATGCCCACGCCAATGCTGAGACAACATCACAGCAACGCCTACCGGCTACATCCGGTAACACACATGCTATGCAAACAAGAAGCAAAAATGGCATCTTTAAGCCGAAGGCACTCATTGCGGATGTCTCCGGTACTAATGATCTCTAAAACACACTGCCTCAGACTGTCAATGAAGTGCTGGCCAGTCCACACTGGCGTGAGGCAATGGAAGAAGAATTTATGGCCCTAACAAAGAACCAGACGTGGCAATTGGTTGATCCCCCAAGCCAGCATGTTCCCATCGGTTGCAAGTGGGTGTTTCGAATCAAAAGACACCCAAATGGCACCATCCAAAGGTACAAAGCCAGGTTAGTTGCAAAAGGTTTTCATAAGAAACAAGGCATAGATTATGACCAAATCTTCAGCCCTGTAGTACGACCAGCTACAGTGAGAGTCATGCTGAGTATAGCATTGTCCAAGGGATGGAAAATCCACCAATATGACTTCAATAATGCCTTTCTCAATGGGGACTTAGCTGAAACTGTATACATGGTGCAACCAGAAGTCTTCGAATCACAACACCCTCACCAGGTTTGCAAACTGCAGAGATCCCTTTATGGGCTCAAGCAAGCTCCACGAGCCTGGTTCACAAAGCTGAGCACAATCCTTCACAAGTTTGGGTTCACAAACACCAAATCGGACACCTCCCTCTTTACCAGATTCATCCCCAACTCAACAACCTACATCCTCACCTATGTAGATGACATCTTGGTTACTGGAAACTCAGAAGCTGAAATCAAGCATCTCATAACCCATCTTAACGAAACCCTCTCAATGAAGGACCTTGGAGAAATCAACTATTTCCTTGGAATTGAAGTACAAAGACCCTCACCCACCACCATCACCCTTCATCAAGCTAAGTACATCAAAGATCTACTCAAGAAAGCAGAAATGAGTAATGCAAAGTCCGTACCCACGCCAATGACATCTGCTTTGAGGCTCTCTGCCTATGGAGATAGCACCTTTCAAAACCCAACTCTGTATAGATCTGTCGTTGGTGGACTTCAGTATGCAACGATTTCAAGACCTGAGATATCCTATGCCGTAAACAAAGTTGCTCAGTTTCTTCAGAACCCATTAAACTCTCATTGGAAGAAGGTCAAAAGAATACTAAGATACTTGGCTGGAACCCTAGGGTTTGAAGTTCACAAAGTCACCAAACCCAAGAATATATGCCTTTTGTGACTCAGATTGGGAAAGTGATGTGGATGACAGAAAATTCACAAATGGTTTTGGGATCTACTTGGGCGCAAACTTAGTGTCATGGGCCAGTAGAAAACAAACTGCTATCTCCAGAAGCAGTACAGAAGCGGAATTTAGAGGTATTACAGACACTATGGCTGAAGTAATCTGGCTACAAACCCTGCTGACTGAGATAAAAATACAATGCTCAACTCAACCTGTGATTTTTTGTGACAATCAAAGTGCAGTACTTCTATGTGCCACCCCATCCTACACAACAAGTCAAAGCATTTTGCCTTAGACCAATCTTTTGTCAGAGACAGAGTCTTGAAGAAAGAAGTGTTCATCCAACACATACCAGCTCAAGACCAAGTAGCTGACACTCTCACAAAGCCTCTCTCAGCCCCCAACTTTCTAACTTTCAGAGACAAATTAAGAGTGTGCAAAACAGAAGCATTGGTTTAAGGGGAGCATGTTAGGCTATACATTATATTCAGCAAGTTAGAAAGTTAACACACACTTTCAAGTCAGTTATACAGACTTACAGTTCTCCAGAAGTTTCTGTGTTAGTTACAGTTTGTTAGGAGTAACACAATTCCTCTATATAAAATACATTTTCTATCACTTGTAAACAATTCAATTTCAATTCAACAAAAAAATCTATCTGTTACTCTTAAATATGTCTCCGTCTTTCTTAATTTTTTTTCATGGCGAAATCTATGTATTAGGATAGAGGAGGAGAAGAAAAGAGAAAAGAGGAGAAAATCAAGAAGAAAATAGAAGGAAAATGGGAAAACAAAAAAGAAAAGGATAAGAAGAAGAAAGGAAAAAATAGAAATGAGAGAAAAAAGAAAAAAAAAAGAAAAAAGGACAAGAAAAGAAATATTATTTTTGGAAGTTTAACTATTTCTTTTAGTACATCTAACTTTTATCATTATGAAATCTTTTTTTTTTTAATTTCTCAATTAATCTATTAGTTTCAGTATGTGTATTACTATTATTTAAATTACCACCCGTATTAAAATTTTATCAAATCTAAAGCAATATTCAAATCCAATTTATAATTTGCCATTTTTCTTGCTCATTACATTGGTTATATCACACCCATAACCCATGTTTATTTATCACTTATTTAAGTTAAATTTAGGAAAAACTACTCTCAAAGTTAGAGAAAGTTAATTATTAAATAAATATCTTTTTATACAATAGTTAATAAAAAGGATTAATTTATTTCAAAAATACTATGTGCATATAAAAAATTAATTATTAAATTATTCGATAGATATTTGTGTGTAAATATATGTATTATTTAACTTATTTTCAATATATATTTTATATTTTAACATATATTTTCTTCGAATAGTTGATTTAATAGCTGAATTTTTTTGTACATCTAACATAGTTAAATTTATTTATATAATATTTAAAAAAAAAGACTAAATTCTTTTCGTAAATAAACAAATATATCTTTAAGTGGCTATTTTTTCATTTATGTTTTTCTTGTAAGTTAATTTTTTCTCTAATTTACTATCATCAGATTTTATTGATACACCCTTCATCACTGTAGCAAAGAAATTTGTGGCTGCAGGCCATCATTTCCCTATACTAGTTCATACTCAAATATGTTATTAATAAGAAGAGCCTCAATAATTTAATGGCTCTTCTTCATGTAAGTAAAGTTTATCTTACTGACCAGATATCAATTATGAGAGTTCTAAAAATTCTCCATTATTAAATAAGAACACACATACGCACGTAATTGTTATCAGTTTAGTTATAGCTTCTATAATTCCTAGTTTTCAATAATGCCAAAATTATTATCATTAATATGCTTGAACCATGGATGATTAAGGAACACATTCTACTCAATTCCAAACAGAAACTTATCCACACTCCACAGCAATTAGTAAGGAGGAGGAGGAGGAGGAGGAGGAGGAGGAGGAGGAGGAGGGGGGTGGGGGGGATAAACTAGTAAGGTACCAGAGATGCATACAATGTGTGATCTTTGTAAATAGTTTAATAGTGATACATAGTTTTCCCAGAAAAAAAATGGAATGAATGTTCAAAGTATTACAATAAATTACAAAAAAATGATATCCTTAAACAATTGATCTCTAATTTGATTTCTTCTTTGTGGACTATGAACTGCACATAATTTAGACATGCGTAAACAGATTACAAAATGTTACAAACAAAAGAATTGCAAGCAAATCAAAACATTCCAACCAGACCTGTTTTCATGTTCTAGCAGTTGATTCCACACTGCTGAACATCAGGACCGGTGACTTTGGTAGTGAACGGGTCGATTCGGACCCATAACAGAGAGAAAATGGAAGCAAGCAGAATGGACCAGACCACAACGATGGTCGGCGTTCTGTTCTGCCGTCCCATAAGACCCTTGAGGAAGGGGTAGAGATGGATGATCACCCAAAATGCAAAGAAAAGCTTACCAAAGAGGGGACCCCATGACTGGTACCCACTGTTAATGGCATAGGAGATACCTGCAACAACCCCCACCAAGTTTATGATGAGAAGAGTCGTCGGCGGAATGAGAAGGGTTGTCCATTTGAACATGTAGAGTTCTGCAAAGTCCCCATCTTCATCTGATGCCTTTGATGTAACAGTGAAGTTGGTGTCAATTCCGGCAAGCACCTTGAGTAAACCTTGGAACACAGCAAAAAGATGGGCTGAAACACCACCAATAACCCAAAACTGTTCATTTCTCCACCACTCATCAATTCCGACACCGCTCCACCTCATCTCAAGGATACCAGTGGCAAAGATGGAAAGAAAGAGAGAGATAAACCATATACTTGCTATGTTACTAATCTGCAAGAAAAAAATGCAAGTTAAAATACCAGGGCATAAGATAACATCTCAGGGAATTGCATGTTTCCTCAAGAGAATTAAGGGTGGGTTTGGTTTGCGTTTTCATTTTCTGTTTTAATTTTCAATATTTTCTGTTTTTTCTAGATTTTGGGAAGGAAAAAGAGAAAACAGTAAAATCAATAAAATCCGATTTTCTATTTTCATCTCCTGCTCTGCTCTCTATTTTTTGTTCACAAAATTCTGAAAACAGAAAATACAGAAAATCAAAACACGAACCAAACGAACTCTTAATTTTTCAAATAATGTAAACTGCATAAAATTACGAACCTGTGGAATAATGAATTTGTTAGTGAGGAGACAGACAGCAGGCAAGGTACAATACATGAGAAGGGGAATGGAAGTGATTGGATAGATTGTGGTGTTAATATATGCAAACCTCTCCAGCCACTTTAGTCTTCCACTATAACCATACCAGATGGGACAGTGTCGACTTAGAAGAATTTCCACCGAACCTAAAGCCCATCGAAGCACTTGGTTCAGACGATCTGAAAGATTGATAGGAGCAGAACCTTTAAACGCTGCGAGCTTGGGCATGCAATATATGGACCGCCAACCACGGGCGTGCATCTTAAATCCAGTAAGAATATCTTCTGTGACAGAACCATAGATCCATCCTATCTGTAGAACAGAAGAAAAATAGTTAGTAACTTTAAAGATAATATTCTGTTTTAATTCTAATAAGACATGTTCATTAAAATAGGGGCATCCATATTCAATTCAGTAATTCAGGTTAAGAATCAGAAAACACAGTTCTGCCAAATTAGTTTTAGATCAGCCTTTTTTTTATTTATTATTTGTAGTCATGAAACCACAAAAACTGTGTAAGGCCACGCATACCTCACATCTATACAGTGGCATGGAGATAATTTAAATAAATAAAACAAAATAAAATAAAAAAATGGATGTCTGGGTACAAAAGAAAAGTTCCCATTGCTAAACACAGATTAGATGAGATGTTTACTACCCAATCATTTTAAGTGCTTCCACAACGCAGACTTATAACTATGATTCATGAACCCGCCCCTCATCTTTTTCACTCAATAAATCAATAAGGAAAAAAAAGTAGGAAAAATTGCCTCAAGCAAAATCTATATAGAGTTGAATAAAATATTGGCACATTTGTAAATGATAGCATCATGCTCATTCATGTTTTGGAATCCCACTCTTAACTGCCTTTCTTTCTCAAGAAGGCCTTGTTTAATTTCAAGCATAACTCAAATCCTAAAGTATGATTAGATGGCTTCACATAACATATCAATATCACTAAAGGAGAATCTGGCCTATATATCTAGATTAATTCAGAGTCTTGTCTCTCACTGCCCAAACTCTTTAGACTGCGTTTGTCTACGTAACGGGACACTGAGACAAAGACATAGAGATACAAAATCGTGTTTGACAGATGAGACATGGACAGAAACATTGTGTCCAGAGACACTGAATTAGTGTATTTTATGTCCATCCTGACAGAAAAGACACAAAGATACTAATAAGAGACACAACTTATTTTTTATTTTTCTTTCATTATTCTTGTTAATTTTTTATAATTATACTTTTTTACTATTATATTTTTCTTCTCAAATTTTTTGGATGAAAAAAAAAAAGAGAATAAATTGGATTTTCATAGTATGTTCTAGTTTATCACCAAACAGAATACAAGAACACAAAATTTTGTGTATCTGTCCTGTGTCTTGTTTTCAAGTGTCTTGTCTTATCCTGTTCTCTGAAACAAACGCAGCCTTATAGATGGGATGCAACTGGGGGAACAAGAAACATGAAAGAGCAACATAAAGTAATCTCTTACCTCAGTTCCCCATTCTGACTTATCCTCATAACCACAACTGATGACATGAATAGCCTCCTTAAGAAGAGTTTCTGGAGTAGCAGACTGAGGAACACCACCATTTTCCATGAGTGTGGAGGCAACAAAAACAGCAGATTGACCAAACCTTTTCTCAAGGCTCATTTGTGACATGAGTAGTGATTTCTCATCGTCAAATCCAGCACCTGAATATAATATTGTATACAAAAAGGAAAGAGCTAAGTAATTAAAGCAACTCCAAACATATTGCTATGTGAAATATGCAACAAAGATTTTGAAGGTAGGTAGCACAAAACAAATGAGTAGGTAAATACAATTTCTAAAAGCGGCTCCAAATGGAATAAACATGACAAGGCAAAAGTCAAGAGATATTCAACACACATACCTTCAACCCCTTCTTCTATATCCTCTAGATTGTAGATGGGCACAGTTGGGTCAACATTCTTCTGCGATTTTTTCTTGTCTTTACCCTTCTTGCTAGATTTTGAGCTCTTATTTCTCTTTCCACCACAGAGTGAAGAGATCAACCCAGCTTTTTTGTGCTTGGGCTTTATAGGAGGTTCATAACCATATAAAGCCGTTCTGTTAAATACACATCCAGTGCCCACATATACGGGCCCCTGAATTCCATCCAAACCTCTCAAATTTATCTGTTAAGAAAATGACAAGCAAGGGAACTAGTTATTGCAACGAAGTCAAATTCATGTATGCATAAAGTACAAGGGACAATTCATGATACAAGAATCAAAGGCAACATATGAATCTTGATGTTAAAAAATAGCAAACATCAAATTAATACGTTGTGTATGTACTTACATCAAAGAAAACAGTATTACGATTTGCGTAACGATCATTTCTATCAATACCGTCAAATCTCTGAGGAAACTGAACGTAGCAAACATTTTTCCCAAGATTGGGATCCATCATAAAACACATAGCTTCTCTCAAGGCCTTGCTGTTGTTTATGTAGTGATCACAATCAAGATTCAATAAGAAAGGTCCATTGGTAAGGACAGCTGATACTCGAACCTGAAACAGTTATATGATTGACACCAATGACTTGAGTGCATGATTGAATATAAGTAATCAATTTCCAAATCTTTAATGCGAAACACCACTCACAAGTGCATTCATGGCACCGGCCTTCTTGTGATGTTGGAAACCAGGACGCTTTTCACGAGAAACATATACTAGACGTGGAAGTTCATTACCCTCAGTGTCAAGACCTCCACTTTGCCCCAAGAAAACCTATAGATAGCGAATGCAAACTGGTGAATGACACACTTAAAACTTCCTTACATTCATTACCAAATTCTAACAAAGGCATGGTGCTAGACTTGCCCACATATAATCAGCTTCAGAAAGAAACATAAAAATATCACTCACGAAACTATTATCAACATTTACTCCATCTAGGTAGATAAAGTTTTTTCAAGACTATTTCAAAGATAATGTATAATGCACTACGTGAGATCTCATGCAGCCAAATAAAAATTAAATATATAAATAAATAAATAAATACAAGTAAATCACCTGTATCATTCCTGGATGGTCTCTGGTGTTGTTTCCAGGCCATGGGGTACCATCTTGCATCACCCATCCTTCTTCAGGAACTTTTTGTGCCTTCGCAACAAGTCCATTCACACGGATCTTAAATTCTTCATATTCTCTCTATGAAATAGACAAAGGAAACATATTAAAATTGGCTCTAAGAAACATGAGTAGTGTGCAGTTCACAAGCATTTGGACCTCAGGAAAGTTTCTTTGCTAGCCAATTTCTTACCTTCATTGCTCTACGATCTTTGACAAATGATGGTTGAACCTTGTCTTTCAAGTAGTCAATCTTTTGTGCGAAGTACCACTCAGGTGCCCTGGGTTCAATGCTGTATTTCTTGCAGAAAGGAACCCATTTCCTTGCAAATTCAGATGTCTCAGCTAGAGCTTCAAATGTCAGCATAGCAGCACCATCATCAGAAACATAGCAGGAAACCTTATCAACTGGGTAGTCAACAGCAAGTATGGATAGTACAGTATTGGCAGTCACAAGTGGGGGCTCCTTTAATGGATCCACGGTACTGACAAAAATGTCAACAGCTGCAAGCTGTGATGGTTCTCCCTCGCGATCATATCTAGAAGTCACATGGATTGTGTCAAAAGAACATCCGAAAGTTAAGGAAAAACTATGAAATATGTCAAATACTTTCTTAGCACAGAAAGAAAATTTTACCTTATTGCAAGCCTGTCAAGATATGTTTCACGGTTCACAGGTAACCACTTAGGGAACTGATCCAATATCCAAGATATGGCAAACCAAATCTCACAAATAACAGATATTAACCACAATGCAAATGCATTGGGCACAGGATTTGTTATTCGGTAATGCAGAAAGATGCAGAGGATAACCAGCCGCAGAACAATGACCATACGGTATGGATTTATCCTAGAAGATGGAATAGAAACCTTCCTGGAGAGAGGTTGTCGAGCTTCATCATTCCTGCATAAATGAAAACAAAATTTATATAGTGCTATCCTAAACTGAAATCTGAAGACAAGACAAAGAATTTGGCTCATATGCTAGGCAAAACATTCTTAAATTGCAGAGAAAAGGAATAGTAGCAATTACGGTATAAGTCACACATGCTTTTCAGAATAACCTTCTGATACCATCAGAACATGGACTAAGGTTACAACAGAAATAGATATGCGCATATTCTTGTAATTAAATGGAAGTACTCACAACAATGAATCATCCAAAAGCACATCAGTACTAGCATCAATATCACCAGCTCCTCTTTCAGAAGTAGCCTGGCCTGTGCTCATTGGAGCAGGAACCGCATTCTTATCTTGTTTCATTTTCCATCCATCAACTCTTTCTTTCCATGCTACATTGCCCAGTCCTGGATCCCCAACCCTAATATTTGCTACTCAAGGAATATAACCACACATTTCAAATCATTATTACATAGCCAAATGAAGAAATACAACAACCATAAAGAGAAGACGGGGAGACATACGAGATTGATTAAGCTCAGATGAATACTGAAGATTATGGACACGCTTCCCATGAGGGACACCAGGAGATGCCATTGACAGCCTCTCAGGTGAAGCTGCAGATAATTCTCCAGATAACTGAAATTGAAAATATACACAAGAAGACTGAATTTTAAATTCTGTTGAGAAACATTGGCAAATAAAGTCGCAGGATGTTCAAAGAGAACATGAACATAGTTAAGGGTCAATGCAAGAAGTGGAGAAAAATATCACACAGGAAGCAAGTTGAATAACCTGTCCACTTGTCAGCCGAGGAATATGATTGTGAGAAACTTCCTTATCATAATTCGGTGCACCAACCTCCTCCATTCGCCCATATGTCATTTGCCAGCCCAGTGAGCGTTCTGAAATCTTTGGCTTTTCGTTCTGATTTTCTGAACTGTAATTGTAGTCACTGGCACCATCATCAGCACCACCATCCTCTTCCCCGTCTCCAAGAATTGCAGGACTGCCTGGAATCAATTAAATACAAAGTATAATTACTAAGAAGGTACTGCAGATCAATACAGCAGATACAAAATGATGAAAATACACTGTACGTGAATAACATATGTCTTACAAGTATACCATTCTGGTGATGAAAACAAAGGGATATTTCATTCAGGAGCATTTATGTTTGAACAAAAATTATTGAGCAAAAATTATCTAACCGATTTGCAATTCACTTTGCACTAAATATATCATACAAGCATAGAATAAGTTAATCACAAAGAAAGTCTTATTGGTCAAGGTCCCCAGGATATGCAGTCTTACAGCAACTCACTTAAGTAGTTGGGATACTCTCCCAATTCTAGATCAGGAGGTTGGAACAGGTCAACTACAGACGAGTTCTTCCACAAACTAACCATTTCACGTGGAAATAATGCAGACTAGTAAGTAGTAATGTTAGAGACCTGACCTGACCTATAACTATCAACAGTCTCCTATGCTGATTACTAGTGTGAATTTGCAGGATCAAATAAAAGTTGAATCTACCACTATCAAAATTTTGCTTGGGTTTTGCCTTCAAAGCATTCATATATACATAACTGATGTCGAGAATCACATATAACTACAAATTTTATCTTCATTACCTTTGTGCCTCTTGTAACGGGTTTTGCACTGAGGGCAAGACTGATTGCCATCCTTCCTTTCATACTCATAGCAAGGCCTGCAGACAGGGAAAGCACAAACATCGCACGCGATGAATGGCTCGCCGTTTACAGTGCTCCCAACATTATCACCACAGATCTGGCAGACTTGGCCACCCAATGCCTTCATTGTCTTTGCCTAAATAACACAAAATGGTATTGGAAAATGGTAGTCATGCATCAAGAACAAAATTCCAACCCAAACCAAAAAAGCCTACGATATCCAAGCGAAATCAAACAGATAATTCATAGAACTCACCCCAGCTTCCCCTTCTAACGCCATCACAGGCTCCTCCTACTTAGCTCTATCCAGATGCCAGTAAGAGATCAAATCGATGGCAGTACAATATCAGCAAAATACACACATCACTTGAAAGCTTCCTTCACTTCAGAAGCAGCTCTTTTTGTTTTTCTGTAGAAATTGAAGATTGGATCTATGTAAGAACTGGTTGCTAGATTCCAACAAGCATTTCCATATAAGCTCTAGATCTCTTAAAACTAAGGCTACTTGATGTTGAAATCAGGATCAGATTTTAAACTGTGGAATGTTCATAATATGTGACTACGGCAAAGATCCACTTTGACTCACCAAAGACAATTTCAAAAAACTTTTTAATATATAAATTTCCCTCGATATTCTCGCAAGATCAATAGATGACATTGAAGTAAAATTTAGTTACTTCAAAAGAAGACAATATTTTCATTTCTCAATGTCCACATCAACCAAACACAACCAAGGTTTTGCACATTACATCAAACACTTACCAGGGCGAAGAGAAAAGAGAAGTGAGATGGATCAGTGAGACTCGAAGAACACCGGATCAGAATTCTTGTTAAACGAAGAGAGAGAGAGAGAGACAATTCAGCAATTTCCACTAAGGAATGAGATGAATACAAGAAGATTCAGAAACAGAAAGAGAAAGAGACTTGGATCCAGTTGACACCGACAGAAAGAGAAGAACAACAGGTAATAGAAACGAGTCAGTCTCTCTCTCTCTCTCTCTCTAAAGCTTTAAGCTTTGGTTCTGTTAGTTCATTTGTATATATAGCTGTAAACGTATAAAAATACACAAATGACTTCAACAAAACGAAAGGGACAATTTAACTACGTGATTATTAACTTATAAGTTAGAACCATTTAGTTTTAGACCTTGATGCCGCCACCGACAGCTTTCTTTGAGAGGCTGTGTGTTGAAACCAAACGCAAAAATGCAACATACCCTCAATCATTTTCTTCACCAACCCAATATTTTGTTCTCCTAATCAAATTTTAATAAGAATTATTATTAGTATATTAGTTATATTTATACATAATTTATTTATAAATTCTAAATTTGATGACGATGGTAGCACTATAGCAAGTAGCAACATTAATAATTAATAAAAGAATAATAGCACATGAGAACGAACCGGTGAAATAAAAAAGAACACAATAATTTAGCCGTGATAAACCTTACTCGTTTTATTTTGGTGACTAACCTTCTCTTCAATTTTCCCTTTTTTATATTTTTCTTTTCTTTTTATGTTTTCTGTTTATGGGAAACTTTGTGTATCCAGAGAGGGGTGGACTGATAAGCAGGCAACAGCTGGAGTTTGAGACAGCGTTGCCTGAGCTACAGTCTACTTTTTAAGTTTGAATTATTTACTTATTTATTTTTTGCAAGTTAAGTTTGAAGTTAACTGTTACAGTTAGTATTTCTTTTCCTCTTTTGTTGGAAAGAATTACAGTGGCTCATTTTTTTTTATGTGCAAAGCCTGTGTATGTTGTGCGCGGTTATAGAAAATGAAGGTGTTAAACATGGATGTAGGATAACTTATTTTAAAATATGGGGTAAAGAAATTGGATCATTCGATTTCTTTATTAAAAAAAAATTAGACCCACTAATCGGACGGTCCGATCTATGTGAAAAGGAGAATTTGAATTTTGGCATAACTAATCGGATCGTCCGATTTTTATATAGATTTATTTTTTTTTATTTCGTGAAAATTAAATCGGATTGTCCGATTTAATTATTATATATTTTATTTAAATCCGGCAACACAAATCGGTGGGTGCGATTTGATATATATATAAAAGTGTGTGTAACTCGTATACGAGTTCTCATATCTCTTCTTCTTCTTCTTTTTCCCTCAACTCTTCTATTTCTATTATTTCGTATGAAGTAAAAAAATTTGATAGTGAAGTTCATATTCATGTGAGTGAGAAAAATTGATGATAGAGTTCTACTAAAAGTATATTATTTTGGTCAGATTTTGTTACAAACATCTCAAGGAGTAAATTTTATTTGTGAAAATCCGTTAGATATTGTTATTCCATTCACAATCTCATTCGAATAACTAAAAGGTGTGATTTGTGAGAAGATATATTCTGAAAGGGTTAAGTACTATTTTCGTCCTTAAAGTCTGTGGTGAAAATCAAAATCATCCCCGACCTTTTTTTGTTATTAAAATCATCCTTAATGTTACAAAACGTTATAAAATCATCCTTTTTCCATTTCAATTTTATTTTTTTATCATATTACCCTTCATTATTAATAAAAATAATTAAAAATAATATTAAAAGATTAAAACAAAACAACCCCCTTCACCCCACTCACGTCTCCCGTAACCCGTAACCCCCTCACCCCCGCCATCGCCGGCTCTCTGCTCGTTGCTCTCGCTGGATCTTTGCTCCGGTCACCGTCGCTGCTTCCTATGCCTCCCATCGGCGTCGCTGGATCTTTGCTTTGTCGCCGTCGCTGCTTACTCTGAGCCCGTCGCAGTCATCTGCAGGTATGTTTTCTTTTTTTTCTTTGTTTTTTCTTCTGGATACTTGAAAGTTTAAAATCCTGTTTTCCTGATTAGTGTGAAATTGATGTGTTAGCATTTTAGGGTGAGAACTTATTTTGTTCCGTTTCTGAAATTTTTTATTTTTGAGCCATTTTCTTTTGGAGCCTTAATGTATGGCTCTTCGTGTGATTAAAGCTTCTGTTTTTCTATTGTTTTGCTTACCATTTAGGTTTAATTGAAGACAAATAGAAAGAGGAAGACATAATTCTGATGCAGTTTATGAAATTAGTAATCCTCCTACAATGCAACAAGTTTCAAGCAACATTTATGCTTTGGTTTAGCAACAAGTTTCATTGATCAGGAGTGGGGTGCAGGGGGAAAGGGGATGGGGTGGGGGTACCGGTGTTACGGGAGGGGGTGAGGGGTGAGGGGTGGGGGTGGGGGTGGGGGGTGGGGGGTATTTTGTTTTAATTTTTTAATATTATTTTTAATTATTTTTATTAATAATAAAGGGTAATATGGTAAAAAAAATAAAATTAAAGTGGAAAAGGACGATTTTATAACGTTTTGTAACGTTAAGGATGATTTTAATAACAAAAAAAGGTCGGGGACGATTTTGATTTTCACCTTAAACTTTAGGGACGAAAACGATACTTAACCCTATTCTGAAATGCCAAGGAAAATATCATGTATTTTATACAGATATCCTATACCGGTATTTGGTGGATTCGTTCAATTTCAAACCAAATATGTAACTGATGAAACGAGCATGCGAGAGATGTTTTCAACGTACATTGAAAGTCATGCTCAGATATCGTTCATTGAAATGTATATTGAGTTCGAACAATCTGAAGCCGACCGAAATATTGAACGGGAAGATTATAATAGTGACAGTGAGGAAGAGTTTGAAAGCAATTACGAAGTTGTTGGTCCAGACGGAGACGAAGATCAAGGTGACGGCACTATGACTCCAAAAGTGACAGACGTGGCAAATGCACTCGCAAACAAACATCCGTTTCAGGAGCCATCTTTCATGCGAGCTTTGGATTTGGAAGCCATGCATGCTCCGGAATTTCCGGAATATATGAATGCAGGTATGTAATTGCCTATATTTATACGAAGGATTAGAATTTTATAATAATTTATATTGATCGATGGACCAAATAGTTATGTGACATGTGAAAATATACTTAATTAACATTTGTTCATGTTTTTATTTAGTTAAATTTAAGATAATAATCTTTTTAGTTAGTTATTGATTTAGTTAAATATTAATTAGTATTTATTGATTAGTATTTATTTATGTGTTTATGTTTTTATTTTGTTAAAATTGAGATAATAACTTGATGTAAAGTTTATTTATATTAATACTGATGTAGTGAGTATTGATTTACTTTTAATTTCACTTATTAAATATGTGTATTTAAATATTTATCGTATGGCTGTCGTCGTGGTAGAAATTTCTATTATCACAAATGGTGAATTTGCCATGGGAATGGAATTCAGTTTCAGGGAAGCTGTTATTATGGCGATGAAAGATTATACCATCCTAAGAGGTGTAGACTACCGGGTGTATAAGTCGGAGCCGTTGACATTTTATGCCAAGTGTATACAGCATGGGTCAGGTTGTGATTGGCTGATCAGGGTTAGCATGATCGGCAGAAAGTACTATTGGGTTATAAGGAGGTATAATGGTAGTCACACTTGTACTAGAGCCACCATTTTTCAGGATCATTCGAAGTTGGATTCGAACACAATTGCAAAAGCAATAAACCATTGGTTGAGGCTGACCCCTCGATAAAAGTGAAATCAGTTATTGCGGAAGTGCAATCGAAGTTCAATTACACCATCAGCTATCGAAAAGCATGGTTAGCTAAGCAAAAGTCAGTGAAAAAATATTTGGAGGTTGGAAAGTATCGTACGAAGCTTTGCCCATATGGTTTGAGGCCATGTGTCACAATGAACCATCAGCAGTCGTCCATTTTGAGACTATGCCTGCATATCAAGGCGATGACTTGGTAACTGATATCCGGGTATTGCATCGAGTCTTCTGGAGTTATTATCCCTGCATTAGAGTATTCAGATATTGTAAATCAGTTGTCCAGGTGGATGAGACTCACTTGTACAGAAAGTATAAGGGTTGTCTGTTGGTTGCAGTTTCACAGGATGCTAACAACAATATCGTCCCAATTGCATTTGCTATTGTGGACGGAGAGACTTCTGATGCATAACACTTTTTTCTTAGTAACCTGCGACAACATGTGGTGACTCGGGATGGTGTGGGACTGATCTCTGACCGACACGAATCCATCAATGCAGTTGCGGCCCCCAGTAACAAAGTTTGGTCACCTCCTAGAGCTTTCCACATATTTTACATTAGGCATATAGAGTCGAATTTTTTGAGAAAGTTCAAGGCACCGTACTTGCAAAAATTTGTCGTCAATATGGGTAACATTGAGTAATTTTCGAAGTTCATTATTAACAGAGTAACCTTTAAACAGTGTTTCTCATCTATTTTTTTTCTCTTTGTTTTTCTTATTGCACAGGATATTCGAGGACTGTTCGCGTGTACGAATTGCGTTACCAGCATTTACGAGAGCGAGGCGAGGCTTACACTAACTGGTTAAACCAAATCCCCACGAACAATATGCGTTGGCATTCGATGGTGGTTACCGATGGGGGTCACATGACCACAAACCTAATGGAATGCATCAACTCAGTCTTGAAGGGTGCACGCAATCTCCCTATCACTGCAATTGTCAAAGCAACATTCTACATGCTTAATGAGTTGTTCACCCGAAAAAGAGCCGAGACGGTGGCTCAGATTTATGTTGTGGACATGTTTTTTCTGAGCTTGTGACCTCAAAATTATATGCAAATCAACTTGCATAAGAAAATATCCAGGTTAATTGATTCGACAAGCAAAATGAGGTCTTTGAAGTACGTGAGATGCCAAGTGGAATGGAGTATGTCGTCGACCTCCGTCGACAACGATGTGACTGTGGTGAGTTCCAGGTGGACCGAATTCCTTATCGACAAGTGTTTGCATGTTGTGCAAATCAACAGCTAGATTGGCAAGTGTATGTTTAGGATGTTTATAAGATGGATCAAGTTCAAAGGGTTTACCGAGTTAGGTTTAGGCCACTGAAGAATCCTACTATATGGTCTACTTACAACAGGCCTTGATTTGTACCCAATCCGTTCCTGAGACGAGTTACCAAAGGTTGCCCAAGGATGACGCATTTCTTGAACGAGATGGACACGTGAATGCTATGTGGTCCTAGGTGACGTAGGCAATGTGGGGCTGGGGGATATAGCCGTAGTAGATGCCGTCAGTCAGGTGGTGCAAGTGCCGGCAATAATGCTCAGTAGATTTATATATTTTACATTTTATCCAAGTACTCTATGACATTTGCGACTTTATATTTTATCCAAATATAAAGTATGATATTTGAAACATTATAATTTTATCAAACTACTCTATGACATCTGCAACTTTAGATTTTACCCAAACACTCTACGACATGCATAGTAATGATACATAACATTATAACTTATCCAAGTACTCTATGACATGCATAGTAATGATACATAGAAAATTTAAATGATACATAAAAAAATTAAATGATATATAGAAAATGTTAAGTAAACAACAACTACTTTCTCATTGCCCACTTTACATCTTTCACAAAACTCTTACATTTCTTGGTGACCCTTTTGAACACGAATGGGGTGAATCGATTAGCACTACGACATGGTGGATCAACCCTAAGATTGTAGCATTTGCCTGTCTCATCTGGAGTACGTGCCTCATCTGTATATAATTTAATTAAACAAACCATCCAAACATGAATATAGTATAATCAAACAACAGAACCTCCACCAAATATATATATAATATAATCAAACAATAAAAGATCCAAATATGAATATAATATAATCAATTGACAAAAAAGTAAACCTATAATAGGACATGCATGATCACCATCATCAGAAGCATCATTGCGAGATTCTTCATCCTCATCCATGTCCTCATCTTCGTCCTCCTCATTATCCTCGTCATCTGATTTATCTACTAGATACTCATCAGTCTCTTACTCAATCGCCTTAGCATTTTCTTCAATTAGTCCCATTGAAACACAGCGTGGGTTTTGACTATTAACAATTCCTTGACCACCGTCACTTTTACTAGAGTCTCCAGATACCAACCCTCCAGAAGTACCCGAGGAAGTGCAACATGAATGCCTCGCGTCCAAGGAATACCTACCCATCATCAAATTAGGCTGATGGCTAGATTGTGATTGGTCTGGATCTGCAACCATGAACCCAAGTAACTGGCTAAAAGAAGCTCCGTCTCCTGTGTCAAACTGTGGAGTTCTCCAATACTGCTGATGTATTGGGTATGACTGGATAAACTGTGTTTGAGGTACATATGGGACCAAGGACTGTGGTTGTTCTTGTGGAGGTAGAGGTGGAAGTGGAGGTGGCGGTAATTGTGACTCCTGCTCTTGATTATCATCATCCATAACTAGATTACCCTCATCATTCTCTTGAATCACAAAATCTGACAAGTTCAAGTGGTTATCATATTTTGTACGGAACCAATACATGTAAATATCTAAGGCTGCGTTTGTTTATGGTGGACAGGACACAAAGACATGGACAATACATATATAAAACGTGTTTGGATAGAGAGACATGGACAGTGGACACAATGTCTCTGAGACACTTTTTTTCATTTTTGTGTCCTCTTTTAAACGAAGGACACTGGTGGACACGGAAATAAGAAGGTGGACACGGGATTTTTAATGAAAATTTTTTCCCTTTTTGCCCATAGTAATTTTTCATTATTTCCCAATTACCCCCTTTTATTATCTTGTGAAAAACCTAACCTAAGCTTTCTGCCGTCATTTCCAATACTCTCTCTTCTTCTTGCTCTCTGTTTCTACTCTTGATCTTCTTCTTGTGAAAAACCTAACCTAAACTTTTCTGCCGGCGTTTCCAAGTACTCTCTCTTCTTCTTTATCTCTCTTTCTACTGTTGATCTTCTTCTTGCTCTTTCTGTCGTGATTTTGTACTTCGTTCTGTTCTTCCTCTTCCTTCACTTCTTTCACAATAATATCTTCTTCTTGTTCTCTGTTTCTGTCTCTATTTCTTCTTCTTCTTCTTTCTGATTCTGTATCTTATTTTTTGTTTCCGATTCTTGTCTTGGTTTTTTTTTATCTTCTTCTCTTTTCTGGTTTTTCATCTTCTTATCTTTCTTATTGATTTTTTTTGCAGTTAATCTAATACCAATATTTCTAATAGCCAATTACCGCTTGTTCCTGTTACAATTCTTGGAAGACTGTTCTTCTCTTTATCGGTCACATAACCAGGTATTACTTTGCATCTTTCCTTATTGCTTCTTATTTTTTTTTTTTTCTATTCAAAAGAATTTCGTTCTGCTTTATTTTCATTTTTTTTGTTTTTAATTTTTTTATGATTTTTCAATCTGAAAATCATATAAAAATAAGAGCTACATTCTTTTTATGATTTTTTTGTCTCTTATTATTAGTTTGAACTAAAAATTAATATAATTAGTGAGTTTTGTTGCTGTTGCTCTTATGGCTGCTGTGTTTATTGTTGCTGATAATTTTTAGAATGTGTTAATTATATAAGTTATTTTTTTATGTGTTGTTTAGTGTAGAATGTTGATGCAGATGGAGATTGATTTGTTATTGCATTGAGTTGTTATTAGTGCAGTTTCTTAATGCAGATTTTGACTTTATGTTTGTGCAGAATTCAGGATTTTGTATCCTTTTTGCATTGAGTTTATAGTGTAGAATGTTGATGCAGATGGAGATTGATTTGTTATTGCATTGAGTTGTTATTAGTGCAGTTTTTTAATGCAGATTTTTATTAGTGCAGATTGATTTGTTATTGAGTTTTTATTAGAGAGATTGCTTTGTTAGTGCAGATTGAGTTTTTATTAGTTGCTTTTTTGTCCCACTAAAGAGAATACTAATCCATGCTTCCAAAGCAAGGCAAGGATACTTTCTTCTTTCACATTTTGACTAAATTAAACAAGAAAGTTAAAAAAAAAGTGTGAATACCTATATCACAATTATCCTGAAGGAAAAATTGAGACGCACTTGCCAAATACCTATATCATAAGGAGTATGTTTATTTCTTCCATTATAAATTTGAACCAAGAAGAAATGATTTGTGTTGTCCATAACATAAAATTTGATGAAACAAACCTTCTTTAATTTGCAGCATTGCTCAACATAGGAAAAAAAAAGAATGCATTATAAATGTAATAATGAAAAGAACAAAATAAGTGTCTTAAGCAACTATCTCATGAAGGATGAGGAATATGAATAAATATTAAATAATGGTACAAAATTTCGACTGTGGTTTGTCATATCTGTATTGCTATTCTGTTTTTTTTTTTTTCTGAAAGGCTGGCTTATTCAAAGCAATACTCCTAGCTGTAGCATCTTCAATATCAAGCACAGTTTTGACTAAGCAATAGCAATAGCAATTCAAATAGGAAGTTTGTAAACTACAAATCCTTTAAATTTCAATACATTCAAAATCTTAACAGCAATGATAGTTCAGCTTACAAATTAACCTTACAATACCCTACAGCACCATTGTGCATTTGTTCTTCAATGAATAACCGTATCATTAAAAACCAAAAAGGACTATTGTGAATTCAAATTGACAAGACTTAAATAGCTACATCGGAGAATCGCCACAGAAAGCATGATCACAGGTATTAAGTGCTAGAAATAAGGAACAATCCCAATGATCAAGGTGGTTGCGGCAATGGCGGCACAAGTAGGAACACTGAGACCTCCAGGACCAACAATGTCTTTGATTTCGGAATGTTCCAGATTATGCTTGTGTTTCATCTGCCACACAGAAACATATGAAATAGACATATGCATTAGAATTAGAATTAGAATTAAGAAGAAAAAAATGAGATACAGAAAGACTCACAGCTTTTTCAATTGATTCAAGCCTTTGTTCAACCTTTTCATCATGGAAATGGCGCAATGAATACCCTGAAACAAGAAATTAACCAATCTTACAATCATTGAACCCAATCAAATAATCAAATCAGATGATATGAATGGAAAGCACTGAGAAATGAAGAGACCGATCCAAGCAGTGGCAACGGAGGCAATGGAAGTCCCAACCGTAAAGACCATGCGGTGCCTCTCGAACGCATCCTGAAAGAAACAAGAAACACAAAACGACAATTGAAGAAGCAAAAACGACAATCAAAATGAATATAGAGAGAGAGAGAGTGAAAAATTGACATTGGTGAGGAACAAGGTGTTGTTAACGAAAAACGAGTTGGAAGCGGCGCAAGAAACAGGCAACGTCGTGGAGAAGAGGAAGAGTTAGGGTGGCAGCCAAGGAGTGCAACACAGAGACAGAGACAGTGAAAGGTGGGTATAAAAATTAAAATTAGATGGGCCTATTTTAGTAATTTTACATTATATTTTAGTCTTGTTTATATGTATCCAAACAGAATACTAGACATTACATCAGTGTCTTGTCCATTGTATCCAAACACAATACATAAAGAGTAATTTTTAGTGTCTCTGTCTCAGTGTCATGTCTTGTCCTGTTTACAAAAACAAACGCAGCCTAAGGGATGCTGTGGAGGCACGAAAAGCTCAGTAAGAATGTGATTATACCTGTTTATCCACTACATCACCTAAATGAATGATTATGGCTGTGGCCCAATCAAAATTCTTAGGACTAGTCAGGACTTTTTCGTATGTCTTGTCTAGATTCCATTCCTGATGAGGAACTTCCTGAACAAAACCAAACTGTCGCCTAAACCTATCGGTTGCATGCCACTCAATGCATTCAAATGATACCAATGACACCGTAGTGCTCCACACAACCGATTGCATGTAGATGTCTGCAAGAATTATGTCTGGATCAATGCGATCAATACCATAAGCAACCCACACAAACTGCACATAATAAAAGAAACAAATGATTACAAGCCAAATAATAATAAGACTAAACCCGAAACAAATACTTCTTTAATGAAAATACACCTGGCCTTCCTGAAGATCATCCAATGACTCCCTAAAGTGAGCAAGACTAAGATATCTATAGCGTCGGTCTCCACGCTCCCAATTACGCCACCTAATATGATTTATTTCATTAACACAACTGGATTCTAAATATGAAGATATGATGTAAGTCGATAATGTTACCTGTTTGCAAGCGGAAAGCTGCGGGGTTCCCTAGGAACCGGCACAAGATATGGTAGACAGATCCAAGCCTAAGTTAGCAGAAGTGTTAGTGGACCATCGATTTTCTTACAGTCAAAACGAGATGCCCTGCATAACACCCTGTACAGGTGTGCTAGGCATGCCGATCTCCAACTATACTGTCCAACACTGCCAAAATCATGAAGCAAAGGCAGAAACTTCCAGTGCACAGATGCCCCAGACTTGTCTCCAAATAAGATCGTACCAAATAACAACATAATTTAGCACTTCACCTACCTCTGAATACTATTTTCATCAATCAACTGTAAATGTTCTTTTAAATCCCGAAGCCACGTCAATTTTATACAGCTTCCTCTACAGTCTGACTTTGTCGGTATAACCCCAAATTGGTGCAAACACTCAGCCTCTAAGGCTTCAAAACTACTTATATTCATTCCTGTCACTGGAAGACCGTTCGTTAGAAGACTAAGAATAATAGTCACATCTTCCAGTGTCACAGCACACTCACCAACCGGAAGGTGAAATGTGTGTGTGTCTAGGTGCCACATTTCGACTAGAGCATTTACCAGTGCTTTCTGACATTGAACTATTCCAATTTGATAAACATGATAAAAATCAGTAAACCGTAAATGCTCCTCCACACTATGATTGTATCGATCCGGAAGCAGTAGGTGGTTACATGTCAAATTCCGTTAACTCTACAAAAATATAGCAAACTATTAGTCAAATCATTAATAATTACTAATTTGTTACTAAAAGTTAATAATTTTCTAATAATAGTAACTATTTTGTTAAACTAATGCTAAACTTACTATTAATTAGCTAATTTAGTAACTACCATGTATGCATAAATACAACTAACCTACCAATTAATTAACTATCATTATTAGAAATTTCCACAATTAACTACACAAAACATATTAATTAAATACCTAACAACTATAATTAATTATTGAAAATACCAAAAAATAAATAATTTTACTAAATCCATTTTACTAAACTCCAGAATAATAATAATAATTTAACTTTTAGATTTAATTAATAATCCTAGAAATTATTTCAAAAGCCTTTAATTTTTAAAAATTATGATATTATTATACATATTAAATGTTTTAGACATACTGTTTCCTAAAGTGAGCATTGAATTGTTTCTTACATAATTATTTATTTATTTAGTCATACATAATTTACCGGATAATAATTCCTATATCACTAATAATAAATACTAACTTATTATTAATAATAACAAATAAATAAATCTAATTCTTATTTAACTAATAATATTCCACTTTATTAAAACCTCAACTACAATAATATATTTATGTCAATTAAATATCTAACAATAAATAAATAATTATTACTGGAGCAAAAATATATTATATTTTACAAAACCTAATTATTAATCATAATTCCCAAAATTATTACAAAAAATTATACAACAATCAACATAACTTTAAAGTTAATTAATTATAATTTCTAAAATTATTACAAAAAATTTTAAACATATATTTTTTACTAATCTATCACATTAGTCTAATTCAAACATTATCATTGATTAAAATATTCACTAACTACAATAATAATAATTTTAAACATATATTCACTAACTATAATTTCTAGCTATTATTGAAACATATATTCCTAAATTTCTAACAAGAATAATAATTCTGTAACATATATATTCCTAAATTCAATTTCTAACAATAATAATAATAATAATTCTGTAACATATATCATTAAACATATATTCCTAAATTTCTAACAATAAAAATAATTTTGAAATATAAAAAATTTAAAAAATGAACTTACATAATCAGAATGGCAAAGATAATTTATAATATGAAGTTCAGGACGCTTAACATCTTTACATTTTTGTTTCTTTGGCATTGTAATTTTTTTTTAATTGAAGTAGAAGAAAAAGAAGAAAAAGAAGCTAAGAAGAGAGAATGGGGCTGCTAGGTGAGTTCAAGGAAGAAAGTGACTTCGGAGGGAGAGAATGGGTACAGGAAGTGGGCATGTTGGTATAAGGGGTACCGCTGTAGGGCACAAGGCATGCACGACACGTGGTGGGGAGGACACAAATCGAATGGTTCGATTTGTGCCCCTCAAATCGGACCGTCTGATTACCTAGACTAAAATCGATTCGTCCGATTTGTTCTTCCCTAACACCACATCCGGGTAAAGCACGCATGCACTCCATAATTCTGTCCTACTCCATTCCCCTCTCTATATCAAAATTAAAAAGTGCTGATTACAGTTAGCATTTAGTAAGTTCTTCTTGATATAATATGATTTTGAATTTAGAATTTCGACTGCAACTGATTGGCTAATAGAACCCGACAACCTTTGAATTGAAAACGTGAATTGTGTCTAGTAAGCTTAAGTCTTTTGAACTTTTCTAATGTGTATAAAACATAATTTACAAATATGTCTTATATAGGGGTTTAATAATAATTAATATTTTTTATATTTATCACAAACATTTTTTTTAATTTATCAAGTGGAACCCTAATTTTTTTTTCTTTTTCTGTAAACTCACCGCACCCTCCAATCTATCCAGAACTATCACCACCCACTCCACTCTTCTCTTGTCTTCGCCGTCGCCGTCCATCCCAGCACTTGCTGCCAGTCTCAAGCCATCTCTCAACGTCGTTCCTAGGCTCATTCTCTCTAACTCCTCTTTTCTCTTTTCTCTTCTCTCTTCTCTCTTCTCTCTTCGAGTCGTCATAAGCGTCGTAATGCTCCGTCTTTCCCTTCATCTTCCACTTCTAGAGTTTCAATAAAACTTCAGCTTCAGGTATGAATTTGCTTTATTGATTTCATTTTTTTTGTTCCAATACAAATTAAGAATGCTTGTGTATATTCATGAAGCATGCCAAACTGTTTTCTAATAACACAATTGGGCCAATTAACACTGAGTACTAAGATTTTACATAGTCCATGGCATGTTCAACATCTGATCATAGATTCATAGAAGTTAATTATTGTATACAATAAATACATAATAACAAGATTAGTGAAAACTCTCTCTGAGATAATAAGAAAAAGTTGTACAATCAAAAAGTAAAAGCTCAGAACAAGGAATGCAAATAAATGTTTCTCACCGGTTGAATTGATACCAAATATACAAAGATGAAAAAAATGTTTAAATTTGGTAAAAATGAACATTACAAATTACAACAGTCCAGATATTCAAATAATAAAAGAAAAAATACATTTATATTTTTTGAATTTTTTGGGTTTTGTTTGAGGATTAAAAAATTTTAAAATTTGTTTTTATGATCATGATTTCAATTTTTGTGTTTTTGATTATGTTCTTGATGTTCTAGTTCTATTTTTTGTTTTATTTTTTATTTGTTACTGTTATTTAATATTTGTAGTTTATTTGCAAATTCAGAAATTAGTATTGTTATTCTATTTGCAAATTCAGTAGTCACTGGTTAGTTTTGATTATTTGATTATAAATTCTAACTAATTTGTGCTATTTTGCTGGATAATTAGCTTAAGTTATCATAAATTATAGGTAGCATCGAATAGTCAAAGACACATAATAAATGAAAATAGGAATAACGTTAGTGATCATATGGATGAAGATGCAACTTCTGATGCAGTGGATATGAATCAATATCATATAAACTCTTGAGAATATATTGGTAAGATCGATTTCTCAGGTCTATCTACGGAAAATATTTATCAATTTCACTTTGCTGATTTTTGGCTTGGCATTCAACTTTTATAATTCATATGCTAAGACTAGGGGCTTTAGTGTGCAAAAGAGTAGGAGTAGAAAAGTTGATGGGAAAGTAAGAGAAAAAAGATATGTTTGTTCTTGTGAAAGCTATAGATTAGAAAAATGGAACAAGCTAAAAAATTGAGTTAGGGAGCCAAAACCAAAGATAAGATTTGGTTGTATGAGTAGATTTCATGTTTTTTTGTATGCGATAACCGAGAGTTGGGTAGTGAGAGATTTTTGTATTGAACACAACCACGAGTTTGTTGTCCCAAAGTTAGCAAGAATGTTAAGATCTGACAAGAAAATGACTGAGCCTGACATTAGTCAAATGAACCATATGAAAGAGGTGGGGATCTGCATACCAAATATATTTGGGTCATTAGCTAGCCAGTATGGTGGATATGAGAATGTTAATTTTTCAATTAAGGATATGCACAATCAAGTTGCAAAGCAAAAAAGACAATGACCTGATGATATAAACTCTACAATGGCTTACATAAAAACTCTAGCAGCAAGGGATCAAAACTTGTTCTATAGTATTGAGAAGGGCAGAGAAGGTGTGTTTCGGTAAATTTTTTGGTGTGATGGCTGGTGTTAGTTGGACTACGATCTGTTTGGGAATGTGCTAACATTTAATGCCACATATAAGAAGAATAGATACAGATTACCGGCAGTAATATTCTCGGGAGTTAACCACTATAATCCAACCATTGTATTTGGTTCTGTGATAGTTTTGAATGAGAGGAAAAAGCACATATGTGTGGTTACTAAAACAACTTCTCATAATAATGAAGGGAAAGACACTGACTTTAGTATTTATAGATGGTCATCCATCAATGGCTATCGCTATTCAGAAAGTGTTTTCCAATGCACATCATAAGTTATGTGCGTGGCACTTAATGTGTAATGCAACAAGCAATATTCACAAACCTCAGTTTACGAAAATGTTTACAAAGTTAATGCTAAGTGATTACGAAGTTAGTGTGTTTGAAAAAAAGTTGAAGGAAATGGTTGGATGCTTTGGAGTGGAAGATCGCAAATGGATAATAGATATGTATGACAAAAAAAACATGTGGGTTACCGCTCATATCTGAGGGTAAGACAAACTTTTGTAAGGTTAGTCATAAATTGGAGAGTGGGGTTTAGATGTGCAATTAATTTGTAATCATATAGTTGATTATAAGGGGATTTTTTTCCTTCTTTAAATTTGTTATAACGAAATTGTATGGTTTGGTTAAGTTGTGTTCATATAGCATTCTTGGATATTTGATCCTGTATTAAGTCTGGTATAGTAAATATTAGATGCTGTAATTGATATGTTGTTAATGACATTGGGGATATGAAGTAGAGGTAACATCAAATTAGCTGCTAGTGCTTTCCTTAAATTTTCATTTTTAAATACTTTGTTTACTCATCGGCATCATTTCGAATATTAGAGAAATTATCTATATATTTTTTTAGGTCTTGATTAAGAAATGTTGACTAATAATGGTGAAACATTTCAATCCCATCATTTTACTTTATTAATGTTCATTAACAAGGGTAGCCAAGTGTGTAATATGATCCTTTACAATATTTTATAGAGTATTTTTTATAATGTCACGCTTATAATTTGACAAGATTTTGTTGTAGATGTGCTTTGTATTGAGAGTTAAATCTCCTATATAGAAGTGGTATTATCAAATTGATCCTGTATAAACATAATGATTATTTGTCTTGTGTTGTGGTCTTCAAGATAGAATTCTAAACTTAAGAGTTTGCTAACTGGAATTCATTTACAAGCATGGAAAGAGACCTTTGGGTATTTGAAATTCTAAATTTGCATTAGGATAGGGTTGATAGAAGTTGAAAAGTGCAGTACCTAGTGAACTATTTTTTTTATCCTTTCATATTTTTCTTTTTAGTAGTTTTTCCCCCACAATTATATAATCTTTTGATTAATTCAGCAACAGCTAAAGTATGGTGGATCATGTACTATACTATTAAGTTCATAGCACATATGAAGAAATGAATAATATCCCAAAGGTAAAACTAATTAAAATACAAACTTTTCTATAATATTGAATACTCTTTTCGTCTTTAATTAATTGAACAATTAATTTTTTACTTGATTAAGAAAATAATTGAAATATATTGGAGTTATAATTGAAATATAATACTGAATACTCATTCCTTAGTCTCCATGTTGATACCTACACTTAATAATCCGCAATTCTCACAGTTTCATTGTCTAGGCCTTCCTCTGGTAATTTAGCAACTAGCTCAACTACCCTGCCTCCACAACTAACTACACAATCACCTTCACCTCCATCTCTATCCACTTGTATATTTAATATGCACATGTCTGTCAACAATAATGTTCACCATGTAACGATTGGAACACTTCCCTCTTTAGAACCCTAGCCTTCATACCCAAATTTCAGGCATTGTTGCCTATGATCCAATTATTGTTAAACAACTCGATGAGATAGGCAAAAAAAAGTAGTATCAATTTCATATTGGAGTAATGTCATTTGATGAATTGCCACAATATTTCGTAAATGTTAAGCAACTAAATAATCTGAAAACTAGTATTAAATGACATAAATTGCAACAAGTATTTAATTATCTCAACTTAACACTATTAAAACTAAATACCGCAAACTAGAGCATACAAATAACAAATATACTATGGTTGGTTGAGTTCGTTGAGTTGAAACCAATACTCACTAGCGTTGTCCATAATTATCTTTCTCGATTTATTGGAGGGTCCCAAAACTAAGTCTATGGTAATTGTGATTAACACCTGATTTTCAAAAATCTAAAAGTAGAAAACAAAAAGAGAAAAAGAAAATTCAAAATCAAGAGGTCACTAGAGAGCCCAATAAAAGAAGCAAATAACAAGGTCTTACAAAATTTTTGAAACATATAGAAAATAAAATGATTGACATTATCACCTTAGGTGGTATCTTGGGATAGAATGAATATTCCATATGAAACTAGCTTAGTACCCATAAGGAAGAATCTTTCTTGCATGTTGGAGGAGGTTGCACATCGTGAACTACTTCAACTGTTTGAGAAGACCAACCACCAGAGAAGTCACCATGCTTAAAAGGACAAATTTCAAAGTGTGCTAAAGAAATAATCCGAGACAAAACAACAGCCTACAAAAAGCGAACAACGTTATTATTTGCAAGGAGATATCATTGACACAGAGCCACATCAATTGAAATGGTTTAGATCAGAACCAGAGTGTTAGTAGATTCAGTCCGTGGTTCCTTGCGCTCAGTTGGCAGGTTGGAGTCCACATGAAAAATAGTTTTTAGTTCCAAGCTCATGACCATTAAATACCAGTGATCCTTATCTTCAATGGGAATGTAAATCTGAATATAATAAATTGTTCAATAGAGATATCAAAAAATATAAAGTTTTATGCTAACTGAAGATATAAGGATAAGAGCTTACACATTGAAGTGAAGGGTATTTTTTTATATAATCGGATGCATATCTATCAATTAACTCTTCTATTTGGAGATATTGGAATATATCAACTTGTTTTATATGTCATAAAAAATGTAAATAAAAAGTATACAATAAAAAATATTAAGTATGTTAATTATTAAGAGCATGTAGCAAAAAAAATTCTAGTAATAGTTCCAACTTGCAGGTGTAGATTAAGAACTTATTTTATCAAAAAATATTTTTAAATAGTAATTATGTTTTAAGAAAATTATTATTATAACAATACATAGTTTAATTATATACCAGAAAGCCAGTCAGTCTTTTAATTACTTTATAATTTAAGTTACCATATAAATAAAAAGATAAAACCATCCATAAAGTATACACTAATGTAAATCGTTAACCATTTCCAAATCCAAGCATTCTTATTTCATAACCATAAAAGACGTACTGAAAATGAGGGAGGAAGACACCAAGTTATCTTCAGTGTAATGCTTTTTTGGTTTCAAGTACATTTTCTAGCCCAAAGTTCGATGATCTAATTCAAGCATAGATACAGTTAGGGATTGATCACGTTATTGGGCATATAGATGACTAAGTTAGATTGATATACATTTACCTTATCAATAACTGTATGATCCTTACTCGAGCAAAAAGTTCTTGATGTGTTACGGACGAACCTCCTATCTTTACAATGTTCTCACTGATAACAAGTAAATATAGATTCAATGCGAAAATAACAGCGAATGAATATTAACCATATTTAATAGCACGAAAAAATGTATACCTTGGTAATACATCCGAATAAAAAATATATGCAAACATCTCTTCCTGTCCCTTACTCAAGTTAATCTCGCTACCCATCTTGAAATAAATTGTTATTCCCTGTTTGAGTTCAAATAATCTTTATTAAAGCATTCTATACGTATCACTCAAAATTAAAATTTGTAATCTATCAACCAGAATGTTTAAAATAAAAAAAGAAAATAAAAGAAAAAAGAATATTTGACCTTTGTTTTTCTTTGCACAAGCATATTTTATTGTCAAAAAAAAGATAGTGGTTTCAATTCTACGCGAACACGTGCAAGAACTGGCATGCTTGATGCTCGTACTGCTTCTATATGGGATACTTGTGCATCTACTTCACACGTTAGCATCTAACGTGGTCATTGCACACCTTAAACGCCTACATACAAAATTTGGGCATTATAAACTCATTCATTTTATAAGAATATATAAATACATATTGATGTGCAATGATTTTGCCTCGACCGTATTTTGCTCCTTTCACCAAGTATGGGGAACCATGGCTTTGATATTGGTTTCACTTTTCCTTTGCCATTTGGCTCCAGTGACATTCTTTGATATTTGACAGAGGGATTGCTCTGTTGGATAGCAACTTTGCATGGATCTTGGCATGTTATGGTTGTTCGAACTAGTTCCATGACATCATCGTCATCATCTGACATCAAGACATATATTTGGGTCCATATCCATATTAAACATTGATTTGGGATCACTCTTTTTGTGATTTTTCGTAATTTTGCATATCTTATAAGGGGTTGTGATAGGATTGATTTTGCTATTTTTCGAAAGTCTTGCAATCTCTTTCAACTTAGGGTTGAAATAAAGGGAATTTATGTGTTCAATCATGAATTTCAGTAGAATTTTCTCATCTCGAATACTATTGTTTGCTCTTTTGATGTCTTGCAGGTAACAGATACAACATAGGTAATTTAAAACACAAATGCATTGAAATTTAGAATAGGACATAAATATTTGTTAGTCTTATATACCTCTAAATCAACCATAACTCTATTCTCAAACGAGTTTATCGAAGCACTTGGTGGTGCACATGAATCAAGTAAACTGAAATAATAATGAAAATAATAAGGTATAATTCAAATAATAATTGTAGAAAAAATAACAATACAAGTAATGAATTTAGTATAGACATTTACCTATGGCTATTATTAGTTGCCATTGATCAAAGCAATTCTCCCCACTGATATTTTTTTTCTTTGAACAGACTCCTTTCTTCAAAGATCTCGTCACATACACGCCTTTAACCCGTGCATCGATACTATTTTTACTAATTTTTTTCAATATCAGTATAGAGATATGACAGAATCAGTCTATTAATAGAAATTGATTTGATTTCATAAATGTAAATTTTCTTTTTGATTTATTTTTGAAAATCTTTTCGAATTAAGGTAACCAATCAATAAAAGATAAATGTAAATGTGTGATTAAAGGAGCTGAAAATTTGTAAATACCTGACAATCAGAATTTCGTACAGCGCTATCCCTATGGCGATGATGACTTGATGCGTCGTCGTCGCCATCTCCCACGCCGGCCTTCTCCATTGTTGCGGTGCTTCTAACTTTTCTTTTTGATCTCGCGTCAACCATTGAAGAAATTAGATAATTATCTTCTATTTGGTCTTCACACTAACTTGTTAGTAATTTTTCCCATTTAACGCTGCAAGTATTTGACTAAGAAAGGACATTAACTTATACATTTGGTCTCACATTTTTAAAGTTTCTTTGTTTGAGAGGTTGTAATTAGTAATTATGTTTTGTTCTTTGGATGGGTCCTTCACTACTAAAATAAAATAAAATAAGTAATAAAATTACTTTTAAATTTTCAAAATTTAAAATTGATTATAAGCGTTGTTAATAACTTGCAAATTATAACGTAGACTTATTTATTGTTAATACATTTGCATAATTTAATCCTATGATTTTCCAAATTTGTAATTAATATAATAAATTAATAATAAATAAAATTATATTAATATTAATATTTTAAAGATCAAACTTTTTAAAAACTTTTTAAATAGCTTTTTATTTATAACTTCTTTAATAAATACAAATACCTTTGTATTTATTTCAATGACACTTATATTTAAAACTTCTCAATAAAACGATAAAATGAAATATTTACATCACTGATTTAGTAGATGACTCATATATACCTTCATGACTAAGTAAGTTAAGCTAAGACAAACCAAACCAATGTCAAGTTCGACTTACTAAAAGTTCAAAAGTTATCTTGAGCTTTTCTCATCTGTCATAGTTATGTAAATGTGTATACAGTGACGGACCCAAAAAATTATAATAGTGGGGACAAAAATAATATATAATAATAATAAAAAAAATAATATCAATATATTTAGATATTTAAATCTTAGAGTATGTTAGTTAATCAAGTTTTTAATAAATATAATTAACACATTAAAAAACATATTAATTTATATTAAAAATATTTTTTCTCATTTCAATGTTTTGGTATTATTGCGTGATACATTTATTATTAATACCAGTGCGTATTTCATATCTGTCAAATTATATTTTTATTAATTATTTTTTATATAATACAGCAAAAAATATAGTTTAATAATTAAAAAATTTATAAAGAATATAACTCGAATTAACTAATTTTAAATTTTTACAAAAATTGTGTGAGAGACAAAAAATTTGTGAAAAAAAAATTTAAATCAAACAACCGGCCACATTTCTCTTTATATATAAGTATAGATAAGTTAATGTCTATTTTTATATTATGTAAATATTCAAATAATTTGTTAGCATTTAATTGTAATTAAAATTGACATTTTTTAATATTTATGGTAAAAACTTTTCAATAAAGATAATTATTATATGTAAGACTAAAACTAAATTAAATAAAAAAAATAAATAAATAAGTAATTAATATATATTATATTAAAAAAGCTACTAAATACTAATAATTTTATTTATATTTGAAAAGCTATATTTGACTTTAGGTAACTAGCTAATTGAATTATTATTTTTGTTATTATTTATTTTAAATATATATGATATAATAATTTTTATCATTGTATTAATATTTAATAACAATTTTTTTTATACAATTTTTTTTTAAAGTGTGGAGGGCAAATGAATTATATCTATAGGACAATTATTTATACTTATTATTTTTTTTTATAAATTTAATGGGGTAATTGTCCCCACACCAATTAACGTGGGTCCGTCTTTAATTGTATGTATATAATACAAAATACACACTCAATTTCAAGCTCAAACATAACTTACAAATTCATGAACTTAGAGTATCGAGTTGTTAACAACTTAATATCTCTCTGACACATAAGTTGGATTGACTTACTTGTCGTCCTAATTAGTATTAAGCAAATGCGAATGCATGTTTTTGGATGTTACACATATTATATCTCACACAGATCACACTCATAAAAATGATTATTATATTGTAATTAATAAAAATATTTGATATTTGTTATTTATACATGTTTAATAACATTAATATTTATATTAATAATTATGAAAAAAATATTATATAATTTTACTATATCATTAATAATTAGCACATAAAATGATGTGAACTAGTAAAATTATATAACATACTAATATGTTATATAATTTTATTGGTTTACTGGTTCAACCGATGACTTACTAGAATTCGTACAACCGATTCCATGTAAATAAAAAATTTAAACTTGTCAAAAACCTAAAATTAAAATTTGAAATACATATATTCACTAATATTTTAATAACAATCAAGTCTCAATAAATTATAATCAACAAGTTATAATCCGATTGTTCTTAAATAATTAGATAAACTTCTAGTATTTTTTTGATAATACAACTTTTTTAATTATATTTTTATAGTAAATAATTATTTTTTTATTTTAATAACTAACTAATTAATTTAATTTTATTATATAATTATATTTTATATGTATGTATTCAAAAAATAATATTAATAAATATCATATAATCATAAAAATAATTATTATATTATAATTAATAAAATATTTGATATTTGTTATTTATACATATTTAATAATATTTATATTTATATTAATAATTATAAATAAAAAAATATTATATAGTTTTATTATATAACTAATAATTAGTATATAGAATTGTGTGAACCACCATAACTTAATTGGAGAGAAAACATGTATTACCAAAGAAGACTTGGGTTCAACCCATATCTTC
This sequence comes from Arachis hypogaea, assembly GCF_003086295.3. Taxonomy (NCBI): domain Eukaryota; kingdom Viridiplantae; phylum Streptophyta; class Magnoliopsida; order Fabales; family Fabaceae; genus Arachis; species Arachis hypogaea. The sequence goes on from NC_092053.1 coordinate 115,046,777, forward strand.
GTCAATTTTTTTATAACTATGCATAAAAGTGTCTAAATTTTTTAAAATTCTTATATTAATCCTTTCAATTTAACACAGAAAACAAAAAATTAGAGATCAATTTGATAATTAAACTATGCAACATTATCATTGGTGATTATGGTGATTAATTATAGTTTTAATCCTCATCGTATAGTTATTTTAATTTTAGTCTTGCATGTTTCTTATAGTTTTAATCCTCATCTTTCTGCATTTTTGGTTGGGTAGGTGATCAATTATTTTCATATGTTATTTTCACCATTCATACAGAAAGCCATGAGAAGTTACAAATTTAAGATTTAATGGATAGGATACTGATGATTCACATGCAATTTGGGTGGTAAATACAGAAAATATAAATTAACTTTCTTTGATAGTATTACTTTTGTATAAAATTACACATTGATATTTATATGCTATTTAACCTTTTTTTTTTTTGAAAGGTTTATTCAACATCTACAACCATAACTATAAGCACTAAAGTTTAAAATTTTTTTTTTTATCAAGGCTACAGATACTAATAGACACTGTATGAGTACTGGATGCACTCCCAGTTTACCACCAAGCTTGACTATTTCACATAATTTTATATGTTAATTAATGTATTTATTATATAACATCTTCAATTAAATTAGTTTATATTAATTTAATTAAATTTTAATTTTATATACTTACTCCTTAAATTAACTATATTTTTTAACTATACAAAATTATTAATAGAATAAAAAACTATTTTAGTCTCTAATATTTGGACTAAAACCTAATTTCATTTTTAACGTTTGAAACGTTATATTTTTATTCTAAACATTTTATTTCATTCTATTTTGTCCTTTAGTCAATTTTTTTTTAAAAATACCTTTTCTTCAATCATAATTTTTTTCTCATGTAATGACAAAAATCATAATTATAGGGGTTATGGTGGTAGCTATTGTGATTTGAAAGTAAAAATTACAGAATAATAAAAGAAAAAATAAAAGATAATAATAAAGAGAAATGAGATGTTTTTGGAAGAGAATAATTTAATTTTGACAAGAGGACTAAAATAAGACGGAATAAAATTTTTGAAATAATAATAGGACATTTCAAATGTTAGAGACAAAATTACTACTTAATCCAAATATTAGAGACTTAAAAAAATACTTTATCAATTTATCCTTATTAAATATTTATAAATTTAAAAATAAATAAAAATATCCTTTATCATTAATTACAACAACTTTTTTCTTTTCATCATTATATAATATATACTAATATTAATACATGAAGTATATAATATAAGAAGAATTTTAAGTGTATTAGATACACCGATGTTTCAATAATTTTAAGTTGATCTCAATTATAAAAAATATATATAATATATATTAATTAAAATTAGTTAAAATTATTAGAATACCAATATTCTAGGTACATTTAAAAACTTTTCTATAATATAAATGAATTACTAAAATATAAAAATAATAGTTAATTTAGAATAAAATTAAAATTAAAAAAAAGAGCAAAAACTCAATTCGGCATTTGTTAATTTTTTTGAGAGACAAAACCATACTTGTAAAAAGAGGGGATATTTTGGCCGTCAAACTAGCTATTAACAAATTAGTCAAAAGTAACAAAAATTAATTTTTGTAGAGTTTTATTTATAATTTGTAAAGTTTTAAATTTGACAAAATTTTTGTCAACAGTAGGACCAACTACCATTACTATTATCATTACTATTATCATTACCATTACTACTACCATCACCTTTCTCGCCACTATCATTATAACTTCTACTTCTATTATTTTAATTGTGTAACTATACTTTATCATCATCATCTCTTCTTCCATCATCAATATCAACACCATCAACCTCATCATTTCTTTTTCTTATTTATTGTCCATTGCTATTTTTTCTTTTTGAAAAATCTTTTGACTGCAATTATTTTTCTTCTTGTGACATCACTTCTGCTAATGATCCTTCTTCTCCACTTAACTATCACTGAAAATAAATATTTTAAAAATAAATTTATTAATAGTTTTTGGGATTTAAAATCCTAAAAATTAAAAATAAAATCTTGCAACTTTAATTTTTGTTACTATTTGATAATTTTTTTAACAAAAAATCTGTATTGTCTCAAAATAATAACGTTGGAGATTGAAGTGTCTTTTTTTAGACAAAAATTGTCTTGTTTTTCGAAAAAATGGACTAGGACAGAATCAATTTTTTACTCTTGAAAATAATTATTATAAAAAAATATAAAATTTTATATAACCTAATGATACAATATTTTGATCAAATTTGATTTTGATAACTATATTTTAAAGTATCTCAAGCAATCTTCCATTACAGGATTGTTTTTCTATGTCTCATCAAATTCGACACCATTTGATTACTCGAATATAGATTGGGTATTGTTTTGGGTAAATAAGATCATAACGGACTAACAATTAAGTAAGAATATAACATTATGAGATGATGTCGGGAACATCATAACGACTGTACCACTAAAGTCGAAACCGTCAAATCCTGACAATAGTAACGTGACATAAAAGCATTAGAGGCTAGAAAAACAGCAGCCCTAAAGGGCAGGTATAAAGGGAAGGATATGCAGCAGGTAAAGACACTTGTTTCATATCACCAAAAAGCACTACTGACTTAAGCATCAGAGTGTTTTGCAGGTTGCCCCCAGCCTGATTTTGTGCAAGCTGAAGTTAGGACTTTCGACCTTCTCACCTAATCAATTTATAAACTCACCTCTGGTGCAAACATTTGGCACCATCTGTGGGAAAATCCTACTTCGCAAAGAATAATTGCCAAACATCAAATTTACTCCACAATCAATTTAGAAACTCCATTGAAGCTCCAACACTGGAAGGACGAACACGAGACTAACGTTACACCAAGTCAAGAAGACGCTCCCCCCGGCTATGAAAATCCGGGATCCCCTAACTCAAAAACCCGTCACATAGAAGTTTGTCATTTTGCTGGCCTCGGAGATGACTATCACCATGCCATGCAGGAAATGGAACATCGGGTACAAGAGTTGAAGCGCTACCAATTGGAACTTGAACGATGGTTGGCCGAGCGCTTGTTGTCTAGACAGTCTCGTTCTCAAAGTCGTCCAGCTAGGGAATGCAAAGAGCACAATTCTGAAAACCCTGAACAAGGATGAGACCAACGGCGGGGCTTACGCTCACCCCAACGTCAAAGAGACGAGAGGAGGTCTCCATGACGGCGTGGTGATTCTCAGAAAGCAGATAGGCGGGCATGGAAAAAATCACGATCTGCCCAGTCTAAAAGGAGACGGACTCCGCAGAGGAGTCTTAGCCATGAAAGGCACAAGGAGTCTCGAGAACACGTGATAATGGGTCAAACCCCATTCGCTTCCCACATCCTTCAAGTACAATTGCCAAAATATTTTGACAAGCCTACTGATTTGAAGCATGATGAAAAGACGGATCCTCAGGAGCACATTGGTGCCTTTGAGGCAAGGATGAACTTAGAAGGAGTCAAAGACGCAATCTGATGCAGAGCTTTTCCAGTCACTTTGTCAGGACTGGCTATGGCGTGGTTTAACACGCTACCCGCCAGATCTATCTCCTCCTTTGTTAACATCAAGGTCAAGTTTTTGGCTCACTTTACCACCAGAAGGACCCAAGCAAAGCACCCAATTTTCTTATTTGGGGTGGAACAAAGGGTAGGCGAGAGCATCTGAGATTACCTGAACCAATTCAACAAAGCACTCTTGGAGGTAAACACTCGAACCCGAGAAGTCGTGTGCCTATGCTTGATTGCTGGATTGCTAGAAGGAGACTTCCGTAGGCACTTGACTTCCAAAGATGTAAAGTCCATGGAGGAAATTCATCAAATTTCTTTGGAGTAAATGCGAGATGAAGATGTTTCAAAAGTGGTCTCCACAAAAAGGAAGAATCCAGTGCCGTCTCCCCAAAAAGGCAGAAGCTCGGGGCAAACCTCATCACCAAAACCACTAACTCTGCTAGTCTGAAAGTTCTCCTCCTACACTCCTTTAGTGGTCTCACTTGCCAAGATATATCAGCAAGTTTCTCATCGAGGTATATTACCAAAAGCAAGACAGATTCAACCCAAAGCCTCATTAAACAAGTCTCAGTATTGTGATTACCACAAATCCTATGGTCACAAGACTGAGTTTTGCATTAATTTGAAAAACGCTTTGGAATAAAAAATTCAAGATGGAAAGCTTCCCAAATTCGTGCAGTACATACGGCTACCTAGATGGCATAACAAGGATGAAAATCGGGAAACCAGAAATTCAAGAAACTTCAAACCCCCAGAAAACACGGAAGACACATCTTAGGTTGTGGTCAATGTGGTTGTTGGAAGGAATGGGTTGCCGAGATCCAACAATGCTGTAAAAAGAGACGTCGAAGTCGCGGCCTCTAAAGTTCTCAAAGTAACTAGCATTCAAGCAGTACAATTCTTGGTAGAGGATTTCCAGATCGCCACATCGAATGATGATAAGCCTTTGGTTATCACTGTCAGGTTAGGTAATGGCATCGTGAAGAGGATCCTCGTTGACACAAGTGCAGATTCAAACCTTCTATTCAGAAATGCATTCAATGCCCTGGGGTTGAAGGATCAAAATTTGAAGCCCTATCTCTCGGGGGTTGTCGAGCTTGGAAATCACTATATCAAACCTGATGGGGCTATGGACCTCCTTTTCACTATAGGGAAAAGTGTCAATATAAGGGCAGTACAGGCCGAGTTCTTCGTTCTTCAAGATTCTACAGCTTACGATGTAATCTTAGGGAGGAAGACGCTCAATGATCAATGCACATTCATCTCAACAAAATTTCTGGTCATGAAGTTCTTGACGGCGGATAATCGGGTGGCAACGGTTTGAGGAGATCGAGTGTCTGCAGTTAAATGCAATAAGGCTAGCCTTACACTTTGGGATAAAGCTAAGGAATCCACAGGGGTGTTCCTTGTTGACATAAACTCCCGAATCCAGGAGAATCTGAGGCCGGAGCCCAATGGAGAGTTGGAGAGATTTCAAATTGGGGACGACCCAGAAAAATACATCATGATTAATAAGGAATTACCTTATCCCCTAAAATTAGAACTTCAGAATTTCTTGAGATGTAATGTAGATTTATTTTCTTGGGAACCTACCGATATGCTCGTAATTGATCCAGCATTCATATCCCATCAGCTAGCTAATAACCCCGAGTTCAAGTCAATTGCGTAGTGAGGTCAGAAGATGTTGCCCGACTGGGCAGCCGAGGTTAAAAGCCAAGTTCAGGGGTTATTGGATGCGGGGTTTATTCGTGAGTTAACTTATTCAACATTGTTTTTAAATATGGTAATGGTAAAAAAGTCTAATGAAAAATGACAAATGTGCGTAGACTATACGGATTTAAACAAAGCCTTCCCAAAAGACTGCTTTCCTTTACCTAACATAGACAATATGATTGACTCCTCCTCGGGATATCGAATACTAAACTTCCTAGATACTTATAATGGATATAACTAAATCCCAATGCAAAAGCTAACAAAGACAAAACAACTTTCATCACCCCCGAGAGGATTTATTGCTACACTATAATGCCTTTTGGTTTAAAAAATGTAGGAACAACATATCAAAGGTTAATGGCAAAAGTTTTCAAGCAACAGATCGAGAAGAATATGGAGATCTACATCAATGATATGCTGATAAAAACAAAGGAAGATTTTGAGCTGATCGATGACCTGAAGGAAGTTTTTTATTACCTCCGATTTCACAGGATGAGGTTGAATCCAACAAAGTGTGCATTTAGAGTTTGGAGAGGTAAATTTTTAGGATTCATGGTTACCTAAAGGAGAATAAAGGCTAACCCTGAGAAGTGTCCGGCAATTTTAGACATGTCGAGTCCTCGAAATCTCAAAGAGGTTCAAAGACTCACAAGTCGGTCGGCTGCATTGTCAAGGTTCTTGGGAGCTTTCGCGATTATGGCCAAACCATTTTTTAATTTGGTGAGAAAAGATGTTGAATTTGCCTGGATAGAGGAGTGTGAAGTCGTCGTTTAACATTTTAAAAATTTTCTTTCATCTCCTTCTATTTTGGTATAATCCGAACACGGCCAGCCTTTGTTCCTGTATCTATCCGTAACCGAAGAAACTTTGGCTTCGGCCTTAGTTTTAGAGGATCAGGATAAACATCAACATATAATATACTTTTTTAGCAAGGTTCTTCAAGGACCTGAGCTATGACATTCAAAAATTGAAAAACTTGAGCTTTTGCATTACTTATGTTGGCCTGTTAGTTACGCCAATATTTTCAAAGTTAATTGGTAATAGTGCAAACCGACCAACTGATCAAAAAGTTTTATAGAAACCCGACCTAGCAGGTCAGATGATGAGTTGATTTATTGAGCTATCTCAATTTGATGTGCGCTATGAACCATGCTCAGCCATTAAGGCTCAAGCGATGGTTGATTTCCTGGCTGAGATGACGCACCCAGACTTCGACGCACCGTTATGGGAGCTTCATGTGGATGGAGCTTCCAATGTTCGAAGCTGGCCTCATCTTAACCAAGGGAAAGGACGTGGTGATCGAGGCCTCTATTAAATTTGACTTTCCTATCTCAAATAATCAGGCTGAGTATGAGACCTTGCTTGCAGGATTGGCGTTGGCTCGGTATATCGGAGCTACAAAAGTGACTGTGTTTAGCGATTCACTATTATGTCCTCCCAAGTTAATGGGGAATATCATGCATGGGATTTGCTATTGCAACAATAATTGAAAAAAGTACAACAAGAGGTACAATCCTTTGATTCTTTTTTAATCAAGCATGTGCTTAGGGAACAGAATACATGGGCTGATGTGTTGTCCAAACACGCAAGCACTAAGCCCGGAACAGAGAATTGTAATCTGATATGGGAGGTGCTTACAGAGCCCACTGTGACAAAGCCCGATGTTTCGACTTTCTGTTCATCCAGTTTTGACACTTGGATGGACCCGATGTCTACATACTTAGAACACGGGACCCTACCTAGTGATCTTAAGGAAGCAAAGAAGTTATAGCTTAAAATGGTCAAATATACCACGATAAATGAGTAGCTATACAGAAGGGGCGTGTCCCAACCATTATTGAAGTGTTTAAATGACCAACAAACAATTTATGTGTTGTAGGAGGTTCAAGAGGGTTCTTGTGGACATCAATTAGGAGGAAAGTCATTGGCTTAGAAGGTCATCCAAGCCGGATACTACTGGCCTACTCTCATCAAAGATACCATGGAGTATGTGAAAAAATGTGACAAATGTCAGCAGCATGGCAACCTCCACCAAGCACCTCCGCATGAGCTCGTATCTGTCATCCTGACAAAGCCATTTGCCAACTGGGACTTGGATCTATTGGGACCTTTTCTACCAGGACCCGGCCAGGTAAAATATCTTATAGTTGCTATAGATGATTTTACCAAGTGGATTGAAGCCATGCCCCTGTCTAGTATCAGTTTCGCTGAATGTCAAAAGTTTATTTCGAAAGAAATTATTGGAAGATTTGGGATCCCCGAGTCCATTATCATGGAAAATGGGACCCAATCACAGACTCTAGGTTTCAGGAATTATTGTCCGACTTAGGGATCTAACAAATATTTGTCTCGGTAGAACACCTGCAGGCAAATGGACAAGCCAAATGTAAACCCCGAGTAATTAGTAAATAATTAACCAATAAATTAATTATTATTCAAAAATTAGAAAATAAAATTTTATAGTTTTATGAAGTAGAAATATCTAAAATATGAATTTTAACACTAATTTTAAAGATTTTGGCCTAAAAACCGGCCAACGGGTCGAACCGGACCCAAACCGAGCCCAAGGCCCAGCCCATCCACTTTTTTATTCACTTTTTTATAAGTGGCTTCAGCTACTTTTCCCTCAAGCAAAAGGGAATTCACGCAGAGAAGGGAGAAAATCGACGCCGAAAATCTACCGAAATTCAATCTCGTAACTTTCAATTCGGAGCTCTGATTGATGAGCTGTCAGCAGTCACGTGTTCATCTTGGAATTCTCTACAAAACCCATATATTAATTTGGTAAGAATCTAACAATTTCTTACTCAGCCACTCTTCCCTAATTTCAAAATTTAAGGCTTTGATTTTGAGAGATTATGTGATTTTGACGTCTTAGGACCGAATTAGCTTGCAAGAATTGTTAGGTTTTGTTCATTTGAGCCGTGGGTAAGGTAAGGAACCCCCAATTCTTGGTGATGTTCCAATTTAGCGAACTCTATATTGATTATAGTGATAATATGTGATATTAGATTGAATTTGGATATTAGTTGGAGTTGATTGATGATGTGGAGCAAGTGATGCTGAGTTGAGCTTGTTTGATTGAGAATTTGGAGCTTGTAGTGAGAATGACTTTTGAAGGATTTTGTGTCTTAGGGAGGAATCGGCCAAGATATGGTTTTGGTTTCTCGTAGATAATATATAATGTTTCGTGAAAACATAGGCTAGATGACCATGGGATAGGTTGAAAATGTGAGAATATGTTAATGCTAATAACCTTGATAGAAATGTGGAAGTATATTGTAAATGAGTTGATGAATGATGATTTTGTTGAGTTGCTTGTAGGAATTGTGTTAATTAATGTTGTTGATCGGGGTTGATGAATGATAATTGATGAATGTGAGTATTGATGATAAAAGATTGAGGATTGGTTGAGTTATGTATATGTGTGTGTGTGTGTGTGTGTGTGTGTGTGTGTGTGTGTGTGTGTGTGTGTGTGTTGAATAATGAATGAATTGAGAGCTGGAAATTATTTGAAAAGGGTTTGAAAGGTGGTTTGGTTGGAACCCTAGAAGGGTGGCAAAATCTGAATTTTAAAAGAGATGCTGCCGAAATTTTTATAAAAATTGGAGATTTGGTTTGAAGTATTATTTAGACAAGTATAGATAAAAGAATTATATTATTTGACTTCGATTTAGAAAGAAAAGAAATGCATTATGTTTTGGAACTTGATTTATTAAGAAAAGTATTATGTTTTAAGTTTTATTTAGTTTTATCAAGGAAAGGTTTAGGTTTTGAGTTTGATTTCTTTGAGAAGAGAATTATGTTTTGAGTGTGAATTATTGATGAATGGAATGGGAGATGTGATGATGATAATTGTTGAATTAATTGAATGATGATGAGGATGAATTTGATATGGAATATGTTTTGTGGGGATCGTTGTTATTTATCACTCACCAGTTTTTAAATGAGTATGTTTTGTGGGGATCGTGGTTATTTACCGCTCGCCAGATTTGATATGAAATTGTTTTGTGGGGATCAAGGTAGTTTACCATTCACCAGGTGAGGATTGTGGTACTGTACCGCTCACCAGTTTTCATGAGGACAATGTCCGGGTTAGCTATTGGACATGTCGGATTGGCTATATAATCGACAGATGAGACTCATCAGCCATAGGAAAGGCATACATCATATGCATGTGTGTGTTTTGTTTGATTGTGCATTAATTGGGCTTGCCTATGTGATTATTATACTTACCTGCTATATTTGTGACCTGCTGTATCTGTATCCTACTTGTGTTTGCTTTGTCTGTGTTGCTTGTCTGTGCACCGGGGTTTTGGAGGATTGGAGGAAGGCGAGAAGCTGAAGGAATAAGTAGAATCGAGTTAGACTTAGGAACCTTAGATAGCTCACCTTGTATTATGGTTTTAAACTTTAATTCTAAACTTTATATCTGAATGTCGAAGTTTTAGGATTGCCTCTGGCTTTTCCGAGACCTTATATCTTATGTACGTGGGAACCTTTACCATACTGAGAACCCCTAGTTCTCATTCCATACATATATTGTGATTTTCAGAGGCAAGACGCAAGGCACCACACTGAGCATTCTGGAGACTCTTGAAAGCGAAGAACTTTCTTGGGACTTGGTGTTTGTATTTGTATTTGGTTTATGTTTAAATATGTGTATAGATTCTCCATCTTGTATATATTATGTTTTGTCCCTCTTAGAGGTTGACTTGAAGAAACAGGATTTATATTTATCTGTTGGTTTATTTTTGGGGTTGTATATATATATATATAGCCGTCCTCTGCTTCGTAGGTCAAGTCTAGATCTTGATTATATAACTATCATTTGGAACTCTACTTTTATACATTCATCTTTCGATTTTTTGTATAAGTTTTCTATCTTTCCATTTCTCGTGAGCATTGTACCTTCGATTTTGTTTTCGTTATATCCCTTTTCTTTCAAGGCTCCCGGATATATTATCCTTGTTATATATATTTTTTTTCTTTTTGAGGTCGTAGCACTCGCCATCTCTGTTTTACATCCTAGGTGTAAAGCTCTGTGTGGTAGGGTATTACATTTTGGTATCAGAGTAATTCGCTCTTATAGAGTCTGAGGGACGGACTGACTATGCTTCTAAGCATACTCTGGGTTGTGTGCACATGTTGTTTAGGATGTCTTCTTGACATATGTGGTATGAATATTCATGAGCATACATTTGGAAAATTCGAAGCACTAGACTTGAGATATTAAGACTGATCACCTTAATATCACTCGTTCGGTGTGGAAAAAACCCAAATGGCAACTCGTGGATGCGAGCGAGGTGATACGGTAAACTTTATGCACGGGTGAGGTGGTCTATGTTTAGTTTGTGAGGTAAATAGGTTCAAGGAAAGTTTTAGTTAACATTGATAGATAATTAAGTCCTTAATGATTTGAGATCAGAGTGGCGCAGCAGATGCTTGCGGTAACGTTGACATCGGATAGTTGCAATGAGGAGTAGTAGGGGATGATTAGAAACACTTTAGGTTTTATATGCCTGAAAGGTTTAGCAGGTCAATACAAATAATGATTTTCACGTAACTAAGTTTGATTGCGACTGTGAGATTAGATTTACTTGGAATAGTTTGTGGATATGGTCGCAGGTGTAGGATTGGATTTGATAACAAGTGGGTGCAAAATGGGGTATTTAGAGGGTAACCATAAGATAGGCTTGAACGCTCTAACTGGTGAATTTGGTGGAATATGTATGTATATATATGATGTTGGTGATGGTTGATGGTAATCATGAGTTTTATAATGAATGAGGATGATAAAGGGAAGTGGTTGAGATGTATGTGAATATGATTAGTGTTGGATTGAGTGAGTGTTTTGATTGTGGAGGGATTGGTTTGGTTGAGTGATTATATAAAATACGTAAGATATTGATGAATGACCGACGAAATGGATGAATTTTGAATGACAAACTTGAAGAGGAATTAGAAGGTGTTCGGAGTTTTAGAGGTATTTTTGGATGAGAGTTGAGGAAGGTTTTATAAGAGATGAGGCAAGTTAGATATCTGACTAACAAATGAGAAAGGACTAGACGAAGCTAAGAGTGAAACAGATGAATACAGTATAGGCTTGAAGTCGGTTAAGTTTATAACGTATATATAAAAGAGAGATGTGAATAGGTAATTGAATTGATATTGGAAAATGGTAGAATAGATGCTACAAGCTTAGTTGAATTTGGGAGTGCGTATTAATAAACCACTATTTTATAGTTTTTTTTTATTGAATTGAGTGGATTCTGTCAACTATTTTCACACTTATTCATGTAAATTGCATGTTTTTAAGTTTCCTTCCTAATTTTGTGCTATGATTGAAAACATGCTTCCTAGGCCTTAAAATCGCTAATTTTTAATCCTCTTTTATTACCATTCGATGCCGTGATATGTGCGTTAAGTGATTTCAGGGTTTATAAGGCAGGAATGGCTTGGAGGATGGAAAAGAAGCATGCAAAAGTGGAAGGAACACAAAGAATTGAAGATTTGAGAAGTTGGTCCCGACACTTACGCATGGCTGAAGCGTGCGCGTGACCAAGTGTGTCGTCTACTGACACGTACGCGTGGCTGACGCGTATGCGTGGCTGACGCGTATGCGTGGCTGACGCGTACACGTGACGAGCGTCACGTGCTGCACTAAAGTGAATATGCTGGGGGCGATTTTTGAGCTGCTTTTGGCCCAGTTTCAGGCCCGAAAATGAAGACAAGAGGCTGGGGATGGAGCTGAGATCATTCATTCACACACTTTAGTTTTATATAGATGTAGAATTCTAGAGAGAGAAGCTCTCTCTCTCTCTCTAGGTTTAGGGTTTCTTCTTTTATTTTCAGTTTCATCTAGGTTTAGATTCTACTTCTTATCTTAATTCAAGTTCCTTTTTTGATTTCTTGTTATTACCTCTTTGCTTTCTTAGTTTTATATGTTGTTTCCTTTACCTTATTGCTTTATTGTTCATGACTCCTTGTTGATTCCAATTTCCTTTTAATGCATTTGAGGTATTTTATGTTTATTGTTCATGACTCCTTGTTGATTCCAATTTCCTTTTAATGAATTTGGGGTATTTTATGTTTATTGTCGCTTTCTTTAATTTGTTGTTATTGTTTTTTTTTTTGCAATTGTTAGTCTTAGATTTTACTATTTCTTATTAATTTTCTATGTTTTTATTTTATGCCTTCCAAGTGTTTGATAAAATGCTTGGTTGGATTTTAAAATAGATTTTTGTGTTCTTGGCTTGGATTGAGTAATTTGGAGACTCTTAAATTGTCAAAGTCTCTTGTTTATTGGTTATTGAAAGTTGCTAGTTGGCTTAAGCTTCACTAAATCTAGTCTTTGATTAGGACTTGTGAACTTAAGTTGATTTTGCTCACTTGACTTTCCTTCAATTGTTAGAGGTTAACTAAGTGAGAGCAAAAGGCAATTACCATCACAATTGATGATGATAATGAGGATAGGAATTTCAATTCTCAATCCTTGCTAGGACTTTTCTTAGTTATTAGTTTATTTTCTTGTTATTTACATTCCTTGTTCATCATTCAAAAACCCCAAAAATACTTTTCCTATAACTAATAATAAGTACACTTCCCTGCAATTCCTTTGAGAGACGACCCGAGGTTTAAATACTTTGGTTATTTTTATTAGTTTGCATTGTGACAAACAAATTAAATATTGACCGAGGATTGTATGACAGTTTAGAACTATACTTGCAACGCGATTTTATTGAGAAATTCTTTACCGACATTAATCCTCTGTCACATATATGAAGATTTGAAAGCGAATTTTCGAGGGCGAAAATTTTTATTAGGGGGATAGGATGTAAACCTCGAGTAATTAGTAAATAATTAACCAATAAATTAATTATTATTTAAAGAAATTATAAAATCAAATTTTATAGTTTCATGAAATAGAAATAATTAAAATATGAATTTTAACACTAATTTTAAAGATTTTGGCCCAAAAACGTGCCAATAGGCTGAACCGGACCCAAACCTGGCCCAAGTCCCAGCCCGTTCACTTTCTTATATGTGGCTTCAGCCACTTTTACCTCAAGCAAAAGGGAAATCACGCAGAGAAGGGAGAAAATCGACGCCAAAAATCCACCGAAATTCAATCGCCCGTAACTTTCAATCCAGAGCTCCAAATGACGAGCCGTTAGCGGTCACGCGTTCGTCTCAAAATTCTCTACAAAACCCATAGATCAATATGGTAGGAATCTAACAATTTCTTACTCAACCACTCTTCCTTAATTTTGAAATTTAAGGTTTTGATTTTGAGAGGTTATGTGATTTTGATGTCTTAGGACCGAATTAACTTGGGAAAATTATTAGTGTTGAGTTAAGAACACAACTAATTTAAATGATGATGACAAATATTGATTTATTGGGTTAAACACCCAATTAGTTTTGATTGCTTTAGTTAGTGATGCAGGCCAAAAACTAAAGAAGCAACAGCACAAAGCAATAGAACTAAGAAACAAAGGTTGTTGGTGGGTTCTTTAATTCACAAACAAAGCCCAAAGAAATGAGAAAAAGAAATCAATTTGACTAAATGGAAAGTTAAGCCAATCCAAGTCTAAGTTGATTCATCCAAGTTGAAGCCAACCAAAGCCAACGTTCACAAAGCTTTCTTCAGTCAGATTCAAGAAGAATTAGAGAGAAAGCTTCCTCGTCTTGGTTCATTCACCAGAGAAGAATGAAAGAGAAAAGTAAATTAAGAAAGAAAATGTCTAATCGTCCTAATCAAAGCAGGTTAAGCTAAGTCCGAGGATAAAGGTGATTTATTTCCATTTACATGCAAGTTAATTTCTTCACTTCTTCTTCTTATTTCTGCAACGCCATTTTGGGATACATGGAGAATGTGGTTTCTGAGTCATTGATGTGAATCAATGGCCTACAAAGTTACTTGGAGCCAAAGCATATTTTCAATGGTTTGGATTTGGGATTATCACTTAGTAAGCTCACTTTTGCTGTCATGTTGTCTTCGGTCAAACAAATGTTTCAAAAGTTAAAATCCCTAATCTAGTGGTTGATTGAAGAAAGAGAAGGGATGAACCATGTGAGCTCAAGGTCCAAGGAGTTGACTTGAGAGAAACCATAACTGTGTCTCAACACAAGGTACAAAAGGAAAAATGTTTCTGGTTGAAGCATAAGGAGAGAGAACCCGAGAGAATGAGAGCTGTGTATGAAACCTCACTACTGTGTTTGAAGTTTTGGAAGTATTGCACCTACACTAAAGGGAGCACTCTGCCAAGATGAAAAACAAAGTGATGAGTTTAGATGCTAGGTTCAGTGCATAGAGTTAAAGCTGTGATTCATCAATCTCCTTCATGTTTTACTATTTTGTATTTCATTTTCAATGTATATCTTTCTATATTTTATTTGAGAGGTAAAAGGCTAAAAGATAGACATTGAAAAAAAGCCTAAGAGTGAAAAAGGCTGAGTAAAACACTTGAGAGAAAAGCCAAGAGTGATTTTAGATTTCTTTTGGTTGTATTTTCTGTCTTATGTCTTGTACCTGAGAGGTGTCCCTTGCTAAGTTGGGTAAGCACTTAGTGTAAAAGAGTTTAGGTATTATCATAACCAAGTCAAGTTTAGGTAGAAACTTGTGTGTCCAAATAGGATTGTGTGAATCCTAGGAAATTGGTGTATATAATACTTTGACTATAGTGAAAATTCCACCACAATTATGGTAGAGACTGGATGTAGGTTGCATTGCACAAGGCAACTGAACCAAGATACATGACTGTGCCAACTTCTTTCTTTCTTTTGCTGTTCTGTTTTCTGAAATTTATGAGACAAAACGAAATTGTCTCTTAAATTTTCTACTGCACAGTTCAAACATAAATCAAGTTTGAAGTTTGGTATTAAAGGCTTAATCTATCAAAGTAAAAGAAGGCCATAGATTCAACCTCCCTTTTCTAAGCCAATTTAGTGAACTCTATATTGATCATAATGATAATATGTGATATTAGATTGAATTTGGATATTGGTTGGAGTTGATTGATGATGTGGAGCAAGTGATACTGAGTTGAAATTGTTTGATTGAGAATTTGGAGCTTGGAACTTGTGGTGAGAAGGACTTTTGAAGGATTTTGTGGCTTAGGGAGGAATCGGTAAAGGTATGATTTTGGTTTCTCGTAGATAATATATAATGTCTTGTGAAAGCATAGGCTAGATGATCATAGGATAGGTTGAAAATGTGAGAATATGTTAATGCTAGTAACCTTGATCGAAATGTAGAATTATATTGTGAATGAGTTGATGAATGATGATTTTGTTGAGTTGGTTGTAGGAATTGTGTTAATTAATGTTGTTGATGGGGATTGATGAATGATTATTGATGAATGTGAGTATTGATGATGAAAGATTGATGATTGGTTGAGTTATGTGTGTGTGTGTGTGTGTGTGTGTGTGTGTGTGTGTGTTTGTTTGTTTATTGAATAATGAATGAATTAAGAGCTGGAAATAATTTGAAAAGGGTTTGAAAGGTGGTTTGGTTGGAACCCGAGAAGGGTGGTAAAGTCCGAATTTTAAAGGAGATGCTGCCGAAATTTTTATAAAAATTGGAGATTTAGTTTGAAGTATTATTTAGACAAGTATGAATAAAAGAATTATATTATTTGACTTCGATTTAGAAAGAAAAGAAATGCATTATGTTTTGAAACTTGATTTATTAAGAAAAGTATTATGTTGGAGTTTCAATTTATTAAGAAGAGTATTAAGTTTTAAGTTTTATTTAGTTAAAAAAAGAATTATACTATTTTGAATTCGATTTACCAAGGATAGGTTTATGTTTTGAGTTTGATTTTTTTGAGAAGAGAATTATGTTTTGAGTGTGAATTATTGATGAACGGAATGGGAGGTGTGATGATGATAATTGTTAAATGATGATGAGGATGAATTTGATATGGAATATATTTTTGTGGGGATCGTGGTTATTTATCGGCCAACAGTTTTTAAATGAATATGTTTTGTGGGAACGTGGTTATTTACTGCCCACCAGATTTGATATGAAATTGTTTTGTGGGTATCGTGGTTATTTACCGCTCACATGTTTGATATTTTCCAATTGAAACGTCTGTGGGGATCGAGGTAGTTTACCGCTCACCAGGTGAGGATCGTGGTACTATACCGCTCACCAATTTTCAAGAAAACAATGTTTGGGTTAGCTACCGGACATGTCGGGTTGGCTATATAATCGACAGATGAGATTCATCAGCCATAGGGCAGGCATACATCATATGTATGTGTGTGTTTTGTTTGATTGTGCATTAATTAGGTTTGCCTATGTGATTATTATGCTTACCTTCTATATTTGCTACCTGCTGTATCTGTATCCTACTTGTGTTTGCTTTGTCTGTGCACCGGGGTTTTGGAGGATTGGAGGAAGGCGAGAAATTGAGGGAATAAGTAGAATCGAGTTAGACTTAGGAACCTTAGATAGCTCACCTTGTATTATGGTTTTAAACTTTAATTCTAAACTTTATATCTAAGTGTCGGAGTTCTAGAATTGCCTCTGGCTTTTCTGGGACCTTATATCTTATGTACGTGGGCACCTTTACCATTCTTAGAACCCCCGGTTCTCATTCCATACATATATTGTGGTTTTCAGATGCAGGACACGAGATACCGCACTGAGCATTCTGGAGACTCTTGAAAGCGAAGAACTATATTGAGACTTGGTTTTTGTATTTGGTTTATGTTTAAATATGTTTATAGATTCTCCATCTTGTATATATTATGTTTTGTCTCTTTTAGAGGTTGACTTGGAGAAACAGGATTTATATTTATCCGTTGGTTATATATATATATATATATTCTAGCCAACCTTTACTTCGCAATTCGAGTCTAGATCTTGATTATATAACTATCATTTGGAACTCTACTTTTATATATCTGTCTTTTGGTTTTCTGTATAAGTTTTCTATCTTTCCATTTCTCGTAAGCGTTGTATCTTCGATTGTTTTCTATCTTTCCATTTCTCATAAGCGTTGTATCTTCGATTTTGTTTTCGTCATACCCCTTTTCTTTCAAGGCTCTCAGATATATTATCCTTGTATATATATATATATATATATATATATATATATATATATATATATATATATATATATATATATATATATATATATATATATATCACTTTTAGAGGTCGTAGCAACTTGCCACCTCTGTTTTACATCCTAGGTGTAAAGTTCTGTGTGGTAGGGTGTTACACCGAAGCTGCCAATAAGGTAATTTTGAATGGGTTGAAGAAAAGATTGGATGAGCACCTGGGCTCTTGGGGTGATGAGGTGTGGTCGGTGTTGTGGTCATACCAAACTACAGTGCACTCCACTACTAACAGACGTCTTTCAGACTTACCTATGGCGAAGAGGCGGTAATCCTGGTAGAACTTGGGGAGTCAAGCCCAAGAATGCTTTTGGAAACCTCGGTAACTCATGAGAGCTTGTACTAAATTGACGAAGTCAGGCGTATGACTAATTTAGCAGAGCAAGCTCTGAAGCAAAAGGTAGCCAAGAGGTACAATACAAAGGTCCGACCTAGAAGTTTTCAAGCGGGGGATCTAGTTCTAAGGAAAGCCGATGCCGGGGTACCAGGAACATGAGGTAAGCTGGCCTCAACCTAGAAAGGACCCTTCATAGTAAAAGAAGTATTGGAAAAAGCGCATACAAGTTAGAAACCTTGGATGGTTCTGAAATTCTGAGCAGTTGGAATGCAACCCATTTGAAAAGGTATTATTCTTAGAAAATGTTGGAAGTTTTTGGAAATTTTCCTTTAATTTTCTTTGTTAAGTAGAATAAAGGCACTCATTTCCTAGGAATCTAGGTTTTTAATGAGGCCCCACTTGTATTCGGCCAAAGGAACTTTCTTTGCGACTTTATACCTCAAATAAGCATTTTAATTATTAATTTCTTTTGTGAATTCTATGATAAATTCATGTTATGCATTAAATATCCCCTCATTCGTTTAAAGTTGAAATTAAATTGAAATTAAAGTTCGAAATAAAACAATCTAACGAAGAAGGATATATAGCAAGCAGTGAAACGATAAAACGTTAACACTCATAAGTTAATCCCGAGTATAACAGGAACACATAAAGCTAAATCCCGAAGAAACGACGGGATAAGGTGCCGCAAAAGTACCACAGTTCATAATTACCAAGTTCAAAGTACTTAGAAAAATAAGTTACAAATCATGCTCATAATATTGAAACAACCTTTCTATCCACCACCTTCTTAAAGACAACGACTTCGGAGATGTCCAAATCGGGAGCCTTCAATTTGATTTGGTCAAGGATGTTCTTCTCGGCATAAAAAATGCCATCAACAGCCGTCTGTTCAGCTTTTCTAACAGAGAGATTGAGCTCTTTAATTTTCTTCGTTAGCTCGAAAACTTGTTTCTTCAAAGCTCTTTCCCTTGAGTCAGAAGCAACTTTGGCTTCCTTCAAACTCTTTACCTCATTCTCCAAGGAAGTTTGCTTACCTTGAAGGTCAGTAACTGAGTTGTTCAGCTTCTGAATTTGGATATTTTTCTCAGCAATCATTTTGTCCTTCGAGAGGAGCTTTGAGCGAAGAATTGAGATCTCTACATCTATGTCTCGGACATAAGTCGTAGAGCACAAAAACATCCTCTGAACTCGCGGAAGGGTATCCTCCAAAGGCATCTTGGCAAGAACTGCCTTGGTGTCCTCGTCCATAAAATGATGATCCACAAATTTGAGAGTTCGGAATCCCTTATCCAATACATGCTTGAAGGAGAAAGGGGCTAAAGCAGCATCATCATCTTGTCCAACATTCTTTAGTTTTTTTCTGGCTAGGGAGTTGGTGCGAGAGTCCCCTTCCAAGATGTGGACCTCGAGACCTTGCCCTTCCCCACTCTCTTCAACCCTCCGAGGTTTTGGTTGACGACTAACAATGGCGGAAGAGGAAACTCTGTCGCCACCAGCCGTGATTGGAGGTTGGATTGTCAATCTCTTCTTCATTTTGGCAAAGACAGCAAGTCCCCCAGCCATATCAACTGGAAAACAAAGCAGAAGAGAACCCATAAGATAGGGAAACCAAAAATGCACCAAAGCAAGAAATAAGGATATGAAAGACAGGAAGCTTACTAATAGCATTGCGAGCAACTTTCTCGTTTATGAAGATGTCCCTCAAAACTAGAGGACGCTCATTCCATAGCATCATTAATAAATTGATACTAAGGGGTTTGTTGGCATTCACACCGAAAACTCGAATTTTCGGTCAGGAGACATTATAGTTTCAATAAAGATTAAATCTTTTGGTACCCTTCAAAGTTAGAAAAAGGTCATTGTGAGTCCAGGGCGTGGCGGTGTTGCCAATCCGCCAAGACCCCGTCCTGCCCTTTTAATGAACAGTGAATTAGAAAATGAGGAAAGAGCAAATGAAAGGTAGAGTAGAAATGAAAAGTTACTTAAATTCAAGTTAATGTTGTATTTATTGTTAGAGAGAAAAATCGAAAAGTAGGCTGATGGTTCGTAGAATGAGAGAATTACAATTGTTCCAAAAGAAATTAAAAAACTGTTTAGTTTCTTTAATAAACTTCCAGAGTTCCAATTTAAAAACGAGTCCAACTTTATAAATTTAAATACCATTGATAAAAGGGCCAAGGTCCGAGAATCTGAAGTGGGAGTACTATTCTGGACAAATAAGATCATAGTGGACTAACAATTAAGTAAGAATCTGACATTATGAGCTAAGTCGGAAACGTCGTAACAGTTACACTACTAAAGTCGAAACCGTCAAATCCTAACAATAGTAACACGGTATAAAAATATTAGAGGCTAGAAAAACAACAACTCCAAAAACCAAGTATAAAGAAAAGGATTCGCAATAGAAGAGGTGTAAAGGAAAGGATACGCAATAAATAAAGACACTTATTCTATATTACCAAAAAAATACTACTGAACTTTAATATCAAAGTATTTTGTAAATTGTCCACCCAACCTGATTTTGTGCATGCTGAAATCAGGATTTTTGACCTTCTCACCTTACCAGTTCGTAAATTCACTTCTTGTACGAACAGATATCGTGCATATACACCAAATAATTAATATCTGGTCATTGCTTCAATTTGGTGAGGTCTTCGTCCGAATTTAAGTTTCAAGTCATTTTCTTGGTTATTTATGAGATCCAATTGCTCTCTTGCATGTTAACCGATTTTGGCATGATTTAAGATAAATTTGAATCAAATTAAATATTAAGTAAAATTTTAAAATGTTTTAAAAATATTCAGGAGAAACAATATATTTTATCGTCAAATTTATTTTATTTTAAAAACCCCCCACATTTTTTATTATTTGTAAAAGTCATGTATTTTTGGGCAGGTTCCGAACTATGTTATGGACCCTAGTTGTGCAAGTAGTTGTAGAGCTTTCTCCTTTCTGACCACAAAGCATTTCCGGTTTGTTCCCGTCCGTTGTTCGCATTTCCTAGAGCGAAACTAGAAAACCAGCAGCGATGGCAGACTGGTCAGAACTCCCAAAGGAACTCCTCCGCCTAATCTCGGAACTCATAGACAGCCCCTTTTACCTTCTCCGATTCCGATCTGTCTGCTCCTCATGGCGCTCTTCCTCTTCCCCACTCCCCACCCACCTACCCCTCAAGTTCCCCACCTTCCCCTCCGCTACCGCCGCCACCCCTTCCATCTTTTCTCTCTCCAAACGCACCCTCTTCCTCATTAACCCACCTCACCAAACCCCACACCGTTCCTGGCTGATCAAAATCGGCCAAGACACCCATGGTCACACCCTCCTCTTCCACCCTCTCTCCCGTTTCCCAATCAAATCCAATTCCAATTCTAACTTAATATTAAACCTAATCGACCTCCCTGTCTTTGACATCGAACACGAGTTCATCCTCGCTGACACGTGTCCCACCTCCCTCAACGCTCTCTACATGGAGAAAGTCGTTTTCTCCTGGTTGGGTTCCCGAAAAGACGGTTTTGCCCTCCTCACGATCCACATATCCGGAAGGCTCGCCCTCTTCCGGTCCGGGCACCCTGACTGGACTATAATCCCCGACATGCTGACGCCGTACGACGACGTCTGCGTCCACAAGGGCAGCCTATTCGCCGTTGACAGCACCGGCCGGACCGTAATCGTTGGCCTTGACTTGAGTCTCACCCCGGTCGCTGACCCGGTCTTTGGCGGTGACAAGAAGTTCCTGGTTGCGTGCGAGGGTGAATTGTTCTTGGTGGACAAGTACTTGTCCTCTGATTATCTTTGTGAATTGGGGGGTTTTGATGATGATGATGAGGATGAGATCTATGAGCTTGGTTGTGAGAGGGCTGTGAGGTTTGAAGTTTATAGGTTGGAGGAAATGGAGAGGAGGTGGGTCGAGGTGGGGAGTTTGGGAGATAGAGTTCTGTTCTTAGGGGATGATTGCGCATTCTCGGCTTCCGCGTCGGATTTGGGTGTTGATAGAGGGGGTTGTGTGGTGTTTAGGGATGATACTTTCAACGTGAATGCGCTGGAGAGCGGGTTGGGTGTGTTTCACTTGGATGAAGGGAGGATTTCGCCTTTGTCTGATTACCCTAGCATTTCCAAGTTGTTCTGGCCTCCTCCGGATTGGGTTGGGTTGCATGGATTGCACTGATGAAGTGAGCTTTTATCTTGCCTTGATGTGTCTTATGTTTTATATTATTATGACATGAATAGCCATATGTATGCATTGGTTGAGTGTTAGTGATTTAAAATGCTTCATTTCCTGTTATTAGTGCTGTTTTACTTGTTAGAGGGTGATCCTTGGCTCTAAGATAGGAATGTTAACTTGCGATACTGAGGTCATGGGTTCAAATCTTGGAAATAGCTCCTCTGATGTGGGGGATCGGGCTGTGTGGATTAGCATTAATAGCATAGTCGGCATATGGCTATACCTCTATGGCTTTTCCATATCAACTTATATTTCTGAAGGACATTGCGTGGTTTTAGAATATAGGTAGTTAGTTGACATTCTAGAATTAGAACTCGAAGGGATTGTGCTTACATTGTTATTGATAAATACTCATCCTTTAGCGTTTAGGAATTATGGATCTTCAGCACCTGCTTTTCTTGATTTTATTGATGGTGCTACATTTCCTGTTATTAGAGCAGTTGTGGGGATCGGGCTGCACCGATTCCACAAGGTTGAAGGTTTGTGGACTGGATTGCTCTTTTACTGCTGTTGTAGTTCTTCAACGAATAGGCTGACCTGTTCTTCTAAAACTGTAGTCCATACTCCATAATAAAGGAGCTACTGATTTATACATGTGTCTTGTTTTAGGGATTTGACATTTGAGCAATTGCATGACTCTTGCTAGGTTTAATTTCCATGTGGTGTTTATAAGACTGCTACTTGTAACTTGTAAGTTGAGGATTTTAATCAGTGCAAAGTGTTAGATATAGTATGGTGACATAGGTCTACGATGTAAATTGTCATTGTCTGAAACTACAGTTTAGAGATAGTTAGGATAGACTCTGCTTATTGCTCGAAAGAACACCTAATAAAAATAGAATGACACAAAAAACGGTTGTACAATTAGCTGTACATTGTAAGAACCGTTGAACTAAATGGTTTAAATAATTTCTGGTATATAACCATAATTATGAGTTAATAGGGCATTTGTCAACAGGACCCGTAGGATGGGCATGCTGCCAATCTGCCATACTTGAATGGAATTTCCCTTTTATCTTAGATACTTCTGAAGGACATTGAGGAGTAGTGTTAGAATACAGGTAATTAGTAAACATTCCAGAATTAGAACACAATAGGATTGTGCTTAGCACGGTAGTCAAAATGAAGATTCTGAATCATGAATCGTGCGAGTATATTCGAGTCTCAAGCTCCGCAATTCAAATCGATGGCTTGAATAAGACATGCTTGACAATCATTCGATTAAATGTCCTGAATTGTACAATACGATCTGGAATTGCAAGTCACAGCTCCGGCAATGATTCCATTTGTGCTGCAACTTTTGGTATTTGGGTCGCAAAAGACGGGTGAAGAAGATTCGATGCAATATTCGCGTTCTTGTTTTAAGCCTTCAAAATGGTGATCTGCACTTGCTTTTTTTTTTCTTTTGAAAAAGTCATGTTCCAAATGGTGTGTTTTCTCATTAAAAAGTATAAAACACAAAAATATGGACCTATTCACAAAATGGTGCATTTCTTTGCCAAAAGTTTGAAATGAATATCTACGAACAATGTTTATGGGGATTGACGACGTTTCTTCTTTGCCTACAAGTCTTTTCTTGGGGAAAAATCTGTTTGTGTAGTGTTTTCTTTTCCCCCAGATTTTATTTCTCTATCTCTTTTTCTTATAGTCTTATCACGTCCTTGATGAGATGATAGCAAAAAAAAAAGAAAAAAAAAATATAGGTGGTGATGACTTTGGCCATGAAGATTAGATGGAGATCATAGACTTGTCTAATGTCTGTTTTGGCTAATACAAGAGATATTACTTGCTATTTGCTAGTATTTTAAGACTTTGTGCCTTTTGTTAGACCTTTGTTGATGATTATTTTGGTCTTTTGGAGCTTATACATGACTTCCGTAACAATCTATGTATTAGTTTTTGAAGTCTTAGTCTAGAATACTATTTTGTCAATAGTGTGGTATATATTTTGCAATTTTATGTTGTGCCAATAACCTTGGTGCTTAGATTGTTATTTGATAAATATTCATCCTTTAGGCTTTAGGAACTAAGAAAGGGAGCCTTGGAGCAATGATTGAGTTGTCTCCGTGTGATTTCAAGGTCATGGGTTCAAGCTGTGGAAACAGTCACTGATGTAATTATTAGGTTAAACTGCGTACATTACACCCTTTAGGTTCGGCCCTTTTCCAGACCTTGCGTTAACGCGGGATGCTTGTGCATCGGGCTGCCTTTTTTTAGGCTTTAGGAACTATGGATCTTTGGCAACCTCTTTTGTTTCTCAATTTTGTTATTTTAGTGATGCTTCAACATTTTCTCAAATTTTGAAAAGATAACTTCTCCATGTTTTGGTGCGTATTGTCGGCGTTATAAACATTGCAATTTCAAATAGAATGTAATGTAATATTGCATTTTCTAGTTTCTTGGTATGTCATTCATCCTTTGAAGTGACAACATTCGTATGAGTACATTTATATGGGTTGCATTTTGCCCCAACGAAAGATACTACTTGTCGAAATGTTCTGTTTTGTCGCATGTTGTGTAAGTTATCTTGGCTGGATAACTTATATATATTCGAAAGAACATGGAGAAGGTTGCCTTGGGTTGGAGTGACTTCCCTATGTTATTTAACATTGTTTGGAACGGAGTGTTGGGCAGCAAAGGGTGAGTATAAGTTTAGTGTGGCCGAATGAGAATACTTAGAAGAATGAGTGACCATAGACATTTGGACAGAAAAAGGAATGATGATATAAGAGAGAAAGTTATTGTGGCGTCTATTGTTGAAAAGATGGTGGAATCTTGTCTTAGGTGGTTGGGACATGTTAGGAGAAAATTGGTAAGAGCATCCAATTAGGATGATGGATCAGATGGAAGATAGACAAGTGGTAGGGGTAGAAGAAGATCCAAAAGAACCATACGTGAGGTAGTCAAGACTCAAGAGATCTATATATGAATGGTCTCACTACAGACATAGTACATAATAGGGTGCAATTGCGTCGTTTGATATATGTAGCCGACCCTACTTAGTAGAAAACTTTGTTGTTGTTGTTATTGTTGTTGTATATAAAGAAAAGTATATATCTTGTCTACTCAAACTGTTCAGTTGGTGTATGAAATCTTGTCAGTTGTAAATAAACAAATATAAAAACCTTTTTAACAGACCTACAAGTTATAGCATTTAGCAACTGTTTCATCTTTCATATTGCAGTACTTGCATATTTAGGCGATATTTTAGGAGTACAAGGCTCTTGCTAATATTGTTTACGCAACTAATACAGGATCACTTAAAATTACTGATGTCCCTAGTGACCTTACACCAACAAAGCTGCTTGTGACAAGGCTGCAGTGGAAGTTGAATAAAGGCTAGCATACTTGTTAGTGATCAGGAAGGCCAATTTATCTCAGAGTCACATGTCTGGCTATATGCATTTTGTTGAGATTGATAAGGCTGCTATTTCATGTTTAATGCTGGTAAGCTCATGAATTCGGTGTGGATTGTACATAAGCTAGATTTATAAGCCCAAACTTCTATCACTGCAAATCATGGAGGCAAGGCATAGTAGCCATTTTCTATCTTTGCAAATAATTTTCTTGATATGTCGGAGCTTGTCATTTTGATCACTACTAGGTGTTTGCCCTATACTGTTGTGTAATCATTCATTGATTTTCTTTTTTCTTTTTTCTTTTTTTGAAATGAAAAAAGTAAATATTTGAACGTAGAACTATTACTCTTAGTTCCCGTGCCTCTTCTGGCCTGAATTAATTCCTTTCTTTTAGATGTTAAAGGAGTAATAGAGGGAAGAGTTGCAGAATGCTGAATCTTGAATATTTCTGTAATCTAGAACTATATGACTAAATCTGTTATTCTTTTTGTTTTTTGTTTAATATATATTTAAATGTCTCTAAGAAATTGTGTCGGACATTTTCATTCCTAAAAAAATTATATTACATTTAAGTTCTTGAATTTTATAAAAATAAGACATAAGTCTTTATAATAGTCAGATTCGTTTTCACTTAGACAAATAGATCATCAAAAGTATGTTGGTAAAGTTTAGAAATTTCAACGTAATAAAATTTTTTTTGGAAACGAAAATATTCAATGCGAAATTCTTTAAAGGCCAATTTAATATATATTTTATTTTCTTTAATCTTTATTTCGTTACAATAACTAATTTTTATTGAATTTTCACTATAGAGTATCTTTATAGGAATCTGTTAATGCTCTAAAACTAAATTGTTAAAAAATTTCTCTAATATGCAAAATAGCAAACTTTAATTTCTACATTTGTAAAAAATATTGAGGCACTCATTCCGAAAAACTCTTTTATCGTTCATTAATAAAAATACATAATATATATAATTTCTAACTTTTGTTGGTGTCTAACGTCTATATAGAATTTCTAATTTGATATAATAAGTTTTTGTTTTTTTCATTTTTTGCAAATATTAATATATTTCGAAAAAAAGGAAGTGCAATATTTTTTAAAAAATGTTTTGCTCTTAAAAGTAACAATTTGAGTTGGTTGAATGATAAACTCACTAGTCGTTTAAGCAAGTATAAAAAATTTGAATTTTATTTTGTACATACAATAACTTATTGGTTTATGACAAGTTTTTAAATAGAACTTCATCTTTGACTGGTTAGGTGGGTAAATACAAGATGAGTTTTTATTTTTTATATATATTAGTGTAACAAATCGTGGTAACATTTTTTTTTTATAAATTATATATAATAAAGGATATTTTAAAAAAATTTTGAACATTAATCCTTCCTATATTTCCATTATATATAGTATAGATAAATACAAAAAATTTAATAATAATGATTAATATTTTTCTAAGTAAAACTTTATCCTTTTTCTGCAAACAAGCCTTGTTGAAGAGGTTCATCATCAACGGATTAATTACCCGTTTTCATCTCCCGCTAATTTTGCAAGAAAATGAGTTAACGTAGTAATGGGTACTTGGGTGGTGTGGGTTGGATACTGGATAGTATAGCAACTATTTTGTGGCAACAACTCCAACACCGAACCACATGCACCAAGTTCAGTATCCACTGTCTTCAACGTGGCAATTTCTGTGCCAGCAACTCCAACACTGAACCACATGCCACAAATCATTGATAAATCTACGAGTTACGACCCACATGCACAACCACGTAACTTGAAAGCTCAAAGGCTTTTGTTTGAGAGACTCGCTACTGGGCATTTCCAGTCAAAGCAGAGGCAATGGGCGATGAGGGTGAGAAATTGATTAATGGAAAAGAAGTAGAGGGGATAGTGAAGGTGGAACCCAAACCAAGCAAAGGGTTGGCATCTAAAGTGGTAGACTTGTTGGAGAAGATTGTGGTCAAGTTGTTCCATGACTCTTCACTTCCACAACAATATCTCAACGGCAATTTTGGTCCTGTGCTTCTTGAGACCCCTCCCACTAACAACCTCCCTGTTACAGGATACCTCCCGGTCAGTAATACACTTGGCCATTTCCTCCTTCTTCTTCTTCTTCTCTCTCTCTCTCTCTCTCTAAAGGAAAGGTCTTGCTTTTGTTGACTTGTGAAAGTCTTGACCAACAAATTGATTGAACTGGTATTTCCAACAAAGCGTTTGGCGATTCTGAAATGCATTTTGAAAAAATGAAAAGCTTTGAAGCTATAATTAGTGCCATAAAACCACTTCTCCAAAAGCTGATAGGAAGAGTCACATGAACGACTCTCTAACATTTAGCAAATTACTATAGTAAAAACTGAAGGCTGAAGCAGTTGCATTTTTATCAATGAAGCTGGACGTCTGAGATGATCATTACTAAGTTTATTTTAGAATTTTGTCAGATACCATTAACTTTATGTGGTAAATTATCTAATGTGCTTGGAATGTTTCTGGACTAATAACAATAATTGGCCATATAAAGTTGTAGACATGAATATATTACTTGATAGATATGAAGAATCTATACTTGATATATGGGCATTGGAGCTTCTCTTTGTTTATACATTAAAGTTAGTGATGCTTCCTTTTGCCTCATTTGAATCTGCTGACCCTGATCATGAGAAGTATTTCTGTATCCTTTGGTACTTATGGTTTTGGACAATTTCATCATCACTAGTCAGTGAGTAAGATAAAGTTTCTCTGATTTTTGACCTGCTGTTTGAAATGTAATCCAGGATTGCTTGAATGGAGAATTTGTCAGAGTTGGACCTAATCCAAAGTTTGCTCCTGTGGCTGGATATCACTGGTAAAATTTTTGTTTCTTTCTGTTTCCATTTTTGGGAGCATCAATGACACAGACTACTCAATCTATTCACTAGTCACCAACTCACCATTAATCCGCTCCTAGTGACTTAAATTTCATGTGAATGAATGCACCAAGCAGACACCATGAAGAATATATGATGAGATCCTCCTATAAATAAGTGAAAGAAAGTTTTGTTGATCAATATATTCTGTCAATTTGTCATTTTCTTTTTCTCCTTTTTTACTTTCCAAGGGAAGGTACAATATATTTCTGCTTGAGATTGAGTTGTTCTTATGCTTCATTTCTTCTTTTGTTTGCAGGTTTGACGGAGACGGGTCTGTAACTAATTTTCCATTGCATAATGATAATATATAGGGTTCAAAGTTTTGTGCTGATCTTCCAATATAATTTTATGTAGTATGATTCATGGTTTGCGCATCAAAGACGGAAAAGCTACATATGTTTCCCGTTTCGTCAGAACTTCTCGTCTGAAACAAGAAGAATACTTTGGTGGTGCCAAATTTATGAAGGTATAACAATAATAAGTATTGGAATGTAGTTTAAAGTATATATTTGGACAATTGAGGTTCTGCTTTAATGTTCACAGGCTTTATACACACTCTTAGGAATAAGAATAAGTCAATAATCAAGTATATATTTTGAAATTACATGAAAAGAAAATGCATTACATGGAGAAGCACAATGAGAATTTTAGAGCTTTATGTTTCTTCTTATATGTCAAATCTCAGATTGGAGATCTCAAGGGCCTGCTTGGACTGTTAATGGTCAACATACAAATGTTGAGATATAAACTGAATGTATTGGATGATTCTTATGGGCATGGAACTGGTAATTTATGCTATCTACTAATTCATTTTTCAATTCAAGATCATCGGAGAAATTTGATATCTTTCAAATTTATTCAGTACAATTCTAAGAACATCTTAGTTTATGTCATGTTTGAAGGTTTAATTCGTTACACCTAAAATAACTACTATAAACTCGAGATTTCATGTTTTATATTGGACTTGACCTTACTAATTTCTGGTAAACATGTTTCAGCAAAGTTTTCTAGTCAATGAACATTTTGTGTTTAATCCTGGATCAAGTAACTCTCTCTCATATTCTAATTCTATCTCTACCAGCTAACACAGCTCTCATATATCACCATGGGAATCTTCTAGCACTCCATGAAGGAGATAAACCCTGTAAGAACATCTACTATTTCTCTCTTTCGAGATTCCGTTAATTGTAATGTTCCCACCACTTCCCTAGAGAAACTTCAATCAAACCAATAATTCCTTGATTTATAAATCTACTTAATCTTGCGATTGTATTATTAAGATATATTTCTTTTTATAGGCAAATGCTAATGCGCTCTAGAGAAAGTAAGGATTGCAGCACTGTTTAAACTCTACACCCTAAATTCTAAATCCTAAACCTAAATTTTAAACTTTAAATCTTGAATTCCAAACTCTAAATATGAGCTGCTGATATAAAACATAATAAATGAAGAGTTAAGATTTGTTTAATTAACAAGGAGTGCAACACTCCTTACTTAGTAAGGAGCCTTTACGGATGAACCCGTTTTATGTAGGCCTGAAGTAGTCTCAACTTGAATTTTGTAGATGCTATTAAAGTTTTTGAGGATGGAGATCTGCAGACTCTCGGCTTGATGGACTACGACAAGAGATTGGACCATTCCTTCACTGCACATCCCAAAGTTGACCCATTTACTGGTGAAGAATTCTTCAAGTAAGAACTCAAGTTTATTGAGTTGATTGAAGCTATCATTCTAACCTGTTATGCTTTTGTATGCAGGAGAGATGTTTACATTTGGCTATTCGCAAACTCCACCATATCTCACTTACAGAGTGATTTCAAAGGATGGTTTTATGCATGATGCTGTACCTATAACGATATCAGAACCCGTCATGATGCATGATTTTGCCATCACAGAAAATTATGCAATATTTATGGATCTTCCTCTATATTTTAGGCCAAAGGTACTGTTCTTACAATATGATAAACTAAGTCAATCTACTTATCTTTGTAGGATATTTGGTTCTTGAAGTTTTTCTTCTTTTCCCACTAAGGCCTGCTTCCCCCTTTCCATGAACACACTAAACACTACCCTTATTTATTCATTACTAGTCAGTTTGGCCGCAATACCCTACACTCTTCTTTACTTATTCAGATACAGTTGTCTTCATCTGAAGTTGATAATTGAGAATCGTTAGATAATTTGACATGTTTCACTAAATTGTCATCTAACGATCTATAACTATCAACCTCACATGAAGACAACTGCATGCGAGTTTCTACCTTAATAGTCACTCTTTAGCTTATGTGCGTTTTAGTGTTGCATAAATTACAAAATAAAGGAAAATTATCTGTATGGATCATTGACACATTAATTAATATAGGAGATCAGGTATATTAGAACAAGTAAAAATGTCCTATTTAAATTATATTTAAGGACCAAAAATTTGTTATGTAGACAATAATACCCTTAAATTATTATTTATTTTCTCAATATAATGTGGAACTATCAATCAATTTGAAACTCAAGCTGAAATAGTAGGAATGATATAAGATATTGGACAATTCTACACCCATATATCAATCATCTTTGAGGCCCTCCATAAAATTCATAGTGGCAAAACTGTAATGGCAGATCCTACCCCCCTGGTGGTCCACATCTTGAGATTTTATGTGAAAAAAAAAGACCTGCTCTATTTTTCAGGACATGGTGAAGGAAAAAAAATTGATATTCCAATATGATATATTCAACAAAGAAAGCACGGTTTGGTGTCTTGCCTCGTTATGCAAAGGATGAGCAGCAAATTAGATGGTTTGAGCTTCCAAATTGCTTCATATTCCACAATGGTGTGTTCAAATGTCCATATTTCTCCTTATGCTCTCTGTTGGTATCCTTTCATTACGATCAAGAAAAAAAAGTCAGTGAAAGTCAAAATTGAAGATCGAATTAAAAAATGTGCTTTTATTGAGTGACTTTTTGTTTCAGCAAATGCTTGGGAAGAGGAAGATGAAGTTGTTTTGATCACATGCCGCCTTGAAGATGTAGATTTGGACGGGGGCGGTGGTGCTGTCAAGGAAACAATTGGAAGTTTAACCAATCAGCTGTATAAGAACTCATCCTATGTTCAGTGAAAGGAGGGATATACTGGTTGATTTCTAGTTTCTCTTACGTTGACTACTCTTTTTCAGGTATGAAATGAGATTCAACATGAAAAGTGGTCAAGCTTCCCAGAAGAAACTATCAGAACCTACTGTAGATTTTCCCAGGGTCAATGAAAGCTACACTGGCAGGTAAGTCTTAGGAAAATTAGTGAAATCTAGGAACTGAACTTGTAATATCTGAATCATCTTCCAAATCAAAATTGATAATCATTTTGCTTTTTATATTTAGGACTAATGTGTGCAACATTTTTATGTGGTTGGGGGCCAAGTTCTAAGTTATACATTAGAAAAAATGATTAAGGACTGCATTGGGTGTTTACTCTATTATTTACGTTCTAAGTTGTAGTAGGCTATACTTTTCTTCCATCACTTGTATCGACGATCTACATTTTCAAACACAGGAAGCAGCGTTATGTATATGGGACCATATTAAGCAGCATGGCAAAAATTACAGGGATTGTTAAATTTGATTTACATTCTGAACCTGAGTTAGGAAAAACAAAGCTTGAAGTTGGAGGAAATGTTCAGGGTATCTATGCCTTGGGGCCAGGGAGATTCGGTTCAGAGGCTATCTATGTTCCTCGCGTGCTTGGTACTCCTTGTGAAGAAGATGATGGATACTTGATCTTCTATGTGCATGATGAGAATACTAAGTATAACTTTACACTCTCTTCTTCAATTTCACTTTGTTGCTATTATTTTACATGTATCGAATCATGCATAGAAAATTGAGATTATATGGTCTTAATGGAATCTGGATAGACCTCTCTCTCTTTATCTCAAGTACTACTAAATTGTTTGCTTCTTCTATTATTATTCTTATTCTTATTCTTATTGTTGTTGTTGTTGTTGTTGTTCACCTCATCTTTGTGAAAAGAATAAAGTCTAAGAAAAATTCTAACATCAAATAATGCAGAAACTCATATGCACATGTCATCGATGCGAAAACAATGTCATCAGATCCCGTTGCGATTGTTGAGTTGCCAGCGAGAGTTCCATATGGTTTTCATGCTTTCTTTGTTACTGAGGTTTGTGCTCCTTCTGTTTCTTGAATTTTCATATTAAATGTTTTATGCTTGATAATTTAAGGAATAACGATAGGGAGACGATAACACAAAGTTATCTTATTTAACTTAATATCTATAATTGTATATCAAAAATGCTATTTACACACTAAAATCAGCCATGAAATATTTGTGTAAAAATATATATGTAATTTAAGTTTAACTCATTTTTAATATATATTTTATATTTCAAAGTGTATTCTACACTGATAGTTAATTTTATACATGTAACATCTATAATTATATATTTATTACATCTAAAATTACTAATTTATTTTAGTAATAATTAAAGAATACAACATAAGAAAATTGATGCATTAAATAAAGCCAAACACCAGCAAGTTATGGCTCCGTATAGTTCCCAAATTATGGTCTCCAAAACATTATACAATTTAATCATGTGTTGTCGTATCCGTAAAGAATTGTGCACTAGCACTAATTATATCTGTCTCTTCTGTCATCACTTATAACTTTGTTCCTATCCTTTTTTGTTTTCTTTCTTGAGTGGTTCTGCTGATTTCTTTTTCCTCCTTTTGTCGATTTATGACCTTTCACAGGAGCAACTTCAAGAACAGGGGAAACTCTGATTGTTCTGCCATCCTCGGTTTCTATACCCATCCTTCTTAATATGCTCATGCAATTTTACTATGCTTGCATATATTTTATCCTCTATCAATAATATCACACAGCCTTATGTGTTTCAAATCAGCTTTCGTCGCTTTCTTTGTATAGTGATAATTCTTTTTTTTTTTTGGGATACTAGCTCCTTCTCCCATGATCATTAACAAAATTTAAATCATGCATAGTGATCCTATAAACAATACAAGTACAATAAAAATGCTGATGTAAAGATAGGACGCTTAAGAGTTTATAATATTTACTTGGTCAACCAATTCATTCTTTTAATTTAGATGATTCTTAATTTTATTTGCTATGATAATATATTGGAGGAATATTAGTGCACTAATATTTTTAGGGAAAGAAAAGGGGAGTTAGATAGTATTAGTTCAAGTATAAGTCAAATATGCGAAAAAATGTTTGTCATTTAATATTTGTGAATGTATTATTAGATATTTATGTAAAAGTTTTTATATTTGACAAACGTATAAAATTAAAATCATATTGAAAGTTAGAAGCTACGTTATGCATATACTATAATATGCTATATTTACTTAAGGATGACAATAAACGAGATAGAGTAGAGTTTTAAACTTCATTCTAACCTAGCTACAAAAATAATTTTACATCTGATCTATCCAACTCGTAAAAAAATAATAATAAATTGAGTCCCGCTAGGGAGACAATGGAATATCTCTACAATATCTACAATAGACTATTTATTTGTCCCAATATGAATTAAAAATGAAAATCAACCCACATTTAACCTAATTTCAAATAACCCAGTGAGTTTTATTTTAATCATAACCATCCAAATCCTAATCAAATTTACCTCCAATCCTATTGTTCTTCCCCAACGGCAACCCTTTTCACCAAACCTTCACCGCCCCTGACCATTCCACCGCTGCATCTCCATCGGCCCAGATTTGTTCCACGCGACTCATCCTCCAACAGCACCGACCAGACCCCCGAGACTCGCCGTCCATCAGCGCCATACCGGACTCTCGCGGCTCACCCTCCATCAGCGCTGAACAGGAATACCGTGGGTCACCCCTCAGCAGCGCCGCACCAGACCACCACGGCGCATCCTTCTTCAGCGGCGACCAGACCACCGTTTCACCCTCCAGAGCGCTCCTCTTCAGTAGCCGGCAGAACTCAGTGTGGTCGCCCTCTGTTTCCGTCGTGGGTGTCACTGTTACGGCCCCAAAACACCGAACATCATCCATGAACAACTGGAGGTTAGTGAGTTGATTTTTTTATGCGATTATAACTGTTTATGATGCTACTAGTTTTACAAGCAATGAATTTTGTTGAGGTGTTTGGTTGTTCATAGTGAAAAAATCAATTGTTACAACTTCACTATAACGGGACGTGTATAATATGTTGAAATAAATTGTACAAGTTGTTGTTTTTTATGGTTGCATTGGTTTTTATTCTAGTGTGCAAAATTTTGCAAAATTTCAGTTTAATTAGTACAGCAGTTTTGGCTCACCATTTGGTCTTTTGAATGCAACGTTACTTAAATTACTTGATCATAGTCGATCTGTATTTGACATAAAAGGGATGGTTACTTTCTTACTTATCCGGATGACTGATTTTCGTTCTAGTGAATGCTATTTGTCTTTGCTATCTTGTTGGTATATTTGAATCAGGTACTGCATAAATTTTGTGTATGTTGAACACTTCAGCACAGATTTACTTGAGCAACATGGTGCTGCTTTTTTGTTTTTAAATTCCTTAGATCGGTCATTGAAACCTTTTAAAGTTTTGCTTAAATTAGCTTATGTCTATATGGTCCTCAAATTTGCTGTTCAAGTTCTCAAGAAGTACCATATTGCTAAAATTGTAAAGCAGGATCCAAGACTTCTTGATGCACTAGCTTAGACATTTTTTTAAAGAAAATAAAAGGAATACATTACACCATTTAGGAGTATAACTGTGATAAACCTTAAAAGTATCTTTGTGCTTATTATGTTTAATTCTATCTATTTGACATTTGGTTAAATTTGTGCAACGTTACAGTGGTTGAGAATAGAGAAAATTGGAGCGTTGGACAAATGCAACTTGTTTTTCTTGCTAGGATGCTATTGAAGAATAGAAGGATTTTGGTTCTAGATGAAGCAACAACATCCATTGATAGTGCAACACAATTTAATTCAAAAGACTATTAGAAATGAAACTAGTGAATGATTTTGGTTAATGACGAATTAAATACACATTTCTTACTTATTGCAGTGTCTCTTGTATTCATGAATGTTCTTAAAATGGGAATGCTCCTGTTGAGAGAAAACATATACCACAATTATTCTAAATCTATGAATGAGAAATTTAACGTACATATTAAAAATTGTGGTCAATTCATAATATACTAGATGTTCATTTTATTAGATATACAATTGCTTATTTTTATTTTTAAGTAGTTGTTTAGTTGATTAAATTGAATTTTAAGTGAATACAATTATAATATTCTGGATGTTCAATTCAGTAGGTATGCAGATGGTTACTTTTATTCTTAAATGGATGTTTATTTGATTGGATTATATTTAAGTAAATACAATTAAAATACGCCAGATGTTCAACTCATTAGGGTTTAATACAGGATTTTTTTTTCCAATACAAAATGCTTATTGAGCTAATTCACCCGTTGGAGTATTAAGGTTTTGTTCATGAGTCTTGATAAGGACTAACATGTGATTGCTCATTTATTTTCTGAACTTGTCTGAATAAATTCGTAGAATATCTTTCAATCATTAATACTTACTAGGCGACAAAAATAACCATCTATTTTATTTATGAATGTAAACATCCGAATCCTTATTAAAGTGAGCAGCCAGTGAGAAATTTTTTTTTCATTTATGGAACCAATGAATAAATACAAAAAACAGAAGTAATGACTATATTGTGATAAAAAAAAATACTTTTCATTTACAATAGGTAATGAAACTAATAAACACTTTTCACTTTTGCAATACAACATTTAAATTAATTCATGGATATAAATATTGCGAGCTATTGTTCATCTTGAGCTATTGTCAGCTTGTTCCGGAAAAACATAAGTTTTTGCCTTGGTTGTGTCTTAAGGAGGCTCTTCCTACTGCAAGTTTTCGCTTTAGAAGAGGGATGTCGTCATCGGATAGGTGTCCAAGATGTCTATCTAGCCAGGAATCGGTTTTACATTGTATTCGGGATTGTCCAAAAGCTCAGCTTGTCTGGCATAGGTTGGATATTTCTTGTCATCCTTTGGATTTGAAGAACTGGTTCTTGTATCATAGCAAAGAGCATCCGTTCAAGTTCTTTTCGGGACTTTGATGGATATGGCGAGCAAGGAATAACGACATCTTTAATCCCCATGAAACTTGGCCTCCGGAAAAAGTGATTTGTCTGGCATTAACTTCAGAAAAGGAGCTTAGGAATATTTTTGAATTACAACGTATGTCCCTTCCCTCTACTCTAAATGGTTTTTGGAATCCCCCATCCATTGGTACTTTTAAGATTAATTGTGATGCTAGTTATTTTGGTTCGGGTGATAGTGTTGGTTTTGCTTATGTTATTAGAGATTGTAATGGGAGCTGGCAAAGGGGGTGTTTGGAAATGATTGAGAGTAATAGTATTCTTCAAGGAGAATTATTTGCTATTTGGAGAGGATATCTCTTAACTTGGGATGTGGGTCAACGAGATGTTATTTGTGAGACGGATTGTGTAGAAGCATTTAATCTTGTTACTCAAGATGGGTTTGGGTTTATTGATCCACTGGTGCTCAAAATAAGAGATATCATGCATTGGAATTGGCGTGTTGACTTTCGTTTGATTATGAGAGATGCAAACACGGTGGCAGATACTATGGCAAATATGGCGATGAAGTTACAACTTTCGCATGTGGAGCTTCTTTCACCTTGGGAGGAGTTTAAGAGTAGTCTTAAACGGGACTGTCCCTCTATTTAAGCAGTTCCTTGTTTTGTTTGTTTTGTTTTTCTTTTTTTTAATTTTTTTCAGTCACAAAAAAAAATCTTGAATTTCCAAAAACTTGTGCTTCTGATTATGAGCTAAAGAGTTAGCGCTATACATCTTCTTTGGGTTTAAATGTTCCAAATCTTTCTTAAATACCCAATTGTACCCATAATTGTTCACTTCTACTACTTCTTCTGAATAACGAGTCAATGCAACTAATTTAATACCATCAAGATCAGATGTTCCTTCTTCTAAAACAAAAAAAAAATTATTAATGAAAACTTCCCTGGATAAGAACATTAACAACTTATGAGCTAATTATTGGATAAAACTTTCCTAAAATGAAGATGGCCGTTTCATCAAAACAAGTAAACGAGCAATAGTATAATCCAAATATACATCCACTTTTCATATGAATGAACTATCCGCATACATAGTAAAATAAACATTATTTTTAGGTAATAAGAGATAACTAACGAATTGACCAGAATACCTCCTGCGCACTATGATTAAATGATTTAACTCAAATCCAACTTCAATTCAAGAAAAAATAAATTAAATCTAATTCAAACCACATAACAAAAGAAACCTGCAGAACATGTGCATGTACAATCCAGTAAATCAAGCAAAAGACCAATGATATAACCCAAATAAACATCCAATTTTCTTATGAAAGCACCATCCGCATACATCATAAATGAACATCTATTTTAATTGATAATAAACAACTAACAAATTGATCAAAATACCACTCGGACACCATAATTAAATGGCTTAACAAAAATCCAACTTCAATTCAAGTAAAATTAAACTAAATCTAATCCAAACCACATAACAAAAGAAACATGCTATGCATGTGCATGCAAAATATAGCAAATTAAGCAAAATATTTTGTCTTTTGAATTATAACATATTGAAAGTTAGAAGCTACGTTATGCATATACTATAATTTGCTATATTTACTTAAGGATGACAATAAACGAGATAGAGTAGAGTTTAAACTTCATTCTAACTCTAACTACAAAAATAATTTTACATCTGATCTATCCAACTCGTAAAAAAATAACAATAAATTAATTTTAAAACAAACACATATTTGTATAACAATAATTAAATATTAGTTTTGTATATTTGATAACATATATTCTTAGTTTCGTGGTTTATAACTTAGGCAAAGTTTTCTTCGCATATATATAACTGGGTGTGGATTAGTTACGGATTGCATCTAAATCTCACCTTATTGCAATTTCACCCGTTCTGTGCAAACCCCACTTACTGCAGATCGGATTGTTAACTCATTCAAATTAGATCGAATAGGACACTTAACAATTTAGAATATTTACATGTTCAACCACTTCATTCTTTTAATTTAGATGATTTTTTATTTTGATTTGCTATGATAATATGTTGGAGGAATGTTAGTGCATTGGCTATTTGCAAACTCCACCATATGTCACTTACAGAGGGACATACCATAGTGGCAAGCCATATGGCGGCTACTCTACGGTCAGTGGCGGAGCTTAGTTGAGACAAGGGGGTCATGGTCCCTCTAAACTTTTGTTAAAAAAATTAATAGTACTTCTTTAAAAAATAAAAAATAGTTTAATTGGTTCAAATACTTTACTATGACTTAAAATACCAAAGTTTAATCTTCATCTCTTGCTTTTATTGCACAATAGTTTTTAGTTTTAAACATTTAAAACATGTTGGATTTGGACTGAACCGAGTGTATTTGTATTTCACAACTCTCTATTCAATAAGCAACACTCCCTCTACCTTTGAGTTCAAATATAAAAATTAGGTATTTTTTATTTATGTAATTTAATAGTATTTTATATTTTACTGTTTATTTAATTTATTTTTTATATGATAAAAAAATTAGATTATTCAATAAGTATTGATATTATTGTATTTGTATAAATTAATAAAAAAATCAATAAATATTATAAATTTTAATATTTGTGCTTCTAACTTCTTTTCTACATATTTTATAGGATATATATTCAAATTTTTATATAAAATAATCGTGAAAAATCAAAGAATTGATGTATTTTTTAGAGTAAAGGACAAATAGGTCCTTAAACTTTTTTTTCGCAGACATTTTCGTCCTCAAGGATTGGAAAATACATTCATGTCCCTGACCCTTTCAAAATGCGGACAAATTGACCCCTCCGTTAAAGTGACTCCGTTAGACTCAACGGAAAACGCTGACGTGGCTCCCGTGGCGCTGACCTGGCCGTTACGGGAGCACACGTGGCACACAACTTTTCAAAACAGGACATATTAGTCCTCTCACACTAAAACGTGTACCTTTTCAAAACAGGACATATTAGTCCTCCCAACCCAAAACGACGTCGTTTCATCCAAACCCCCAATCTTTCACATTTATGAGCCCTAATCCTTCCACAGATCAGCCACCTCCTGCCCCTGACTCCCTCTTCCACCACCACCTACGTTGCCCCTCCTCTCCTTGCCCCATCTCCCTCCCTCTCCACTCCCTCGCTTACCCTAACACACTCTACTCCCCTCCCCATGCGCACCCTCCACAACCACCGTGTCCCACTGTTCTGTTCTAGTCTCATGATACAACTACGTTGGTAAAAAATCCAACAACCAAAACCTGCACATGAACCTGCCTAGAAAGCTCAAAGTCTTTCATCTTCACACAAACAATCAACACACTTGCAAAACTAAACCCATTATACCCAATACACAATCTCCTCAACTCCCCATAAAACCCCAAAGCCTCACCAAACACCCCATTACGCGCATACCCAACAATCATCGTATTCCACGACACCAAATCTCTCTCAGGCATTCTATCAAACACACCCCGAGCCTGCTTTATCATGCCCAATTTCACATACCCAGAAATCATATTGTTCCAAGAGTACAAATTTCTAGCCTCCATTTTGTCAAACACCTTGCGGGCACCAACAAAATTGCCGCAACTAAAGTACATACAGATCAAATGGTTGGCAAAATACGTAGTGGGGCGTTTGAAATCGGTGAGCTTGAGATGCAAATGGACCAATTTGCTCTCACGGTAGGATTTGGAGGCGGAGCAATGGCGCAAGAGGATGGCGAGAACACGAGAAGGTAAGCGAATGCCCTTAGGGTGGAAGTGATCGAGAGATGAAACGGCTTCGTAGAGGGAAGGAGCGTTGAGGAGAGACTTTGAAATGCAGAGCTTGAGGGATTTGAAGCGCTTGAGCTTGTTGAGGGGTGAGAAGGAGAGAGGCAATGGCATTGCAGAGGAAGAAGAACATGTGAGTTGCTGTTACAGTTCGTCGTCATCTATGTGTACGTGCGATGGTGGAGAAGCTCCGGCCACCATGGACGGGGGATCTAGGAAAATGAAGGTGGTGGCGGCGGATAATAATGAAAATGGTGGAAGAGGGAGTCAGGGGCAGGAGGTGGTTGGGGTTGGAGGTGGCTGATCTGTGGAAGGATTAGGGCTCATAAATGTGAAAGATTGGGGGTTTGGGTGAAATGACGTCGTTTTGGGTTGGGAGGACTAATATGTCCTGTTTTGAAAAGCTGTGTGCCACGTGTGCTCCCGTAACGGCCAGGTCAGCGCCACGGGAGCCACGTCAGCATTTTTCGTTGAGTCTAACGGAGTCACTTCAACGGAGGGGTCAATTTGTCCGCATTTTGAAAGGGTCAGGGACATGAATGTATTTTCCAATCTTTGAGGACGAAAATGTCTGCGAAAAAAAAGGTTAAGGACCTATTTGTCCTTTACTCTATTTTTTAAGAGGAAGGCTAATATTCAAGAAGGATAACATATAACTTTTATAATATTAACACATGTAGATAGTTCTTCTACTTTAATGAATCACGAAAAAAGCGAAATATAACCTTCAAAAGTTTAAAGAGTTGCATCCGATGAGTTTGACCTTAATTCTTTAGAACGAGACCCTGGAAAACGGCTTCAAATTTGGCAATATCACCCAAATCAGAAAGATGAGGTTAGACAAACTTATTTCTAATGGGGTCCATATCAAAAGCATCTTGACAATTATTTTCTATTTGGCCCCCCCCAAATTTTGTTTCAAGCTCCGCCACTGCCTACGGTATTTATGTGAGTTGCATTTAACCCTGTATGGGCATGGCCAACGCCACCATGCCTCACTGACAGCAAGGTAGGCTCTGCGTTTGAAATCACAGGAGAATTTCCGGATTCATTTCCTCTAGTCTCATCACTGGAAGTAGAAGAAGATGTTGTAGAAGTATTTGACATGTCAACTGACGCTGATTTCTTTGCCTCTGGACGCACGAACTTACCACTACGCAACCACATGCAAATTCAAAACTCCTGGTTTTCCTTTTGACAATTACAATTTATTGACAAGGTCCCACCGAGCATGCCAATTTGTTTTACTCAAATTTTTGTTAATGTTTAAAAGAAAATGTGGGTATCTCAATGTCGCAATTGTATCGTCAATAAGAATTAAAAAAGATTAAAAGTAACAAATAAACAAAGAAATGCGAGGTGCCGGAGACAAAGTAAATTGCAAAATTTAAACAAACAAGGAATTAAAGAGAAGATGAAGAAGAAAACATAAACGTAAAAGAGAATAGCAAGTAAAAGTAGAGAAATTTTATTAATAAAAATTGGAAAAAAGCAAAGTACAAGTGTTTGAGTTCAGAGGAATTACTTAAGATTCCCAATTTTACTCTGTTATGCTAAGAGGTTGAGAGCGTTTTGGGTTTCTAAGTATTTTTCCGAAAGAACTGAACTGTTTACAATGTGTTTCTAAAGCTTTATTTATAGACTAACCTAATATCAACTGACAGTTACCATTTGTACACCTATTGCGAGAAATTTAGATTGGCTGTAACCGTTCCCGCACCTCTTGTAAATTTCAAAAATTAAATAGATAACCGACTGTCAAATGATCTAATTTAATTTAAAATAAATATAAATATTATATATGAAGACATCACCATATAACTACTATTTTTTTATAATTTTTTTATAAAAATTATATTTTGTCTAACAATACATCTCAAGTAAGAACATATATTTATGGTTATAAATAGAAGCATCACCGAGTTTAGGACTCTTGGAGGCAATCATTTTCTTTTCCTCTTTGGTCATACACTCTTTGGACTGATTGGGCTGAGGTTATGGTATTTGGAGGTTGGCTTTTTCTATTGGGTTTGAAGTTAGATAACCCAGCCCAAAGAAGAACCCGGAACCGAACACGCACCCACACCCAGACCGACCCGGAACCCACCTAGAACCCAATCTAACCTATCCTGCTGAGTGCTGACTGATGCCTTCGATGCTAAGCTCTGCCTTCTCCTTCTACTGATCCGCAGTGTCCCTGTCTCCGCCGTCACCTCCGATTGTGCCCAAGGGTCTCCTCGTCGTGCTCCTCCTCGGCTTCCGGTGGCACTGTCTCCTTCCGTCCAGGTTGCTGCAAGCTCCACGTGGGACCCTTCCTGCTCCATCCTCACAGCGGCGCTGCTGAAACCGTTGCACTCTCCCTTTGCGCCTTCCTTCCACCAAAGATCCATAGGTAAATTCCAGCTCCATGATCTTTCCAAGTGAAACTGCAATTTGGGATCCATCCTGCTAGTTTTTCAACACTATTCCACATTTGCAACCAAATGCAAACGATGCTTAGTATCATCAAATCACGCCCCCTTAACCCCTTATTTCGCTTCATCTCTCTCCTCCCAACCGCCACCACTACACCACAGTCATTCTCCACCTCACCATCCAAAACCCCACTCCAGAACCAATTCGAGACATGGATCAACCATCTCAAACCGGGCTTCACCCCTTCCGACGTCCACCGAGCCCTGCAGGCTCAATCAGACCCAGACCTCTCCCTCGACATCTTCCGCTGGACGGCCCAACAGCGCAACTACACCCACACTCACCTCACCTACCTCACCGTCATCAAACAACTCATAGCCGGCCGCCGCTACCGCCAAGCCGAAACTCTAATCCACGAGGTCTTCGCCGGCGCCTGCGACCCCTCTGTCGAGCTCTACAACGCCGTCATCCGGTTCTGCTGCGGCCGCAAATTCCTCTTTAGCCTCGCCTTCGACGTCTATAAGAAGATGCTCAGGTCAGAGGATTCCAAACCCACTCTCGAAACCTATTCCCTTTTGTTCAATTCACTTCTTAGAAGGTTCAATAAGCTCAATGTTTGTTATGTTTACTTGCATTCTGTGAGGTCCATGACTAAGCAAATGAAGGCCAATGGTGTTATTCCTGATACTTTTGTCCTCAACATGATAATCAAAGCTTATTCCAAGTGTTTGGAGCTTGATGAGGCCATTAAGGTTTTTCACGACATGGGCTTGTATGGCTGTGAGCCGAATGCTTATAGTTATGGATATATTGCAAAAGGTTTGTGTGAGAAGGGTAGGGTAAATCAGGGATTTAAGTTCTTTGTGGAGATGAGGGATAAGGGTTTTGTGCCGAGTGCGAGTGCTTATCTGATAATCATTTGCAGTCTTGCCATGAATCGGAGGTTTGAGGATGCCATTGAGGTTCTGTTTGATATGTTGGAGAACTCTAAGTCCCCTGATCACTTGACTTATAAGACTGTCCTGGAGGGATTGTGTCGCGAGGGGAGAGCCGACGGGGCTTTTGATCTGCTTGATGAGTGTAGGAAGAGGGATGTTAACATGAATGAAAAGATGTATAAGGCTTTGTTGAGAGAATTGCACTATATTTGCAGGGAGGGGGAGTAGATACTGTGCTTGTTGTTCCTTTTGTCTCGAAATGCATAAGTTGTCGAATTCAGTTATAGGGATTGGTTGAACATGGTGTGGCAAGCTCCGATTCTACGAGGCACTCAATGGGTGGTATGAGATGGCCGAAACTTCTTAAAATGCTGATTAAGTGGAACATCTTGCTTTGAAAATTTCTCGTAACTTCTTTTGAAGTGAAATCCCTTCCATCGAGTTACAATATTTGCTCTGGTGATGATGATATTGCAGAAGGTGTCACTTGTGACAAGGGTATGATGATGTTATGTAAACCACGGCTTACACGCTTGCATAATTGCTTACCCCCGTTGAGGCAAATATTGGTAAGTAATTCCGATCCATGTTCTTGCTGTAGAAGTTTCCTATAAGTACTATTTTGAACGAGAATCTTATGATACCATTTAATGGACTCTATCAAGTATTCATCAGAATGGTTTTTGTTTCATAAACTGAAATGAGATGTAGCTTAGAAGTTGAATCTTGTCTTTTGCTATATCAGATACAAAGTTGTATATTTAAAAACCGGATCTTTTTTTCTTCTTTTTTTCAATAATTGTTTTGGTTGAGGGAAGTCACCTTGTGAAGATGACTGATCAAGACATTGTGTGTTTGAAATCCAAATAAAACACAGAATTACGTGCCTAATATTGCATCATAGTATCTTTGGACAAAGCCAATCTTACATAAATATATATCTAAAGTAGTCAACAATCCTTATTCATAAAACGTATTGTCGACTAAATACAATAGCACACAACTAAAAAGTAAAGCTGGTGGACATTCATTTGGATAACCGCATCGCACAAATTACAATGATCTCGAAACTTTGGAAATTGAATTTTCGAAGTTCTCATCATCAATCTTCTCAGAACTCGAGCTTGCTGCAATGAAAGATTTGAAAATCAATTCCATGTCGGGAGCTTCCCTCGTACCATTGACTGCAACCTCAAGTCGCTGGATAGA
Organism: Arachis hypogaea; assembly: GCF_003086295.3. Classification (NCBI taxonomy): domain Eukaryota; kingdom Viridiplantae; phylum Streptophyta; class Magnoliopsida; order Fabales; family Fabaceae; genus Arachis; species Arachis hypogaea. The sequence continues at coordinate 115,091,476 of NC_092053.1, forward strand.
ATTTCTGTGCACGGACAAAACCATAGATGAACGACAATATGGGAAGAGGAATCAACAATGAGGCATAGTAGAACTTTTGCGGCCCAAAGTACACAAGCGTGGTAACTTCGTAGAGTATCAAAGATGCTAGTATACGGTTATGTATGTGGGGCCATACATAGTTAACATATATAAACAGAAAGATTACTAATTGTAATTGATGAGGTATCAAAGTAAAGTGGTACGTATACCTAACATGCATACCGTGATGTTTCCCATTGTTAACTTTTGAAGGTTATCCACAACTGTGCGATTGTAATGACTTGTTACTTGTTAGTGACTCCTTCATCACACGTTCATCGGTGACAGCAGCAGAAAGAAGTACCGGTAGCAGAATCACGGCAGATAAAAGCAGGATACTCAGCACTTGAGAAGAAATAGTAATCACAAACACACTAATTACTCAACTTTTAATTTTAGAATTATATATAATATTTTTTAAACTGTGATAACTTTATATTGAAGATATAGACCAATGTAAAGAAAATAATAAAAGATTTCGTAATTTTATTATAAAAAAATTACAAATTTTTGCCATTGAGAATCGGATTTAACTAAAGAGTGTTCTAAGAATATACATTGTAGACTAGTAGAAAATTTTTGCTCTTTCAATAAATAAAAAATAAAAAGGGTAAAGACAACAAAATGGAAAGATCACACCATGACTGATTTCATTACTTCAAAAGGTGACCTCGTTGAAGTCACACTAAAATGACTCAGAAATCTTGAAATAATAATAAATTAAATACTGAGTGTTCAAAAAATCATCGTTGTTACTGAAATATAAAAGCATGAGGTGCGATGAGTTGATGTATGTAATGGACAGAGTGTGAAAGTAAAATAGAAAGAGAGAAAGGAGTGCTGAGAAAAATGAAGTAAACAGCAGTCCCGACCCCAGACATGGCAATAACATCCCAGTCGGAGGTAAGCAAGGCCACCTTCATCCAAACGAAAGGGTTGCATGACTTGTTTTGAAGCAACTTGCTGACTGCCTTCTTCTGTATTGTAGCTGGAATGAAGATCTCTTTCGTTTTCTAGAGAAGGCAGAAGTAGATGCCTTTATCACAAAAGGGGAGTATTAGATAGTATGAACATCTTTAGTTAGTTGCCTAAATTACTTTTGGTTTAGCTATGTTTTATAAGTTTAATTCATATGTCGAAAGTTCTAGGATTGCCTTCGGTTTTTTCGGGACATTATATGTTAGAGATGTGGACACTGTTATCATGCTAAGAATCTCAAGTTCTCACCCCATACATATTTTGTGGTTTTTAGATTCAGGACGTGAGACACCTCGCTAAGGCACTCTGGGAGCTTCTTACAACGAAGATCTTTTGCATTTTGGGACTTTACTTTTGGTTATTATGTTTTTATGTAGATACTTATTATCTCCACCATTTATGTATATGATGTTTTGTCACTCTTAGAGGTGATTTTGGAGAAACAGGTTCTGTAAATATATTTTGGTATATTTTGGGTTCTCTTATATATATGTATATATATTTATGTGCTCTGACCGGTTTATCTTTGCAAACTGTGTCTTGAGCTTTGTTATTTGTATCTTGGAACTCTTTAGTATATAACCATGTTTAGCCTACTCTTATCTTGCTTCGGTTACGCTAACGTTGACATGAGTGTTGCACCTTTTTGATTTAACGCTTTTGCTTTAACTTTTCTTCAAAGGCTCCTAGATAAATCTTCTTTTGAATTATACTTATATATATAATTCTACTTTTAAAAGTCGTAATACCTCACCACCTTTGTCTTATGACTTAAACATAAGATTCTGTGTAGTAGGGTATTACATTATGATATCAGAGCAGTTTGTTCCTGTAGAGCCTGAGGGACGGACTGACTATGCTTCTGTACATACTCTGTGTGTGTGTCTGTGTGCTATTAGGATATCTAACTGATATATGTGGCATAAATTTCATGAGCATGCATTTGGGACTTTGAAGCACTAGACTTACGATATTGAGACTGATCACCTTGATATCGATTGTTTGGTGTGTATAGGAACCAGACGGCGCCTTGTGGATGCGGTCGTGGTCGTGGGAGAGGTCGAACTAGTAATGCGAAACTGGAAACCGATATGAGTAACCCGGTTAACTTCATGGATGCATTGGAGAATATGGTTGCTGCTATGCAGGCCACTGCAGAAGCGCTTGGGCAACAGATGAATAATGGTAATGGGAAAAACGGTGGAAATGGGCCTATGACGCTGTCAGCATTTCTGAAGGTTAACCCACCAGCTTTCAGGGGAACCACTAATCCGACTGAAGCCGATAACTAGTTTCAGGCTATGGAGCGAGCATTATAAGCACAACTGGTGCCTGAAGATCAATGCATGGAATTCGCCACTTATCAGCTTACGGGAGAAGCACTGCATTGGTGGCAGGGAACACGATGCCTGCTACAGCCTGGCGATGATTCTATATCCTGAGATGCCTTCTAGGTTGAATTTTATGAAAAGTACTTTCCGAACTCAGTTAGGACGGCAAAGGAACTTGAATTATTGCAGTTGAAGCAGGGTGCAATGTCAGTGGAAGAATAATGAACAAATTTGAGGAACTGTGCCAGTTTTTCCGTATCTGTCAGGGTGCTCCTGGAGACTTCGAGGAGTGGAAGTGCATTAAGTATGAAGGAGAACTTCAGAGTGATATCTTACGCTCAGTGGGACCAATGAAGATCATAACTTTCTCAGAATTGGTAAATAAGAGCAGGGTGGCTGAAGACTGTGTGAGAAAGGAAGCTATAGGATGCCTTTTCAATAGAACCGAGGAAGAAATTTTGCTCTTAGGGATCAGACTTTCGAGCGTGGAGGCTTTGTACCACAGCCGACTCAAGGTCATATTAATTTCAGAAGGCCTAACAATAACAATTACCACGGGAGAAGATTTGGGAAGCAGCTTTAGAGCAAGCCGGCTTGTACTAGATGCAGGAATCATCATCCGGGAACCCCGTGTAGAGTCGGTTGGGGTTTGTGCTATTCCTGTGGAAAGGCTGGCCATAAAGCCTCAAACTGTCTGGAGAAACAGATACAAGGTACTGGGAGAGCACAGCGGCCAGGACGAGTGTTCACTACCTTAGCTGCGAGTGCCGAGGGGTCCGATACGCTAATCCGAAGTAAATGCGAAATAGTTGGTAAAACTTTGAATGCTTTATTTGATTCTGGAGCTACTCATTCATTTATAGAATTTGAGAAGGCTAGTGAGTTAGAACTGAAGATAGTTGTATTGAGTTATAATCTAAATGTGCTTAATGCTACATCTGAAGCTGTTGTGACTAGATTAGTCTATCCACAAGTCTGTTTCCAAATTCAACAACGGGATTTTGTTCATGACTTGATTTGTTTGCCGATGACCGGTCTTGATCTCATATTGGGATTGGATTGGCTATCTAAAAACCGTGTTTTTCTTGATTGTTTCGAAAAATTGTTGCATTTCATGTCAGATGGGTCGGAAGGGCCGGTTGTGGTGAAAGGGTATTATTTGAACTTTGTGGTAGTAAATTGTAGTGGAAGTGAATGCCAGGGTATTATGTTGTTAGCTGCAAATTTGTCAAAAGAGGAGTAAAGTTTAGAATAGATTCCAGTTGTGAGCAAATTCCCAGAAGTGTTTCAGGAAGACATTCCCGAATTTTCTCCTGCTCGGGAAACCGAGTTTGTGATTGACTTGGTGCCTAGAGCAGGACCAATATCAATATTATGTCATACAGAATGTCTCCTTTGGAGTTACCTGAACTTAAATCCCAGCTTGAGGAGTTAATGAGCAAGAACTTTATTCGTCCGAACGTTTTGCAGTTGGGAGCACTGGTATTACTGGTGAAGAAGAAAGATGGTAGTATGCATCTCTGTGTGGACTACAGAAAACTGAACAAGTTCACGGTAAAGAATAAATACCCACTGCCAAGGATCGACGATCTCATGGACCAATTACAGGAAGCCGGTGTTTTCTCTAAAATTGACTTGCGATCCGGTTATCACCAAATAAGGGTAAGAGATGAAGACATCTCTAAGACTGCTTTCAGAACTTGTTATGGTCATTACAAGTACACTGTAATGTCTTTTGGGTTGACAAATGCTCCTGCAGTGTTTATGGACTACATGAACAGAATTTTTTATCCATTTTTGGATAAGTTCGTTGTCGTCTTCATTGATGACATACTAATTTATTCTAAGACCGATGAAGAGCACGCAAAACACCTGAGGACTGTGCTGCAGATACTAAAGGAAAGGAAACTCTACGCAAAACTGTCTAAATGTGAGTTCTGGAAGAATGAGGTGAAGTTTTCGGGCTATTTAGTAAGTAAACAAGGGATAGCTATGGATCCTTCTAAGGTGCAAGTAATAATGGAGTGGGGATGACTGACATCAGTAACTGAGTTTTGTGAAGTTTGAATTAGCTTGTGAGTTTTGTTGGGTTTGGCTCACTTGAGTTGTGGACAAGGTAAGAACCTTAACTCTCCTGTGGATTTTTGAGATTTTGAGTTTCAGGATTAATTATAGTGATTATGTGGATTAGATTGAATATTGTTGGTGTAAGATCAAATTGGAGGTCGAACTTGTGAAATTGGAACTCTTTTGAAGAGAATGGAAGCTTGAGATCAATTTTGAAAGCTAGGATTCATTGGTGAAGGGCTGTGGTTGATAGCTTGTGGTGCGGAGAACGCTTGAGGTATTCCGAATTTATCGGAAAATCGACCAAGGTATGGTTTCGGTTTCTCGTATCTAAAATATAATGTATTGTGAAAACTTAGGCTAGTGACCTTAAGATATGAATTGAATTGTGATGTTGTTGTTGGTTGATATTGATTATTATGTATGTGGTTAATGGTTTTGGAGGTTGTGATGGAGGCTTGTATGAATGATGTGTGTGTAACTTGGTATATGTATGATGGTTAATGAATTTGAAGTTGTTATTGGCACTATGTTGGTGGTAAAGTTGATATTGTATTGTATATAAATAATTGATGATGTATATTGAATATTATTTGAATTTGAATTATTGAGTTGAGATTTATGAAAGTGGAGAATTGGTAGGTGGTGGGATAAATGAGTATGTTGGAAATATGAGTTGGGAGTGTTTAATACTGATTTGGTAAGGTTTGGGTTGGTTTTTGACAGGTTGGGAATTATCATGTTTTGAAAGTGAGGTTTGCAAATTTTAGTGAAAATTATGATTTTTAACCAATTTTGGCGCAGCATAACTTGGTCACCGGACCTCCGATTTTTATCAAACTAGTTTAAAAACAAAATTTCATTCGAGAGGTTTACATCATTTAAAGAACGGGAGAAAAATTTTTTAAAATGAGAAAGTTATGCGAGATCAAAGTTTGGTGTGCAAAATAGGGAATCTGGACTTAGAAGCTTTTTGAACTTCTGCTATGCATGTGTATGCGAGAAACACACGCGACGCAGCCATTGGACACTGTCCAGAGGACTCGCATACAGGAGATGTGTGTCACGTATGCAGACGTGTGTTTTCTTTGGTTGCGTACACGACCACATGGCACACGACACGAGAAATGCTCTCGGGTTGAGGGGCTCGCGTACGCGAGAGGTCCAGTTTTGCCAAGGCGCGTACGCGAAAGGTGACATACGACGCGAGCATACGCTGCGCTACCGGTTGCGCTCGTCGCGTACGCAAGCAGGGGGTCGCGTACACGAGTCCCTATTTTTCCAAAACCTTATTTTTTTTATTCTTAATGCATTCCTCCTGCTTTCAAAACCCTTTTTACTCTTGTTTAAAGCCTGGTAGGTGAATTTTGGGTAATGAAGTATAATGAGGGCTATGAGGAAGGAAACTTGTTGATGAAGAAAGAAGTGAATTAATGATGATTCATGGCTGATAATGATTATATGAGTTTATTGATGTTGATGACGAAAGTGTTATTTATATTATGAGCCGGATGGCCATATTGATAATGAATTATGGCTGATTATGAATATATAAATATTGATTTATGATGTGATTGTTGCATTTCCAAATATCTGAGATACGAGTTTTCCTGGATGAAAACAGTGGCTTGCCACCACGTGCTCCAGTTTGAGACTCGATACTCTGCTGACCCTATGTCGTAAGTGTAGCCGGACACTTAAACCTTTCTGGTGAGCTCGCTCCCGTGGATACACATCGGAGTGTGTTATATGGTTATGAATGTTTATGAATTTAGATTTGGGGAAGCGCGACAAAGGGACAGTCTAATAGTTAGCTACAAGGACTTGTTGGGTTGGCTATATAGCCGATAGATGAGACTCATCAACGATAGGACAAGCATGCATCATATGCATCTATGTATTTGTTTGGTGACCTTTGTTTGGAATGCTGATGATTGGATTTTTGATGGTTTAGAATTTCACAAATGAATTCTCGTTGCAAGTATAGTTCCTAAACCAAACAATAATCCTTTCATACAAAAGATTGTTTGTCACAAGTAACAAACCCCTAAAATTAATAACCGAAGTATTCAAACCTCGGGTCGTTCTCCCTAGGAATTGTAATGAAGTGTTTTGTTATTGGTTGTGAGTTATTTTTGGGGTTTTAATAAGAAACATGAAAGATAAATGGCAAGAAAGTAAACTAAGGCCTAAAGGTCTTGGCAAGGGTTGGTGGTCAAGGATCTCTATCCTAATCACTAACCACAATATGAGAATTGGCAAGGATTAATCTCATTAAATCATCCTCTAACTAGTAGTAAAGGAAAGTCAAATGAGCTATGTCAATCCTAGTCCATAAGTCCTAACTCTCTACTAATTCAATTAGTGAGAACTAGAGTCAATGGATCCCAATCATCAATTACTTAGACATTAGTAACTCAAGAGTTCCTAAGTTACCTTTCCAAGCCAAGAACATAAAATTCTACTCTAAAATCCAACCAAGCATTTCATCAAACACTTGGAAGGCATACAAGGAAAGTATAGTAAAATTGCAAGAAAAGTAAATCTACACTACTCAATTTGCAAGGAATTAAACAACAACAAATCAAATGAACACAATTATTATGATTTACCTTGAATTGAATTGAAAGAGAAAGGAAGGAACAAAAGTAGATCTACAACAAAATGCAAGAACAACATAAAGGAAATTACAACAAAAGGATGGAAGAAGAATGAATGTAACAACAAGGAATTGAGAAGATAGAAGTAGAAGAAGATGAATTAAAATCTAGATCTAAGAACTAAACCTAATCCTAATTCTAGAGAGAAGTGAGAGCTTCTCTCTCTAGAAACTAACTCTAACTACTAAACTAAGCTAAACTATGACTAATGATGACAAGTATGTAAAGTATGTTGATTCCCCTTCAATCCTTGGCTTAAATAGCATCAGAAATGAGTTGGATTGGGCCCACAAGGCTTCTAAAATCGCTGGCCACGAGTTGCATTAAGTGGGTCATGTGCCACCATCGGCGCGTCCGCGTACCGTGCGCGTGCGCGCCCCTATGCAGGATGAAACTATGGCAAATCTTATATCGTTTCGAAACCCCGAATGTTAGCTTTCCAACGCAACTGGAACCGCATCATTTGAACCTCTGTAGCTCAAGTTATGGTCAATTAAGTGCGAAGAGGTCAGCTTGACAGCTTTCCGGTTCTTTCATTTCTTCATGAGTTCTCCAACTTTTCATGCTTTCTTCCTTCATTCCCTTGATCCAATCTTTGCCTCCTAAACCTTAAATCACTTAACAAACATATCAAGGCATCTAATAGAATCAAGGTGAATTAAATTTAGCTATTTTGAGTCCTAAAAAGCATGTTTTCACATTCAAGCACAATTAAAGGAGAATATACAAAACCATGCTATTTCTTGAATAAATATGGGTAAAAGGTGATAAAATTCCCAAAAATCAATACAAGATAAACCGTCAAAATAGGATTTGTCAACCTCCCCACACTTAAACCAAGCATGTCCTCATGCTTAAACCAAGAATGAAGTAAAGGGCATGGCATTTATTTAATGGAAACTAACTAAGTGCAATCTACCTAAATGCAACTATCTAAATGAATACAATTGCTTGGTCGAAATAAATCAATTCCCAAGAAGCATATATGCACAAGGGCTAAGGACTAGCAAGTCTAATCCACAATTGAATTGAGCTATTAAATATTTTCACAAACTTGCATGAAAGGAGATGATCATAGGTGGAGACATGTAATCGAGCATCGAACCCTCACCGGATGTGTTTGCACTCTATTCGCTCAAGTGTTTAGGGTTGATTCACTCAATTCTCTCCTAATCATGCTTTCTAAGATTTGTTCTTCTTCTAACAATCAACAAATATTTCATGCATGCATACATATATCATGAGGTCTTTTCATAGGTTGTAATGGGGTTAGGGTCAAGGTAGGATGCATATTTGGTTAAGTGAGCTTGGAATTTGAATCTTTGATAAGCTTAAACTTTCCACTTAACCCATATAATAACCTATACAATTAAATTCTACTCTAACTACCCATTCTACTCACTTTTTCACATACTCATGCATCCCTTTTCATTTCACAATACTTATGCATTGATCTTATTGAGCTTCGCTTTGGGGCATTTTGTCCCCTTTTTATTATTTTTCTTCCTCTTTTTTTTTCTTTTCTTTCTTTTTCTATTTTTTTTCTTTTCCATATTATTTTTCTTTTCTTTTTCTTTTCTTTTTCTTATTTTTTTTCTTTTTATATACAAGAACCTCAATGCATAAGGTTTTACATTTGATCAATACATGAGTATGTACCCAATTCCCAATATTTTCAATAACATTACAAAACTACCCTTTTATTCACCCAATATCCCAAGGTTCCCACACTTGAATGATACTCACACACACTAGCCTAAGCTAATCAAAGATCCAAATTAAGGGACAATTATTGTTTTTTCGCTTTAAGGCTTGTAATGTGCTAAAATAAGAATAAGTGGGTTAAGCGTAGGCTCAAATTTGGCTAACAAAGGAAGATAAAAGGTAAGGCTATTTGGGTAAGTGAGCTAATAAAATGATGGCCTCAATCATATAAATGCATGAATACACAAAATAATGGACATAAAGAATCAAACAAATCAAAGATTACAATCATAGAAAGAGAATAATGCACACAAGAAGGAAAAATAAGTGGTTGTAAGATGTAACCACACCGTTAGGCTCAAATCTCACAAGCTTGTGTTCTTAGCTCAAAACATGATCCATAATATATATAATTCAAGCAAGTTCTATGAAAAGTTTTCACTCAAATCAATTGACATGCCCTATAGATAGAAATCTTGAAAAATTCTCATTATTTTGACTAAGCTTATTGTGTATGCATATGCAAAAATAAGAAAATGCAAGTAAAAATCCTAAAATCCTAGAATGAAATGCAAAAGTATTGGAGTTAGAAATTTGTCACCCAAGATTGCCGATCGGTCGGACGACCTCCCCACACTTAAAAGTTTGCACCGTCCTCGGTGCACTCAAAGATGAGCAAGGGGGTACGGCGAATCTCCAGATTGTTGCATGTTCTTTCTTCCGCTTCCATGTGTGCTTGTGGTGCATTGTTCATGAAAAATAAAAATATAACACCATAAGATGAGAAGATATAAAAGCAAAGAAGCATACATTGTTGGAATGAGGTAGATCACTAGAAATGAGTGAGTGAATTAGTGTGACATGAATGACAAATAAGTGTGTGAATTCTAAATTGCGCGGTTTAGAACACACATTAGTATAACGAGCTATGTCACAAAAGAAGCATGCACTGTACTCATTCTAGTGTGCTTGAGATGCTTTAAGTAAGCTTGTAAGGTAAGACAAGCATGAGAGAAGCATGAAAGCATTCAAGTCAAACATATGGATGCGTATAATCATGAACACAATGCATTAAGGTAAATGCACAACATCATCCATCAAGAGGTTGCCTAATCGAGGGAAAATGATCCAAATCACATGATGGCTAGCTACAACATGCAATTCAAAAGAGTTATAAGCTCGAAGACAATTCTCATCACTTGGTATTTTTCAAAAGGTAAGCATGAAGAACTCAAAACCAAGTAACAAAATATAACCTCAATCATAGAATCCAACAAAGATTATCTAAAAACATTCATGCTAAAATAGCATTTAGGCAATAAGGGATATAGCAATGTATAGTAAACAAAGTCAATACTCCAACACTTATGATGAAAAGAGAGAAAATAAAATGAAAACTAAACTAAAACTAACTAATTAACTAACCAACTAACTAATTAACTAACTAAAATAAATGGTTATCCATGGTGTTTGGAAGTGTTGGATGAGGGGTAGGAGAAGGGAAGAAGAAAGGAGAAGGAAAGAATTGGAAAGAGGAGAAGAAAAGAAAAGTGGATGGGAGAAAGAAATCCGCGCATACGCACACATGGCGCGCGCGCGTCGTTGGCTTATTTCGAGAGTGGCGCGTACGCGTCATGTGCGCGTGTGCGCAAGTGGGGTTTGTGCCAGAGGCACAACGTTGACGCGGCGCAGGCACAACTCTCTGGAAAATATATGGAGGTTGGAACTTCTCAATCCACGCGTACTCACGCATGGCGCGCGCGTGTGGATGGTCGAAAATGCTGGAAGTGCGCGTACGCGCCATGTACGCGTACGCGTGGATGGTGCTCTGTTTTTCAAAAAAAATTTTTCTATGTTTTTGCACCAATCCAAGCATTCCGAACCTCCAAACAGCTACCAAAACACCATAAAACCTTATTTAACATCTTAAACTACCAAACATACTCAACTAACTAAACAAAACATGAATTAAACTAATTCTACCAATATATACAAAAGAGAAAATGAAAGGATTTTACCATGGTGGGTTGTCTCCCACCTAGCACTTTTGTTTATTGTCCTTAAGTTGGACTTATGGGGAGCTCCTCATCAAGGTGGCTTGTGCTTGTATTCATCTTGGAACTCCCACCAATGCTTGGTTCTCCATTGTGCCCCAAGATTCTTCATGGATTGAGCCAAGTCTTGATGGAGTTCTTCACAAGCTTGGGGCTCCCAAAGTTGATCCTCTTCTTGTAATCCGGGATCCCACACTTTGTTTTCATACCCGTCTTGAGGTTGATCATCATTATTAGTCCAACCGGGTGGTGAGTAAGGTGAATTCTCTATATAGTGGCCAACAATCCTCCTAGACCCATCTATTTGAGCACTACTCCAACCTTTATATCTCATGTTTGATGCATCAACCATAATGAGCCTTGATTTGCAACGCCAACCACAAAACCTTTTTCGTTTACGCTTCATCCCACAAAGCTCCCTAAGTTGGCCATCCGTTTCAAGCAAACCATATTCAAGTGGGATAATAAAGCTAATAGAAATAAATTTCACCCACTCAAATGAAGGAGTAGATGGCAACCTAGGCAAAGACAACTCCAAGAGTTTTGATAAAGCGTATTCAATTCTCATCCTCCTTTTTCTAAGGATTTCCACCTCTTCACAAGACTTCTCAATTATAATCCTTTGTTCAACAATTTTATATAAACCTTTTCTCCTACTCAAGTCATAAATGGGAGGGTAAGAAAAATTTACCTCCACATTGCTTTCCATCTTGTTGGGAGAAGGTTCTTCATGCTCAAAGGATTCTTCACCACTAAGGTTTGATGCTTGATCTTCATCACCAAGGGAACTCACTTCTTGCTCTATCCCATCCAAATCTTCATATGGAATATGTCTTGGAAGGTGTGCACTTTCCTTCCTAGCATCAATTTCAATCATCTTGGAGGGGTTTTCTTCAATTCTAGATTCCCATGGAGGCTCCGCATCTCCTAAGTCTTCAACCAATTCTTCCCTTTCTTCAATAATCATAGCTTCCTCCAATTGTTCCAATACAAAGCGACTTCCCTCATTCTCCACCAATCTCTCTTTTATGTTATGCTCTTCATTTGATTCCCCACATGTAGCCATGGGAGTTCCTTGAGAGTTCAAGCATTGGGATGCTAACCGGTTTACCACCTCATCCAAGGCGGCCGTGAATTGTTGCACATCCCTTTTCATTTTCTCTTGTCCTTGAACAAGAACATCAAGGATGTCATCCATTGGAGGTTGGGGTGGATGGAAGGGTTAATCAATTTGGGGGAAGGGTTCATAGTAGGAAGGTGGTTCTTCTTGGTAGAGTTGTGGTGGTTCAATAATTTCCACTCTTTCCACTTGTTGCACAACACGCTCCATGGTTGCTTGAAGTTGATCCAATGTTTCCTTGAGATGATCCCTTGACTCTTGTTCCTCTTGGATAATATGATTAGGATCATATGGCTCTTGGATTGATGGACATGAATATTCTTCCATGGGAGGTTGTGGTGGAAAGTAGTATTCATCTTGTGGTTGCAAATTTTCATATATTGGAGGTGGTTCATCTTGGTAATAATGTGGAGGAGGTGGCTCTTGAAAATATTGATGTTGGAATGGTGGTGGTTCCATGTATGGTTCATATGGCTCATAAGGTGGTTGGTATGGTGGATAAGAATTAGGGTCATATGGAGGTATTTGGTGAAAATAGGCTTGTGAGTGTGGTTGAGGTTCATGTTGAGGATATGACTCATAGGCATATGGTGGTGGTTTTTGAAAGTCACAAGGAGATTCACCATAGCCATTGGGTTGGTATGCATCATAGAATGGCTCTTCTTCATAGTGCATTGGTGGGGGTTGTTGCCATGAAGATTGATCATATGTATATGGCTCCACCCACCTTTGGTCATCCCATCCTTGATGCACATCTTCATTGAAGTTCCCATTTCCTACAACATAGTTGTAATCACACTCATAGCCAAAGTGAGAATTCATAGTAAAAGTAAAAATAAGAAACAAAAGCTAACAAGAAATAATGAAACAAAGTCCTAGAACAAGCAAAACTAACAAGCAATCTAAAAATCAAGCTATTCACAATATTGACATATATACAATAACCAATAACATAACACCATTGCAACTCCCCGGCAACGGCGCCATTTTGATGAACGGATTTTTGATGGTTTAGAATTTCACAAATGAATTCTCGTTGCAAGTATAGTTCCTAAACCAAACAATAATCCTTTCATACAAAAGATTGTTTGTCACAAGTAACAAACCCCTAAAATTAATAACTGAAATATTCAAACCTCGGGTCGTTCTCCCTAGGAATTGTAATGAAGTGTTTTGTTATTGGTTGTGAGTTATTTTTGGGGTTTTAATAAGAAACATGAAAGATAAATGGCAAGAAAGTAAACTAAGGCCTAAAAAGGTCTTGGCAAGGGTTGGTGGTCAAGGATCTCTATCCTAATCACTAACCACAATATGAGAATTGGCAAGGATTAATCTCATTAAATCATCCTCTAACTAATAGTAAAGGAAAGTCAAATGAGCTATGTCAATCCTAGTCCATAAGTCCTAACTCTCTACTAATTCAATTAGTGAGAACTAGAGTCAATGGATCCCAATCATCAATTACTTGGACATTAGTAACTCAAGAGTTCCTAAGTTACCTTTCCAAGCCAAGAACATAAAATTCTACTCTAAAATCCAACCAAGCATTTCATCAAACACTTGGAAGGCATACAAGGAAAGCATAGTAAAATTGCAAGAAAAGTAAATCTACACTACTCAATTTGCAAGGAATTAAACAACAACAAATCAAATGAACACAATTATTATGATTTACCTTGAATTGAATTGAAAGAGAAAGGAAGGAACAAAAGTAGATCTACAACAAAATGCAAGAACAACATAAAGGAAATTACAACAAAAGGATGGAAGAAGAATGAATGTAACAACAAGGAATTGAGAAGATAGAAGTAGAAGAAGATGAATTAAAATCTAGATCTAAGAACTAAATCTAATCCTAATTCTAGAGAGAAGTGAGAGCTTCTCTCTCTAGAAACTAACTCTAACTACTAAACTAAGCTAAACTATGACTAATGATGACAAGTATGTAAAGTATGTTGATTCCCCTTCAATCCTTGGCTTAAATAGCATCAGAAATGAGTTGGATTGGGCCCACAAGGCTTCTAAAATCGCTGGCCACGAGTTGCATTAAGTGGGTCATGTGCCACCATCGGCGCGTCCGCGTACCGTGCGCGTGCGCGCCCCTATGCACGATGAAACTATGGCAAATCTTATATCGTTTCGAAACCCCGGATGTTAGCTTTCCAACGCAACTGGAACCGCATCATTTGGACATCTGTAGCTCAAGTTATGGTCAATTAAGTGCGAAGAGGTCAGCTTGACAGCTTTCCGGTTCTTTCATTTCTTCATGAGTTCTCCAACTTTTCATGCTTTCTTCCTTCATTCCCTTGATCCAATCTTTGCCTCCTAAATCTTAAATCACTTAACAAACATATCAAGGCATCTAATAGAATCAAGGTGAATTAAATTTAGCTATTTTGAGTCCTAAAAAGCATGTTTTCACATTCAAGCACAATTAAAGGAGAATATACAAAACCATGCTATTTCTTGAATAAATATGGGTAAAAGGTGATAAAATTCCCAAAAATCAATACAAGATAAACCGTCAAAATAGGGTTTGTCAAATGCCTAACTGATTGCATAAACTACTTGCTACTTGTTTATCAGCTGTATCTGAATCCTAATTGTGATTTCCTTGCATGTAATAATTGTGCTTGAAACAAATTATTCTAGTGGCGGTTGGGAGGTTTGGAGGAGTTGGAAAGGGGAGTATTAGATAGTATGAAGATCCTTAGTTAGTTGCCTAAATTACTTTTGGTTTAGCTATATTTTATAGGTTTAATTTATATGTTGGAAGTTCTAGGATTGTCTTCGGCTTTTCTGGGACATTATATGTTAGAGATGTGGGCATTGTTACCATGCTAAGAACCTCTGGTTCTCACCCCATACATATTTCATGATTTTCAGATGCAGGACGTGAGGCACCTCACTGAGGCACTCTGGGAGCTTTTTACAGCAAAGATATTTTGCATTTTGGGACTTTACTTTTGGTTATTATATTTTTATATAGATACTTGTTATCTCCACCATTTATGTATATGATTTTTGTCCCTCTTAGAAGTGATTTTGGGGAAATAGGTTCTGTAAAACTATATTTTGGTATACTTTAGGTTCTCTTATATATATGTATATATACTTATGTGCTCTGCCCGATTTATCTTTTAAGCCGAGTCTTGAGCCTTGTTATTTGTATCTTAGAACTCTTTAGTATATAACCATGTTTAGCCTACTCTTATCTTGCTTCAGTTACGCTAACGTTGAGGTGAGTGTTGCACCTTTTTTATTTAACGCTTTTGCTTTAACTTTTCTTCAAAGGCTCCTAGATAAATATTCTTTTCAGTTATACCTATATATATAATTCTACTTTTAGAGATCGTAATACCCTACCACCTCTGTCTTATGACTTAAGCATAAGATTCTGTGGGGTAGGGTGTTACAGTAATCAATGGACTGCACAAATATCTGCATTCTCTCCTTCTAGTAGGTGTAGTTCTTGCCATTAAAAAAGGGAGGTCTGTTGTTGGACTGACCCTCAGTGAGTGTGTAAGCCACAATGTTTGCACTAATATTATTGGCTGTTGGATCTCTGCTCCAAGATGTGAAGCTTGATTCCTTGAGATTGGACTCTTGATACCAATTGAAGGTTATCAATGGCCTAGAAAAGGAGGTTGAATCTATGGCCTCTTTTAAAATTTGTACACTTAAACTTCAAACGGGATTTAGAACAGAGTTGGTGTTGAGTCTACAAAGTTAAAAATATAGGAGACAATTTTGTCTTGTCTCTTCTCGATTGACCAATTTGAATATTCTGAGTTATTGTGACTTCTGTAAGATAGATTAAGAAGGAGACAGTTTCATTTCTCATATCGAATGAAAAACAAAAATAGAATAGAGAAAAAAAATGACACAGCCATATATCCTGATTCAACCACCTTGTGTAATATGGCCTACATCCAGTCTCCAAAATAATTTTGGTAGAATTTTTATTATTGTTATCAAAGATTACATACACCATTCCCAAGGATTCAACCCAATCCTATCAAGGACAAACCAAACTTCTACCAAAGCTAGCTTTGATTAAGTTCACTCCTAGACTTTCAACCACTAAGTGCTCACCCAACTTAGTAAGAAAATCATCTCAGGATCATGAATACAAAATAGAAATACATGCAAAAAAGGTTGAAATAATTTCTGGCCTTTTTCTAAGATTACTCTCTTTTGTCTTTTCTCTCAATGGCTTTTACTAATACCTCACATATTTGAAGTTTTACATTTATTAAAGAAACAAAGAAGCATAAAATTGAAGAACAGAAAATTTGATGTAAAACCATAAAAGAGAAGAAGGTTTAGCTCGAAAGCTATAAAGATCCAAACAATGTGCTCACTCTTCTTGCTTCAATTTCTGTCCGTTTACACTTTTAAATAAGAGTAAAGCTTCTAAAACTTGAGCTTGGTTGAACATCTTTGACTTTATTTTTATTTTGCAAAATTCAGAGTAAAGACATAGAGGAGAGATGGGACAGTAGTAGTGATTCATGACTTGTAGAGTTGGCTTGAATCCTTACCTAGCTACTTCTCTTTGTTTCTTTTTCTTTGACTTTCAAAAATCTGAACCATTGATCCATTCTTTGTCTCCAAGTTTCAATTATGATTTTTAATTTACAGTAGAAAGAAATAACCTTCATTTTCTTCTTCTTACCCGAAAATGATCAGCAGTGAGAAGTGTGGTTTCAACAAGCTAAGGGATTTTAAAAACAAAGTGTTGCAAAAAATTCTTCTTTCTTTTCATATTTTTCTGTAACTCTTTTTCCAAAAGAGATTTTAAAATTATAGTATAGGTATTTATCTTTTATATCTTTATCTAGATTTCATTCTTATAAATTTGGGAATAGTTCGTATTCATTTGATAATATTTTTAAACAAATTTAGAATCAGGATATATTTTTGAATTTAGCTGTATTTTGAACTTTTGAATGTTCCTATGTAAACATTGCAAGTCCATGACTTCATAGATTTTTTTGTAATCTGATTAAGTAGTGATCTCTAGTTCTAAAAATGCTTATGAAAAGAATATCTAAAATTTTTAGGCTGATAGATATCTAATTTTAGTCTTGTCTGAGAAGGTTAGCAGAATATCTAAGATTCTTTAAATTGGTGGCTATCCCATCTGAGTTTTGATTTAATCTTGAGAAGACTTAAGAAAAAAAATACTTAAGGTTCTTAGATTTGTGATAAACTTTAAAAGGGAGTTAAGTGTTTTGAAGGAATACCTAAAATCAAAATGATATGGGCATAGACATAAGGTCCAGATTCCTTTAAATAAGAGCTCTGATTTGTTCACTACAGAAGTGAAGCTGTCCGACGTCCTCGAGAGAATGATAGTGGGAGGTACCTACAAAAGACTCTAATACTTAAGTTAGCATGAGTTTTAAACAATTTTAAGTGGATTAAAATTGAAAAATATTTGAGTTTAATAGAGTATTTATAGTATAAGATGAATGCTTGGCCATCACTCCTAAATTTCTCCTCTTGTAGTAGTGGGTGATTTCTTCCTTAGTATTTTAGGAAGTTATTCCACGTTATTTTAATAGACAAGTTGAGGATGAGTATCTGGAATAATAGTTTGACAAGATCTTTTTTGACACGCAAGTTTGGTCGAGTACAGTTCAGGAAGCCTGTGTCCTAAGTAGTTCGAGTGGGTCAGCTCACATGGCTAACTAACATAGTATATATGAATCTATTAGCCTTTTTTGAATATCTTGTGGAAGTGAATTTATTTGAACCATGATATGAATATAATAAGTTTTATTAATAATTTATAATTTTAAAAAGAGTTTTAAACACGATTCAACTTCTTTTTTCTATGCATTTTAGCCATTTCAACAGAGGGAAGTGATGTGGATCAAATATGTGGAACATGCTATAAAATACATTGTTTTGTGATTTTTTTTATATAATTGTCCTATCTAAGGGTCTGTTTTGAAAAGCTTCAAAAGCTACTTTTTGGACTTTTGACTTATGAAAAGTCACATTAATGATGTTTGGTACAGTTTTTTAAAATTGCTTTTAACTTTTTGAAAAGTTGTTTAAGAGCTTTTAAAGAAGTTAAAAAATTTGATTTCTCTCATTCTCGAAAATTATTTTATCACTTCTATTTATTACACAATTTTAAAATAAGTACTGTTACGTTGGGTAATTGGAGGTTAGTGGACTAGACTCGTTGGGTTGGCCCAATCGTCTGAAGGAAAAAGTCCTTTTACTAGCTTCGCGTCTGAGAGCCTCCGTCCGACTTGTGTGTATGAAAGAATGGGGGGTGGTACCTGCAAAGACACTCCGATGCCTAAGTTAGCAAAGGGGTAAGCAGGTTTTTTTAGAGAGTATTGGAACTTTTTTAATACTTGAGGGGTGTCAGTGTATTTATAGTGGTGATCCAATAACCACCGTTGGAGTAGTTCCACCTTTTAAGGAGGGTAACCATCCCTTTATCTTAGGAAAGTTGAGATATGGCTCCTGGAAGTGGATTGAGAGATTTTAGGGGTAGTTACTTATTTGAATAAGTGTTATCTGCCAGCTAATCTTCACTCCCGACTTCCTTAGACCAAGTCGTCGTTAGATCCGACTTCTTGAGGGAAGGTCAGTGTCGAGTGAGGGTCAATCTTTGGATTGGGCCTTTTATTTAGACCTGGGACTTAGTGTTGGGCCAGGGTATGAACAGTACCCCTACTCGAGTAGAATCTCTTTTCCTTAAGAGTTAGATTCGAGTATTTTAACTCGGGCTTGTAGCCGACGTGAAATGGGAACCGACGTGACTTTTAAACCGACGTGATTCAAAATATTTCAAACATTCGTATCTAATCAAACGCCACGTCCGTTAGGGTCTTTCGCATTTACACGTGGGGTGGAAGTTTCATTGGTAACAGTGCGTTTCTTTTAAAGATCGCGTCGATTTACCACTATGCCCCTAGCGTGTTTATAAATGTTTTTCCCTCTCTTTCTTTGTTTTTTTTCTGAAAATTTTTTCGCCTACACACTGTTCCGAAAGAAAGCTTCTTCCTTCTTGGAGAGTCTTGCTATCGCTGTTTCTGCTTCCTTCTGCGCTTATTAAAAAAGGTTAGCCTTTTCTTTCTCTTTTTTATCTAAATATTTTATCTTTGCGTATTTAGAGGAGTTTTTTGCGCATCCGTAGTGAGTCTGTTGATAGGTCTAGTGACTCTACTTTGGACCTTTTAGAGATCCTATTTTTTATTTTTTTCCATTTTTCTCTGTAGGTTTCATCGCCCTTTCTCCTATTTCTTTTACTGGAAAGGATGACTTCTTCCGTTTTCGAGTGGGTAGATGTTACTGTTCTTGGAGAGGAACCCCTAGTAGACACAGATTATATTACTGATCTCCGCACCCATCAAAGAATATGTGGCTCTGATGATGATGAGCCTAAGTATGAGTTGATTGCCCCGGGTCCTGAAGACCGGATTTGCTTTGCGAAGGCTACTGAAACTGACCCTCCTTTCTTTTTTATGTACGATTGTCTGTTTACCCGTTTGGGGGTTATTTTGCGATTTTCTGACTTTGAAATAGCTGTGTTATCTCATTATCGCATTGCTCCTACCCAGCTTTACCCCAATTCTTGAGGTTTCATGAAAATTTACCAACTTGTTAGCTGAGAATTAGATTTCTTGACTTCTTTGAAGGTTTTCTTCTTTCTTTTTCATATGACCAAGCCCTTCAGTGGGCAAAACAATAAGCAGCAATGGGTGTTTTTCCGAGCTATTCAAGGCCGGAGAATTTTTAACCTTTTTGATGAGTCCTTCCATGATTTTAAAAACTTCTTTTTCAAACTTCAAGCCGTAGAAGGCCACCACCCCTTTTTCCTGGATCAATCTTCTTCTCCTCGCTTTTCCCTTTATTGGTTAGAGGCTTCTCCTGTGGAGAAGTATGGTCCGGATGATCTAGACGAGGTTGAGAAGCTTGTCGTGGGGTTCTTCTGAGAAGTTTGGGGAAGGGCCCCTTTTCTAGACACAAAGAAATTCCTTCAGGGGTCCCCAAGTTTTGTTCGGACCCAAATAGGTAGACTTTGTTGTTGTTTTTTTATTTTCACCGACTTGATTTTATTGCTTCGATTTTGAAATCTTTTGGAGTTACTATTTCTGACTTGTAAACTGATTATTTTATTTTCCCTTTTTATAGAAATGGTGAAGAAGAATTCCAGTTCCTCCTACCAGAAGGTCCAAAATGCCAAGAAGAGGTCTCGGGCCCGAGTTGACGCCGCCAGGGATGCTAGCACTCTTCCTCCTCCTCCCCTTCCTCACAACTTGGGGACCTCCTCTCGTCCCATTGTGGTATCTTCTTCTTCTGCCTCTTCTCTTCCTCCTCCTCCTCCCCCCTGTCCCGATCTTCTCCAGAACCTGAGAAGAAGAAGCATAGCACTTCTGGCTCTTCTTCTGAGGCTTCTACATTCGATGGTCCTCAATTTGTCCGGAACCATGTATTTCCCCATACCTCAATCAGTATGGAAGATGCTATGGTTCAGAACCATCTGAATGTTATAGTTCAGGGGAGTGTCCGGATAGTGGGGGTGTGTACCAAACTTCTTGATATTTTGGAGAAGATTCCTCTTAGCTCTTTGGGTTCTACCCAAAAAGTGGAGGAGCTTGAGGCGAGAATTTTTCTCTATCAAGAGGAGGAGAAGAGGCTAAAGGAGGAGGTCGCCAAGTTAAAGGAGGAGAAGGATCGGCTTCGGGGGAGGGAGAAGAAATTAATGGGTCAGTGTGCCATGGTGGAGGTCCTCAAGGAGAAGGCGAAGCAGAACTATGTCAGCCTCTTTGGAGAGAACCTCGACTTGAAGAAGGAGCTGGCAGGTTGTCGGGAGGCTTTTCAGGATCTCGAGGACTCAGTGGCTGAGGGTGCGGAGGAGGCCTGGAGGGTTTTTAAGGAGCAAGTCGGAGTCATCGCTCCTGACCTGGATCTTTCTCCTCTTGACCCTGACAAGATTGAGGTTAATGGGGCCATTGTCTCTCCTTCCCGACCTGAGACTGACTCCGACTTGAAGATGAGGGGGCAGAGGATAATGGAGTCCCATCCTCGTCAAGACGGGGACCTGCCGAGTTCGTCTGGGGTTCCTTCTCAAGGTCCTGAATCATCTGCTCCATCCTCCCCTGGTGTCGTTCCAACTTCTCTCCCTGTGGACCCTTCTTCTAGTGGTGGTGTCCTTCCTTCCGGTGATACTGATCTTCCTGCTAATTGAGATTTGGCTATTGGGGCCCGGCCTGTGGGCTCCTTGTTTTTGAAAATTTTTATATGTTGTTTTTGTTGTGGTTGGTTCCTGACACTTCCTGGCCGTAAACAAAATTTTGCTTTAAAAATACCCTTTTTTGGATAAGGGTTTAGGATATCTTTGGTGTGTGCATGCTTTAGGTTTTTGAAAAAACTTTTTGATCTTTTTTGCTTTGGAAAATCTTTTATCTTGGCTGGCTGTCTTTTGTCTAAGTTATTTTGAATTTTTCAAAGACTTGGGACAACCTCTGCCTTTGATTTTTGATGGATTCTCTTATCTCTTTTTGTATTCCCTGTACTCAATTTTTGTTTTATTGAGTTTCTGTAACTTAGGTTATTTTTGTGATGCATTTCCATTCTTCTTGGTTTTGCCGACTTGTAAGTCGATAAATTTCCGAGTTTATCATGATCTACTTTTATAACCTCTTTACGCCGACTTGTACCTCGTCGTTTTATCCTGACGACCTTCTAGGTCGATTCATGGGATTTTCACGTTTTGTTGAGCTTAAGTCAGCGCATTTCGTAGAAAGAAAAAAAAGAAATTTATAAAGAGATGTGAAAAAAAGATCTTTACTTATTCACAAAGGTACTTTTTGCTACTAAGGGGTTTGACAAATTGTTGCCCCTTAGCCTCCATTTTGATGCCTCGTTAAAAACCCCCTTCAGGAAAACCCTTTCTTTGGGAAAAAACCGTGAAGTCAGGAAAAGAGTATATCAGGGAATGGAGTTCGCTTTTAATTATAGTACATTTTCATATTACAAGCATGCCACGACCTGGGTAGTTCGGTGCCTTTTAAGTCGGTCACCTTATAGTAGCCTTTTCCTAAGACCTCACTAATTTTATATGGTCCTTTCCAATTAGCAGCAACCTTTCCCTCCCCAGATTTGTTGACTCCAATATCGTTTCTGATCAAGACCAAGTCATCTGGAATGAAGCCTCTTCGAATGACTTTCTTGTTATATCTATTTGTCATTCTTTGCTTTAATGCTTCTTCTCTTATCTGGGCTTGTTCTCGGACTTCAGGGAGTAGCTCGAGTTCTTCTTTATTCCCTTGTATGTTTCTCACCTCGTCATAGAAGCTCACCCTTGGAGTTTTCTCGTTGATTTCAATTAGTATCATGGATACTATGCCATAAGAAAGTCGGAAGGGTGTTTCTCCTGTGGCAGACTGAGGCATAGTCCGATAAACCCATAATACCTGAGGGAGTTCTTCAGCCCATGCTCCTTTTGCATCTTGCAATCTTTTCTTCAACCCAGCCAGTATGACCTTTTTAGCCGCCTCGGCTTGCCCATTTGCTTGTGGGTGTTCTACCGAGGTAAACTGGTGCGCGATCTTCATGCTGGCTACTAGATTTTTGAAGGTAGAGTCGATGAATTGGGTGCCATTATCAGTGGTGATGGAGTGAGGTACCCCATACCTTGTGATAATATTCTTGTAGAGGAACTTCTGACTTCTTTGAGCCGTGATGGTGGCTAATGGTTCTGCTTCTATCCACTTTGTGAAGTAGTCCACTCCCACTATTAAGTATTTTACTTGTCTAGGCACTTGGGGGAAGGGTCCTAATAGGTCCAACCTCTATTTTGCAAAGGGCCATAGAGAAGTTATACTAATGAGCTCTTCAAGAGGAGTGACGTGGAAGTTCGCATGCATTTGGCATGGCTGGCACTTCTTCATGAACTCGGTGGCATCTCTCTGCAAGGTTGGCCAGTAAAATCCTACTCGGATAACTTTCCTGGCTAATGACCTTGCTCCGAGATGATTCCCGCAGATACCATTGTGGACCTCTTCCAAGACTTCTGTTGTCCTTGAGGTCGGGACACACTTTAATAATGGTGTTGATATCCCTCTTTTATAAAGGATATTTTTCACCAAAGTGTAGTTTTGCGCCTCCCTCCGGATTTTTTTGGCCTCTTTTTTCTCTTTGGGTAGGATGTCGAATTTTAGGTACTCAATTAATGGGTTCATCCATCCGAGGTCTAATCCGGAGACTTCAAGGACATCTTTCTTGGCCTTTGTTTTTGCCACAGAGGGTTCTTGGAGAGTTTCTTATATCAGGCTTCTATTGTTCCCTCCTGGCTTGGTACTAGCTAGTTTGGAGAGGGCGTCTGCTCTGCTATTGAGATCCCAAGTTATGTGTTTAACTTCGGTCTCTACAAAACGTCTAAGGTGCTCCAAGGTTTTGTCTAGATACCTCTTCATGTTGGGGTCTTTGGCCTAATACTCTCCATTTATTTGGGAGGTCACCATTTGAGAGTCGTTGAACACAACTACTTTTGTTGCGACGACTTCTTCGGCCAGTTTTAATCCTGCAATCAAGGCTTCATACTCTGCCTGATTGTTAGAAGCTGGAAATTCAAACTTGAGGGAGACTTCTATTTGTGTTCCCTCTTGGTTGACCAATATTATGCCTGCACCGCTTCCATTTTTGTTTGAGGATCCATCTACATATAGCTCCCATGTTGTGGAGGCTTCCTCTTGTTCTCCTGCATATTCTGCCACGAAATCGGTGAGACATTGGACTTTAATTGCCGTCCGAGTTTCGTACTTTAAGTTGAACTCGGATAGCTCTATTGCCCACTGGACCATTCTGCCCGCAATATCCGTTTTTTGGAGGATTTGCTTCATGGGCTGGTTCATTCGAACCTTTATTTTGTGAGCTTGGAAATAAGGCCGTAACCTTCGAGAGGCTACAATTAAGGCATATGCAAACTTTTCAAGTTTTTTATACCTCAATTCAGGGCCTTGTAGGACTTTGCTGGTGAAGTATACAGGATGCTGCCCGACCTCGTCTTCCCGTATTAGAGCTGATGCTACAGCTTTGTTTGCTCCGGATAAATACAAGACGAGTTCCTCCCCACCGACAGGTCGGGTCAGAATGGGGGGTTGGCTTAAAAACTTTTGAACTCCTGGAATGCTTCTTCGCATTCAGGAGTCCATTCGAACTGGCATCCTTTTCTTAGTAGGGAGAAGGGTGGTAGGGATCTTAATGCTGATCCGGCCAAGAACCTAGAGAGAGCTGCGAGTCGGCCGTTCAGTTGCTGGACCTTCTTTAAGCAAGTTGGGCTTTTCATTTCTAGGATTGCTTTGCACTTGTCGGGGTTAGCTTCGATTCCCCTTTGTGTTAGTATAAACCCCAGAAATTTTCCAGCCTCCACCGCGAAGGTGCATTTTGCAGGGTTTAACCTCATCCCATGTAACCTTATGGTGTTAAAGACTTGCGAGAGATCTGTCAAGAGGTCGGTCTCATCCTTGGTTTTTACTAGCATGTCGTCGACATAGACTTCCATTAAATTCCCAAGGTAAGGAGCAAACACCTTATTCATCAGCCTTTGATACATGGCTCCAGCATTCTTTAACCCAAAAGGCATGACCACATAACAGTAGTTTGCTCTAGGCGTGATGAAGGATGCTTTTTCTTGATCCTGCTTGTACATCGGGATTTGGTTGTATCCCGAATATGCATCCATGAATGACAAGTATTGATACCCCGAGCTGGAGTCTACTAGGGTATCAATGTTTGGTAGTGGATATGGATCTTTAGGACATACCTTGTTCAGGTCAGTGTAGTTAATACACATCCTCCACTTGCCGTTTTATTTTTTAACCAGCACCACATTCGCCAGCCACGTCGGATATTTGAGCTCTTTGATGAAGCCGGCTTCTAGGACGGCCTGCACTTGTTCTTCCACTACTTGTGCTAGCTCGAGTTCGAGCTTCCGTCTTCTTTGCTGGACGGGTCGTGATCCGGGGTATACTGAAAGCTTATGTGACATGAGTTCGGGATCTATCCCTGGCATGTCGGAGGCTTTCTAGGCGAAGAGATCAGAATTTGCTTGCAAGAGCCTTATAAGTTCCTGTTTCAGATCTTCTTTCAAGCTGACTTATATGTTGGTATTTTTTTCTTCCTCTTTTTCGACCTGTACTTCCTCAGTTTTTCTCCCGGGTTGTGGTCGTAATTCTTCCTTGGCTCTGACCCCTCCGAGCTCAATTGTGTGCAGCTCCTTACCTTTTCCTCTCAGGTTCAGGCTTTCATTGTAGCACTTCCTTGCTAGTTTCTGATCTCCCCTGATGGTTGCTATCCTTCTGGTGTTGGAAATTTCATGCAAAGGTGGAGTGTGGACACTACTACTCCGAGCCGATTTAAAGTGGTTCTGCCGATTAGGGCATTGTAGGCTGAGCCTACATCAACGACTATGAAGTCGATGCTCATAGTTTATTTTGCCCCTTTTCCAAAAGTTGTGTGAAGGGATATAATCCCAGTGGTTTTATTGGTGTGCCCCCCATCCCATACAGAGTATCGGGGTAAGCTCTCAATTCCTTTTCGTCTAATCCCAGCTTATCAAATGCTGGTTTGAACAAGATGTCGGCTGAGCTTTTCTAATCTACCAGGGTTCTGTGAAGATGGGTATTGGCAAGAATCATAGTTATCACCACTGGATCATCATGTCCAGGAATGATTCCTTGCCCATCTTCTTTGGTAAATGAGATGGTTGGAAGGTCGGGAGCTTCGCCCCCGACCTGGTAGACTTCCTTCAATTGTCTCTTGCGAGATGACTTTGTGAGGCCGCCTCCATCGAATCCCCCTGAGATCATATGTATATGTCTTTTCGGGGTCTGTGGTGGTGGATCTCTTCGGTCCTCGTCGTCTCACTTCCTCTTCCCATGATGATCCGACCTTTCAACGAGATATCTATCCAGCCGACCTTCTCTGGCCAGCTTTTCTATCACGTTCTTTAGGTCGTAACACTCATTCGTTGAGTGACCATATATCTTATGGTACTTACAGTAGTCGCCACGACTCCCCCCTCCCCTTTTTATTTTTGATGGGTCTAGGGGGAGGTAGTCTTTCAATATGGCAAATTTCCCTGTAGACATCGACTAGGGGAAACTCTCAGAGGAGTATAGGAGTGAGATCTCCTAGGCCTTTCAGGGCCGACTTCCTCTTTCTTCTTGGGCTCTCTCTCTCTTTCTCTTTTAACGAGTGAGAGTGCCCAGGTTGCCAGCTCGACTTTCGAAGTCTGGCATTTTCCTCCATGTTGATGTATTCTCGGCTCTCTCTTGTACATCACTTAGGGAGGTTGGGTGCCTTTTCGATATGGACTAGGAGAAGGGACATTCTCGAAGTCCATTTACTAGGCCCATAATCACTGCCTCCGTAGGCAGGTCTTGAATCTCCAAGCACGCTTTGTTGAACCTTTCCATATAGTCTCTCAAAGGTTCTCCGACCTCCTGTTTTATTCCCAGGAGGCTTGGTGCATGCTTTACTTTGTCCTTCTGGATAGAGAATCACATCAGGAACTTTCGCGAGAGGTCGTCGAAGTTGGTGACCGACCTCGGGGGAAGACTATCGAACCACTTCATCGCTGCTTTGGTCAAGGTTGTGGGGAAAGCCTTGCAACGAGTAGCATCAGAGGCGTCAGCCAGATACATCAGACTTTTGAAATTACTCAAATGATGCTTTGGGTCAGTGGTTCCATCGTAGAGGTCCATATCAGGGCTTTTAAAGTTTCTTAGAACTTTTGCCCTCACGATGTCCTCACTGAACGGGTCTTCTCCTCCCAGGGGAGAATCTTCTCGGTCGCTACGGGAACTTCGACTTTTGAGAGAAGATTCCAACCTTAAGAGCTTTTCTTTTAGATATTCTCGTCGCTCTATCTCGTTCCGCAAGTTCCTTTCTGCCTCTCGTTGTCGTTCCAGCTCTTGCTCCAACTGTTCCAGGCGCCCTTGGTGACCGTGGAACAATCCCATGAAGTCAGCTGCATGAGGTTGCCCCTCTTTTCTGGATTCGCGCCCTTCAGAAGAGTTTGCCTTTGGGTCTTTCAACCCAGAGGTTCCTTCTCTATGTTGATTGGTCACCCCTTAGTGAGTGTCGATATCGTCATTGTTGTTTCCAACGTCCTGATTTTCTTGCTCGGAATCGGACGCTATGTGGCCATCTTTGTGTGAGTTGTCCGCCATTACTGGTTGATCTCGCGGGTCCCCGGCAATGACACCAATGTTACGTTGGGTAACCAGAGGTTAGTGGACTGGACTCGTTGGGTTGGCCCAATCGTCTGAAGGAGAAAGTCCTTTTACTAGCTTCGCGTCTGAGAGCCTCCGTCCGACTTGTGTGTATGAAAGAATGGGGGGTGGTACCTGCAAAGACACTCCGATGCCTAAGTTAGCAAAGGGGTAAGCAGGTTTTTTTAGAGAGTATTGGAACTTTTTTGATACCTGAGGGGTGTTAGTGTATTTATAGTGGTGATCTAATAACCACCGTTGGAATAGTTCCACCTTTTCAGGAGGGTAACCATCCCTTTATCTTAGGGAAGTTGAGATATGACTCCTGGAAGTGGGTTGAGAGATTTTAGGGGCAGTTACTTATTTGAATAAGTGTTATCTGCCATCTAATCTTCACTCCCGACTTCCTTAGACCAAGTCGTCGTTAGATCCGACTTCTTGAGGGAAGGTCGGTATCGAGTGAGGGCCAATCTTTGGATTGGGCATTTTATTTAGACCTGAACCTTAGTGTTGGACCAGAGTATAAACAAATACTTTTATGATAACTTTCAAATACAAAATAATTTATTTATAAATTATTTTTAATATAAATTTTTATATTTTAAATTTTTAAAGAATTTAATTAAATTATTTATCCAAACTACTTCTAAGTGTATTTTGATTCAATTTGTAAAATATTATATTTCTACCTAATATTGATCCTGTAATTTTGCCTTCTAAATTTTCTTTTGCCTATTAAAAAAATAAAATAGAGTGTATTTGGCTTAGTTTTTTTTTTATTATTAGTTAGGGTAGGTTAATATCTGATTATTAGTTTATCACACTACAATTAAAATTGACGGGCCAATATTTTACAGTTATGGAGATCTGAGTGGGTGCAGGGACAATAGCAATTGTTTACACACTTCGTTGATGAGATAAATCAACATGGTTGGTTCGTTAATTACTTTGAGGTTATTTAATTATATTCAAGGACACAAAAGCTGTGGGTTGTAGCAAAAGACAAATGAAAACTAAGAAGTAAGCCAAAACCCCATACCTACATTGGTTTCACTCTTTCCGTTTCTTATTTGGTAAGCATTTTATTACGGCAAGCATTTTAGATCATGGCTCAATTTAACCTCATAATAACACGCAAAATTATTGATACTAGAAACGTCTTTGCCTAAACCTAAAATTAAACCTCCCTTGATTAGCTTCATTCCCTATTTTGTTATGCCGAATTCATATGCTTATCCCTTTGCTTTTGATACACGTAGGCACATGCAGTCATTGACGCATATTTAGGGTTCCCAAACCCTATCCAATCATAGGAATCCCTATTATATTAGGTACCATACGTATGTCGGGGCGATTATTTTTATACACTATGTAATAATTACTTAATTTATTTATTTATTTTGGGTTCGGTGATTACATAGTAGTATATGGCAATTGTGATTTGCATTTGCATTTCAGAAGGTTATTGCATTCTGCTGGTTGAAGTGAAGGCGACAAAATAATTGAAGAGGAATGACAAGATGTTTCCCATTTTTTCTAAAGAGCATACCCTAACTTAATAAAGGATAAATATTGTATTGGTTCTTGTGATTTTGGATGAAAATTAAAATTATTTTTAATATTTTTTTTATTTTTAAAATAATTCCAAACGTGACGATCACTTTAAAAGTGGACTTTTTTTTACCTCAACCGTAATTTTTGGACAAAATTATTTTTATTAAAAATAAAATTAAAATAAAGTTTTTTCCGTACTCTACCAACAACACTACAAATCAAAATGATACACAGAAAGATATTTAAGTATATCCTCTTCATGAGAGTATTTAAAAAATAATGTTTCGAATTGTCATCTAATAGAAGATTTTGTGACTTATAAGCTAATAGAGGATTTATTTTTTGTAATATCTGCCAAATATTTTTTTTTTAATGCTAATTCTTTAACATAAAAATTTGCTTTCTTCGAAATAATATTTCTCTCTACTGTTAAACTCCCCCTTTTCTTTTCTTTGGCCATTTTTTCATTTTTTTAATGATTGTCTTTCGTTTAGCATTTATATCTTTTTTTTTCAATGAAGAATTTGTCCAATTAATAGAGTTTATTCTAGTATTTGTCTTAAGTAAAGGTGTTTACAGTACGGTTTGGTTCGGTTTTAAAAAAAAAAAAGTCATTCGATCCGAACACTTAATTCATGTGCGGTGTGGTTTGAATTGGATGAACCTTTTTTGGAAATCCGATCCGATTCGATTACAAACGGTTTAGATCGGTTCAGATTTGTGGTTTTTTAAATAAAAAAAATTAAATACATATAATAAGTCTTAACATCAAATTTTAAATAATCAACAATGACATAACAAGTTTTAACAATATCTATAAAAAGCCAACAATAACATAACAATAGAAATAAAATTATAAGTTAGTTAAAATAAATAAATAAATAATATTTTGGACATAAAATATTTATTAAATAATAATAATAATACATGAATAATAGAAAAATGTATAACAAATTAAACATGTTATAAATATAATTGTAAATATAATAATAAAATAATAATATTATAGCACATTGTGCGGTTTGGATTGGATTGGATCGATTATGAAAAATATATTCGAAATCCGATCCAATCCAATCCAGCGGTTTGCAAAAAATAGAATCCAATCAAATCCGAATTAGTGCAATTTTAATTAGTTTTCGATTTAGATTAAATTAGATGAACGATTTAATTTAGATCGATTTAAATTTGAACATCCTTACTCTTTAAGTCTTCACGCACTTGTCGCTTCTTCTCTCCTTCCAATTTACTGCCGATGGTTTGGCTGTGGATCCACTACCATTCAGGGAATAGAGTCATCAAAATGAGAGGAGCTGAAGAGGAGGGCTACGGCTGAGATGTAACAGTTTTTTTTTAATTATGTTTGTTACTTAATAATTAACTAAATTTATACTAATTTAAATTTTAACTTCATAATAAAATATTAAAAGATAATGACACTTAAAAAGCTAACATATCTAATTAAAAATTTGAAAATATAAACACACTAATTTTAGTAATTTCTAATCAAACAATAAATAACTTTTTAATATATAGTCATAATTAATTCAGTTTTTATTGAATTTGAATAATTTTTAATTACATAAAATGATAAAAAAAAAAACTATTTTTATTCTTTAAATTTAATGTAAAATCAAATTCAAATTCAATTAGGTAGATAAATCTGTTACAAGTTCATAATTAAAAATTGTGCTCTAACCAACTAGCCTGATATATTAAAAGTATTTTGTGAATATCTCAAGCTGTAGTTATCTGATTGACTTAGTTCAAAGTTTATTTTAAAACTAACTCAATTCTCTATAAATTTGTGTCTAATAGTTATTTCTAAATTCCAAACATAGAAAACGTTATAGGACTTGCAATGTGACGATTGATATTGGAGATTTCATCTAATTAAACGCGAGTTAAATTCTCCTAACATAATCTACACATACCCTACAAGCAAAACACTGAGTACCACCGAAGTTACCGTCGGATTTAGCGTCAGATTTAACGGTGTTGAATTCGTAAGGTTTAGTAATTGCCGACGGATTTGGGTTTTCGACGGTAAATCCGCCAGTAATTTTTGGAGCAAAACTAAAATAAAATAGCGCGTTCTTTAACGTCGGATTTATCGCCGGATTGTTCCGACGGTAAAGCCAATTAGTTAAACGCTGCGTTTTAGTGAATCGCAACTGTTTATCGTTGGATTTTTTTGACAATATATCCGACGGTAACTGGGACATAAATTCAAATTGCGCATCCTCTTCCCCTTCATTCAAGATTCACTCTCTCTCTCACTAAACCATTTCCTTCCCTCTCCCCCAAACCACCATCTGCCACTACCGATACCGTCACCATCGTAGCCCCCTCTCCGTCAACGTCGTCAGCCTACCCACCGCTGAGACCCCTCCATTCTTCTTCTTCTGCCTCTTCTCTCCACAGATCCACCACCGCCGCACCACAGAGCCACCACCGCCCCCTCTCCGTCATTGTCGTCAACCCACCCTTCGCTGAGACCCCTCCGTTCTTCTTCTTCTCCCTCTTCTCTCCGCAAAGCCACCACCGCCACACCACAGAGCCACCACCGTTGCTGCCCAGTTTCGCTTCTCTCCCTCCTTACATCTCTGCTCAACCTTGCTTCCTCGTCATGTCTCGCAGTGCCTCCCTCCGCTGCTCTGCCATCTCTGGTGGTTGTTGCGGCTCGTGGATGGTCGTTCGTGCTTCCATGGTTGTACTGACTGCACGCTGCTGTTCGTCCACCTTCTCGAATCGATATGCCTCTGCAATAACATGTAACGGATTCGAATATGAATATTAAAAAATAGAAGCTTGTCTGCTTAATGTTGATGCATATTGATATTTGACTAGATTATACTTTGCTTTGTTAATTGAAATCTCCATATTTAGTTAATTGAAAATTCTATATTAGGCCAAAAAATTTTGCTGTAAATTAAAAAAATTATCAAACTGTCCATTTTAACAAATCCGAAAATAATTGAGAAATTAAGTTATATTGAAGCATATGTTGCTTATTAAGGATGCATATTTGAAAAAAAGCTAGTTTAACCTTTTCTTTTGTTTGATGAAAGTTGAGATGGGTGTTTATGTCACGTTGTTTATATCCAAATATTTTTCTTTTAATAGATAATATATATCCACATGTATGTAAACTATATAGTGAATGAAACATTATCCTAACAGATTTGTTTTTAAAGTGAAAAATCTTTGTTTTTTATTTAATTACATTTTACTTCTTCCTATGAAAACCTGGTTAGATTATGTATATGATGAGTATGGAGACTGCATTTTTATACGTGTTTGAAGATGGCTGAATTTGAGTTTATGAATATGCTAAGGTTTTGTTGATTGTTGAATTAGTATTTCTTATTTTGAATTTGAACTTTGAATTTCAACTTTGAAAAGTGTTTCGATTATATTACTGAATTGCTGAATATTATTGCTAAGGTGTTTGAAATTGTCTGATGTTACGGCTGGTTTTGATATATGCAGACAAGATGACAGGAAGAGGTGTTGCAGATCAGGCTGCTGGTCATGGTCACAGCCGTGGTCGGGGTAGAGGGAGGGTTTCTTTAGGTACCCCTGAGACTTCTGCCTCCTCTCCCTCTGTGCTAACTACACCAGTGACGCCACAGGTTACGAGTTTAGCAAACCAGCTATTTATCATGGTTCCTAACCCCAACTACGTGCCGCCATCTACAACGACAATGCTGCCTCTTACCGCTCAGCAGTCCGCATCCACGACGACGTCGAGTCCAACGACAGATGTCGCAGCCCTGGAGTCTAGCCACGGAAGTGAGGCAGCAGCTGATGCCCCTCCACCACCTCCCATCGTATAGTTGCGAATTTGACTTGATGGAGGCAGGGGGTAAGTATCAGTGATTATAATTAATTTTATTGTTGAGATTTCCGGAAAATTGATTCCTATTTAGTGGATTTATGTTGATTCTGAATGCTGCTGGTTATTTTTTCTCGTTTTATTGATTATGATTCCTGTTATTATTGAAATTTTCTGAAAATTGATTCCTATTTAGTGGATTTAGGTTGATTTGGAATGCTACTGGTTATTGTTTTCTACTTTCATTGATTATGATTCCTGTTATTAGTAAAATTTCCTAAAAATTGATTCCTATTTAGTGGATTTAGGTTGATTTAAAATGCTGCTGGCTATTGTTTTCTACTTTCATTGATTATGATTCCTGTTATTAGTGAAATTTTCTGAACATTGATTCTTGTTTAGTCAATTTAGGTTGATTTAGAATGCTGATGATTATTATTTTCTAGTTTTATTAATTATAATTCCTGTTATTAGTGAAATTTCTTAAAATTTGCTTCCTGTTTAGTGGATTTAGGGTTGATTATGATTGTTGTTAGTTATTATTTTCTATTTTTATTCATTATGGTTCCTGTTATTAGTGAAATTTTTTGAAAATTGCTTGTTGTTTAGTGGATTTAGGGTTGATTATGATTACTACTGGTTATTATTTTCTAGTTTAGTGGATTAGGTTTGATTCTTGTTTGTGGGTTGTTTTTAGTTTTTTGCCGAACCTAAATGCGTGTACTCAGGAGATGACAAATGTCATCAAGTGGATATATGACCAGTCCTGGCCCAGCTACACGAAGATTTTTGCTGAAACCAGGCAGCACTGGTTTGAGAAAAGGGCGGTAAATTCTTTCATTGTTTATGTTTTAAACCTTTTTAGCTAGATTATATCCCCTATCTTGTTTAACTAAATATATTCGTTGTTGTAGCTACAGTTCATTTGGGATGCTGATCACGACATGGCCATCCGGAAGATATTCGACTATAGGATGGGTCGGTGGTTCCAGCAAATGCTGGATGATGTTCACCACGGGCGGGACCAGCGAACGTGCTGGCTCCGACCGGAGGTAAAGAAGGGTCTGTTAGCTCATTGGAAAATTGATCCAGGGTTCAGGCATCAGCGTCTCACCAACCGAGCTAATAGGGCATCGACCAGGTCATCCAAGTACACCAGCGGCTCGACGACCTTCATGAAGAAGAAGGTGAGGCTGGTATGTAGTTCCTTTAATATTCTTAAAAACTTCATTATGTTATCTATTTTGTATATCATTACTAGGCATTCTAATAATTTTTTATTTCAATGCAACTGGTGTAGTCGAAGTCGTTAGAATGCAAGGCCACATTGGCAGAGATGTTCAAGTACACCCACATGCTGAAGGAGAACAAAATGAGATTTGTTGATCAATGGTCTCAAGACCATTATGTGAGTAAACATACATCTGATTAACATACGAATTATGGTGCGTGTGTACGCAAACCCCACACTTTTTTGTACAGCAGCAGTGCCAGCAAGTGCACTGGGTCGTCCAAGTAATACCTGAGCGATTCAGGGTCGATCCCACAAAGATTATGGCTTGAAGCAAGCTATGGTTGTCTTGCAGGTCTTAGTCTGGCGGAATCAGAGAGTTTATGTAAACCTTGAATGATTATATGTCATATATGGAATTTGTAATAGAATTGAAAGTAATAATAGGAATAGAGTTGAGAGTCGTAGTTGCTTTGTCTTTCTGATTAACTCTGGTACTACTGTCTTCTTTGTTTGTGAATGATCTTCTTCTATGGCAGGCTGTAAGTGATCAAAGCCATTGCCCGTGGTCATTGATCTCCTCTGCTACAGAATGAACGCCATTGCCCGTGGTCATTCAATCTGACAAAGGGTTAAGCTCTAGCAAGTCATTCTCTTGGCGATCCTACTCAAAACGCCACAGACAAGGTCGAATCTTCCGGATCAAAGAACGCTTCTTCTTTGGATTCTAGCATATACCACGGAGACCCTAATTTCCCTGGAGATCGGCTGAACTGGTGTCTCGAGAAGTCCCTAACCGAATCGTGGATTAACCGTCTGAGAGATGTATAAACATAGATGTTGGCTCGTGCTTTCCTTCCAAGTATTCACACGAACCCAAGTAGACACGGATGTTTGTCAGGCACGTTCATCTTAATGTGATGAACAGAGCTAATTTGTCAGATCATCCTATTCACCATGATGAAAATCGGATATACATCTTAGAGATAGATCTAACACGGATCGAAGAAGAAACAATAGTACTTTTATTAATTCATAGGACTCAGCAGGGCTCCTCCCTTCAACCTAGGAGGCTTAGAAACTCATATTGAAGTAAAATACAAGGTAAAACGTGTATGGTATGCGAATATGGTGATTAGAGGTGTGAATTACATAGATAAAATTCCTTAAATACTAAACAGATGCTAGTAAGGGTAAAATAGTCTTTTTAGTGTTAAAATCTACTTCTGGGGCCCACTTGGTGAGTGTTTGGGCTGAGTTTTGATGAGATCCATGTGCTATGAGGCTCCTTGGGCATGGAACGCCAACCAGGGGGTCCTCTCTGGGTGTTTGTATATTGGTCTCTGCTCTTTGGGCGCTGGACGCCAGTTTTGG
The DNA here is from genome assembly GCF_003086295.3 of Arachis hypogaea. Classification (NCBI taxonomy): domain Eukaryota; kingdom Viridiplantae; phylum Streptophyta; class Magnoliopsida; order Fabales; family Fabaceae; genus Arachis; species Arachis hypogaea. The sequence continues at coordinate 115,126,698 of NC_092053.1, forward strand.
GCAGAAAGCTGGCGTTGGACGCTAATTTTGGACCTTCTAATCCGAAACAAAGTATGAACTATTATATATTTATGAAAATCTCTGGAAGTCAGCTTTCCATAGCCATTGAGAGCGCTCCATTTGGACTTCTGTAGCTCCAGAAAATCTCTTCCAAATGCAGGCAGGTTAGATCTGGACAACATCTGTAGTGCTTTCTCTGTCTCTGAATCAGACTTCTACTCCAACTCCTCAATTTCAGCCAGAAAATACCTCAAATTACCCAAAAATATAAAAACTCCTAGTAGAATCCAAAAATGTGATTTTAACACTAAGACCTATAAAAACTCAATAAAAACTAAGCAAAAAATACTAAAATCTATATGAAAATGATGTCAAAAATCGTATAAAATATCCGCTCATCAAATTACCATAGGACTAATCCAACGGTAACATGGCTTGAAACATGTTCTTGTGCCAACATTACTATCGAAAAAATCTGCGCGATAATCAATTCATTTCCTGAGCTGATAATTTTACTGTCGGACGAAATGAATCTATCTGATTGTTTTCAATGGTAAATCTGACCGTAAATTGATTATTGTCGGATATATTTGAAGAATCTGACAATAAATTGATAAATTCACATTTCATGGTATTTAGTTGCTTTAATTAGGTGGATTTTATTAACTTTTCCTACATTTATTCCATAGAATAGCATGGTTTTGTGAATTCTTCCTAAATTGTGCCTAAGATTGAAAATATACTTTTTAGGCCTTTAATTTGCTAAATTTAATTTACTTTAATTTCATTTGATACCTTGATGTGTTTGTTAAGTGATTTCAGGCTTATAAGGCAAAGATTGGATTGAAGAAATGAAGAAAAAGCATGTAAAAGTGAAGAATTCATGAAGAAATGAGAATTTGGAGTTACTCATGGCCACGCGTACGCATGCCTTGCGCGTAGGCATGAGTTGGGATTTCGTCAGGCCACGCGTACACGTGATACTTGGCACGTGACTCACCTAAAGAAAATGTGGCTGGCGATTTCTGGACTCCTTCAAATCCAAATCCAACTCATTTCTGAAGTATTTGAGGCCAGATTCAAGAAAGAACAAGGAGAGAGCAATTAGGTTTAATTTAGTATCATGTTTTAGGTTATATTCTAGAGAGAAAAACTCTCTGTTCTCTCTAGAATTAGGATATATTTAGGTTAAATTCCTCTTAAATTTATATTTTAATTCTTGTTTTGATATAGTTTTATCTACTTTTCCTTGTTGAATTGCCTTAATTCTCTATGTTCTCTTGTTAATTTCTCTATTTTGTTACTTCTAGTTTTATGAACTCTTGTTAATTTGATTCTCTTTAATGCAATTTATGTTTTCATGATCATTGTTGCTTTCTTTAATTGATGTTATTGTTATCTTGCAATTGTTAGTCTTAGATTTTATTAATTATTGTTATTTTACCATGCTTTCGATTTTGCTTTTCAAGTGTTTGATAAAATGTTTGGTTTGGTTTTACAGTAGATTTTAGCACTTTTGACTTGAGATTGAGGACTTAGGTTCCTTGATGTCATTGATGTCCAGTGTGATTGGTAATTTAGGGTTATTAGTTGATTTTAGGATCAATTATATCCACTTGACTTTGCCCTCCGATGCTAGAGGAAAACTAAGTTGAATTAACCCTTTGTAATTACCATGTTGTGGTAAAACTTGACGAAGGGAAATCATCGGTTTATAATTTTCACAAAAGTAATATCGTCGAATCCAAACCAATAATAACTGAGAGTATTTAAACCCCGGGTCGTCTCTCAAAGGAATTGCAGGAAAGTGAGCATATTATTGGTTATGAGAAAATGGGGGTTATGATGACAATTGACAAGAAATGTAAATGACAAAAAAATAAAACTACAACTAAGAAATTATAAATGCTAAAAGAGCTAAGAAATCAAAGTTAACAAAAAGGAATGACATATATCTATATAAAAAGTCTTGGCTAGGGGTGAGAATTAAAATTCCTATCCTCATTGTCATCCTCAATTGTGATAGTAAGTGTATATTGCTCTCACTTAGTCATCCTCTAACAATGAAGAAAAGTCAAGTGAGAACAATTTACTATAGTCTACAAGTGTAACACCCTTACTATCAGAATGTCACGCTTCCGACTGTGCCACTCTGACAGCTCAGATATTACGATGACTCTAAATATATTTAATACTAAGATAGGAGTCTGGCTAAAACTTAAAACCGTATAACCTTTCAAAAGACTTTTAGTTGAAAACATAAATACATACTTACAAAACCATATACAATACTTAACAAGAATATATATATAATATTGACTTACAAACATTACATAATACCAATCCTATCCCTCTTACAAGATGTTTAAAGATAAAGGTGAGGGAAAGCATATTATCTAAAACAATACAATACATCATATAAACAAAAAACGAAATAAACTCTTCGTGACTTCTTCGCCCATATCCTGAAAAGGAAACACCTGTAGGGGAGTGAGAACATCGTCCTCGCTGGTTCTCACTATAGGGTTAGAGAATTTCTATAGTAAGATACATAAAATAAAACTGTTTTCAGAGTACAGTGATCGTTGTTCGCCTTATGTATCATTTAAAAAAAACAAAGGTTTAACATTCCAAAAAAATCCTTTTTAAAAGAGAAATCAGTTAATTCTTCAAAATCCAAAACCTTTTTCCTATCTTATAAAATCTTAAAAGTTTTCCTATACAGTATGAATGACCAACATGCTCTAAGCATAGATCCATTAAGTCTATACTAAACCAGTTTAATTTTTTTCATACTTTACTAAACCAAAAACGCAAATCAATCACGGCCTCATCCCAAACAACTCAATCAATATCCAATTCATCACAATCCAACCAATTTCAGTTACAAACACAAGTAGAGAGGTTCAAAATACAAACAAAACAGTTATATCAAGTATAGCAATTAGCAGTTAAACATAATTATTCACATAGACAAACCAATTATAATATGCACACCCAAACATAAATTCATACTTACAACCATATACATACATATACATAGTATTAACTTACAAGTTTTATATAAAACAAACCCTATCCCTCTTACAAATTGTGAAAAATTAAAAGGCGAGGGAAACATAAATACTAAAACAATACAAAAAAATATTGTCTAAACAGAAAAGAAATAAGCTCTTCTGAACTTCGTCGTCCATAACCTAAAAGAGAAACACTTGTAGGGGAGTGAGAACATCATCCTCAAAAGGGTTCTCACTATAGGGTTACAGAATTACTATAATAGGATACACGAAAATATAACTCTTTTTAAACATAGTGATTAATAACCGTCTTATGCATCCTTTTAAAACCCAAAGATTTACCATTAAAAACCTGAAATCCTTTCTGAAAGAGGAAACTGTTATTTCCTCAAAAATTCAAAAGCCTTTCAAAAGGTTTTTCCTAAACAGCATGAATGACCAACCTGTTCCAAGTATAGGTTCATTAAGTAAGTCTATAATGAACCAGTTTAGTTTTTCATACTTTTCTAAACCAGAAACACAAACCAAACATCGCCTTCGGCCCACCTCATGATCAACCACGGCCCTAGGAGCAAAATTCCAAACAACAGCCAATCCATCACAATTCAACCAAGTTTCAGTCACAAACACAATTAGAAAAGTTCAAGCACAATCAAGCAGTTACATCAAGTAGGACAATTAGCAATTAAACAGAATTATTCACATAGGCAAGCCAATTACAATATACATGCCCAAACAATGTCATATAAATGCATATGATGCATGCCTGTCCTACTGGCCATGAGCTCACGCGTTGGTTATACTGCCAGACCTGACTCGGATAAGCGGGATTAAACCACCATCCTTATCCGTAGGTTCCACAAGCAAGCAGGATTGAACAACCATCCTTGCCCGGAACATGCAAGCGGGATTTAACCACCGTCCTTGCCAAATAATTTATCAATATGTGAGTGGGATAAAACCACCCTCACTCTAGGCGGGATAAAACCACCATCCCTGCACAACGGTTTACGCACTGAACAAGCGAGATTATACCACCATCCTTGCCAAGCCAAAAATCCTCATCATATTCTCAGTAATATCCACAGTCAATCAGAATCTTATTTCAATAATCATTCTTGGCCCACTTACTTTCAAATCACAAACGTATTCAGTTCACATCTTGCCAAGAACCACTTTGCTAAAATAAATTTTCTTTTCAAAACTTTCAAACAACTTCAAAACCATGCCAAATTAAAAATATCTTCTAAACTACTCAAAATCATTCATTTTCAAACCATTCGCTCAATCACTTTAAAATCAAAAGTTATTAATTAAAACCCACGGCAAGGTCTCAAGATTTTAGGGGAAAAATAACCGACCTCATTTCCATAAATTCAGTAAAGATTCTTAAAAATCATTGTTTCCTTAATTTGAGTTATTCGAATGAAGTTTCTAAACCAAATCATGTAATTCCAAACCAAGTTAAAATCCAAAATAATCTCAATTTAATTCTTAGAAACCAATTCTTTCAACCTTTTCCAAGAACATCTCAAAATGACATCATTCAATCAAAGGCCATTTTCTCGTAAATTCATTAAAGCTCCTCTGAACGAATTCCTTAAGTCCAATTCAAAACATAAACTCTTTTTGTAGATAAAATCGACCTTGGGACAATACTTTTCTCAAGTGATTTGAAATTGTAAAATAATTCTTTTTCTGAATAAATTGAACTCAACACATATGTTTTTCTCTATTAAATTAAATTCGAAACATACTATTTTCTTAACAAGTCAAATAATATGATTTCTCAAATTCAAACTTTCTAAATAATATTTCAAACAAAGTTTCAGATTTTATAGAAAATTCGGTGACACCTCCCCTAAAACTTGGACTTTGCCACCCTTTCCGGATCTCAACCAAACCATTCCGCAACCCTCTTCAATGGGTTCAAAACCAAATTAATTTAAAATCAGACTAATTCCAAAATTTCATGTCATTCTCATTCTTCAAGAAAACAAATTCAACTCAATTCATTTTTAATGAACCAAACTTGTTTTCAAAACAGTCCTTTTCACAAAACCGAACAATAATAAAATCAAACAAGCAATCATAGCCATCCAAGACAACCAAACAATACATAAGATTTATACAATCACTAAAAGTATATTTCTCACATGAATATCCATATATAGCAATCCTGAAATATAAAGTTTAGTTTTCTGAAAATGACCCCTACCTCGGCAAACCGAACCCAAAACCCAGACATGTCAATGAAAACCTTTTCTCTTGGTGCACAACCCGCGACAGCCGCAACCACAGCAACTCTAATCTCAGCACACAAGAAATGAAACTCAATCCTAAAGCATTAACGTTTCAAGGACATTAGAAACATATAACAGAATAGCAATTATAGAGGTTCGGGACGAGGAACAGCTTACTGTACTTACAATTAAGCAAGAGAACAAAGCGGTGGCAGCTCCGGTGACAATGCAGTAGCTTCATGTCGTATGCCACAGTCATAGAACTCAGCATGCAAGATCCGAAACTTGATCCTATGTTACTAACATCTAAGAACCTTTAATAACTCATAACAGGATATCGATTTTCAAAGATTGCAGAACGAAACGCTTACCGAGAAGACGGAAGCTTCAGTGGCGGTTTCCGACGGCAACAGCGGCGGAGATGGCTCGACGGCGGCGACCAGAACTTTGACGACAGCAACTGTAACAAACATGCAGTGATGAAAATCTTCCAAAAACTCAAAAGGAATGAAAACCAACTTAAAATCCTTACCGGCAGTGGATCTCAGTGGCGGCAACGGTATTTCTCGGCGGTAGAGACTCGGCCCCCCATCACCAGTGGCGGTGATAAACCACTATTTTATGGTTTATCTTGTGCTAATTTGGGTGGTTTTTATCAATTCTTTGCTCACTTATTCATATAATTTGCATGGTTTTACAAATCCTTCCTAATTCTGTGATATAGTTGAAAACATGTTTCCTAAGCCTTTAAACTATCAATTTAATTATCCTTTATCACCATTCGATGCCGTGATCTATGTGTTAAGTGTTTTCAGGCTTTATAGGACAGGAATGGCTTAGAGGATAAAAAGGAAACATGCAAAATGGGAAGGAACGCAGGAAATGAAGTTTTGAAGAAGCTGGCAGCGACGCATACGCGTGGGCGACGCGTACGCGTGCCTAGCACAGAAGACAAGCGACGCATACGCGTGACTGACGCGTGCGCGTGACAAGGAATTTGGCCAAGCAACGCGTACGCGTGACATGTGCCACGTGCAGAAATTGCAGAAAGCGCTGGGGGTGATTTTTGGGCTCCTTTTTGCCCAGTTCCAAGCCCGAAAAACATAAAATAGAAGCTGCGAAATGGGGGAATCCTTAGGCATGGATTGACACAACTTTCATTCACATAATTTTAGATTTTAGATGTAGTTTCTAGAGAGAGAGGCTCCCTCCTCTCTCTAGGTTTTAGGATTCTTAGGTTTAGTTAGTCTCAATTTCAGATTTCTATCTTCGTTTAATCTAATTTCTCTTCTACTCTTATTTGTCTTAGCATTCTAGTTTATTTATTTACCTTGTTGATTACTTTATGTTGCTATTTTCTCAATTTGGTTTATGAACTCCATGTTAGATTCAATTTCCTATTTAATGCAATTTGAGGTATTTCATATTTATGATTGCTTTCTTCAATTTATGTTATTGATGCTTTCAATTGGTTGTTTGGATTTTATTATCTCTTATTGCTTTTCTATGTTTTTATGTTGTGCCTTCCAAGTGTTTGATAAAACGCTTGGTTGGACTTTAGAATAGATTTTTCTCCTCTAGGCTTTGGTTGAGTAATTGGAGACTCTTGAGTTATCAAACTCATTTGTTAATTGATAATTGAAGGTTACTAATTGACTTGAATTCCACTAACTATAGTCTTTCCTTAGGAGTTGACTAGGACTTGAGGAATCAAATTGATTCATCCACTTGACTTTCCTCTATAGTTAGAGGTTAACTAAGTGGTAGCAACGGACAATTCTCATGACAATTGAAAAGCATAACTAGGATAGGACTTCTAGTTCTTATACCTTGCCAAGAGCTTTTCTAGTTATTAATTTAATTTCTTACCATTTTATTTCCTTGTTCCTTATTCAAAAACCCCAAAAAGATACAATCTCATAACCAATACTAACTACCCCTCCCTGCAATTCCTTGAGAGACGACCCGAGGTTTAAATACTTCGGTTTAATTTTATTGGGTTTGCTTTAGTGACAAACAAATTTTTGTATGAAAGGATTCTTTGTTGGTTTAGAAACTATACTAGCAACGAGACTTCATTTGTGAAATTCTTTACTAGCAAAAAATCCGTTCATCAAGCGGCGACAGAGCTTGCGACGGTGGCGGCTGGCTTCGCGCTAGACGGCGGCGACAGAAATGGAGAGGAGCAGCAATGAAGGCGCGGCGGCTCCAAGCCCGCGACCCTCTCATTCGCGAGCCATTTCTCTTCGCGGTTCTGCTCTCGACGGCGACGGGACATCTGGCAGCAGGGAGGACGAACGACGACGGCACAAGTAGCAGAATGCGGTGGCAGTCTGCGATGATGGCACGATCTCCCTCTCTCTCGGATCTCCCTCTTGACGGCACAGCGGCGGCGATAGCATCTGGCGGCGCGATGGCAGCTGGACGTGGTGGCGGTGGTTTCCCTCCTCCTTCCTCTTATGATCACAGCTCCCTCTCTTCTCTCCTTCCCCTGCTTCTGTCTCCCTTTTCTTTTTTTTCTTTTTTTTCTTTCCTTCTTTCCTTTTTGTCTGAAGCTAAGGAGTGTTAGGGTTTGGGGAAGGGAAAGCGGTGGGATAGAGGGTTAGGATTAGGATAATTTAGGTAATTTTAATAAAATTAGGGGTATAGAGAATTAAAAATCTAATTTAATCCTTTAAGATTATTTTTAAAATATTATTTAATTATCAATTTGTTAATTGGCTTCCAATTAAGTATTTTAATTTAAAATTAGAGATAATATAATTAATTTTCTTTGTCTATAAAAATGAAAGTATTAAATTTTAAAATCTCAATCATTTAAACCAAATCATATAAAATTCTTATTATTTTACAATTACTAAACTTTATAATTTAAATATAGAAAATAATTCAATAATTATAAAATCAAATAAAATCTTAAATTATTTTTAAACTCAATCAAAATTTGCTTTAATTATCTTTAATAAAATAATTTTTGAGATTAAAGTACTTAATGAATAAATAAATCAAAATTAACTTATAATAAAATTTTCAAAAAATTCTAGGTCTTACGTATATAAATATACAACTCCTTTTAAAAAGTCAAATAATATATATAGAGAGGAAAAAATCTATGCACATTCCATTTATTCCTTATTGGATTATATATGGTATCCACTAATTTCGGAAAATTTCCAACAGAGGACATAATTTGGTACTAGGTTATTCGATGCATCTAATGTTGCATACGCACGTTATGGTTCAAAATTTGGTATATAGTAGACAAACGCATATGGTAATGCATGAACACAATATCAAAGTTCAGCCCAAATACTTAATTGTTGGTAAACAAGCAAAAGCCACCAGAAAATAACTAACCCCAAGTCTTTTTTTTCTTATGTTTTATTTAAATTATAGTTTTAAAAGTTTGTCTTTTTGTTTTCAAATGTATCTATTTTGAAACAAACATTGACTTCAACAATTATAAAATAAATTAAAAATCTGGTACCACCCCAGTACAGGTTTCGTCTCATACTCTAGAATTCGAAATCCTTTTATAAACACACTTTCTCTCTCAATAAAATCAGCTCCAAACTTCACTATAAATATAATAGCTCTTCCTTTATTTATTTACAACTTCAGCTCCTTCATTCATTCAGTAGTTTATTCTTTTTCTTCTCACAAAGTAAAAAACATACGAGAGATATAGAACAACAATGTCTTCACAAAGTGTAGTTCTTTCATCACTTTTGCTCATGTCATTGGTTTCTTCTTCTGGCTTGTGTTTTGGCTCTTACATTGGCCCTAGGAGGTTGATGCAGACAAAACATGATGAAAATATGGATATCATGTTAAGGGTTCATCATCAATCAACACCATCTTCAATGTCTCAAAAAACGTTTAGTGTTTCACATTATGGAGCAAAATCTGGTGATGGAAGAGTTGATAATGAGGTAACATATAATCACCAATATGAATAATCCTTTTAACATTTCCGTTTTAGAAAAATGCTAGAGTAACATTTAATAGAGAAGAGAGTCTGTTAATATTAGTTCAAAGAGAAAGTCTAGGTAGCAAGTACTTTTATTAAAATTTGGTCAACGCTTAATCATCAAAAGAAAAATGAGTAATTCCACACCAACCATTGAATGTAATTTCATACTATTAAAAACACTAATGCCAGTTAATTGATGGCTACAAATCACAAAATTTATTGGCCCTAGCACTCCACATTTATTTACTCGCTTTTTTTCTTTTCTTTTTAATATAATTCTTTTGATCTTTTGACATTGACAAACTATTTCTTACTACATAGGCATTTGAGAAGGCATGGAATTTAGCATGTTCAGAAGGGGGTGCTCTTGTGGTCCCAGAAGAGAAGGTTTATCACCTTAAGCCAATAAAATTTTCAGGCCCATGCCAAGCCACTACCACTTTTATGGTGAGAAAACATACATTGTTTCACAAGTTAAATGCTTTGTTGAGAAACTTATTTAGTTCATCATCATTATCATTATTAGCTTCACCCTCCATGACAAGTAACTCATTTTGATTGTGCCCGTTTTACAATAATGTTAGTTATATGGAACAATCAAAGCATGGCCTAAAATTTCAGCCTATGAAGAAGATAGACAGCACTGGATTATGTTTGATAATATAACGAATTTTGGTGTTGATGGTGGCGGCACTTTCAACGGCAATGGAAAAATATGGTGGGAAAACTCTTGCAAAACTAACGAAAGCCTTGTAAGTTACCCAATTCATTTAATTTTAAATCTGTTAAATTAATTAAATTAATAGTTCCAAATTGATGTTACGTTGTCCTTCCCATTGGATTTTCCCCTGCAATTTTCAGGGATTATATTATTGTTATATTTGCATGTATGTGTTATTCTTTTTTTCTTTTCCTGGTTTTTTTTTATGTTATTTTATTTCTAATGAGTTAATTTATTAAAGAAAGTTTTTTTTTTTTTTTTTTTTTTGAAAAAAGAACTCAACACTAAAAGTAGAGCATATAACTGACAATTACAAATCATGATCAATAAAAACCAAAAAATTGAATGTTTGAATAACCATTAATCGCTTTTACTTATTAGTTCTTTCTTTAGTGGTTTGAATCTTAACGAACTAATCACCAAAAAAAAAAAAAAATCTTAACGAACCAACATTTAAGGATTTCACTTTTTTCGGTATGGTATGCATAATTATAAATAAATTATTTGTTTACCATAACTTACTATCGTTAATTGAAGTATAATTTGTTAGGTTTGCATACATTTTTATAAAGAATAATCATAATTCAACTAATTAGTCGAGTAGTCAATTTACTCCCATATTTAAACAAGTGTTAATACTTAATAGTTTAAATTTGTTTTGTGTACGTGGATCCTTAAATAGAGTTCACACCCCAAAAAAAATTCTAATTCATTAAAGAAAACAGTTTAATCTTTTTTTTTTTAAAGAAAATTAACTTTTTGTAATGCAAATTAAATTTTATTTTTTATTTAACTATATATATAAAAAACTTAGGGGATTATTATTAGTTTACAAAAATATTTTTTATTTTTGTTTTCTATTTTGATTTCTAAAAATTATTTTTATTTTAAAAGTTTTTATATTTTAGAAAACGCGTTGGTTTGTAAAAATAGAATTCATTCCAAATGCTAAAATCAATAGAAATATATTCGGTTGGTCTATTTTCAAAATGTATTTTTAATATTAATTTAAAAATATAAAATTATTTTTTTATTAAACGTGTAATTTTATTAATTAATATTTTATTAAGTTGTAAAATCTCTCTTTCAAAAATAAAAAACAATGCGCACCCTTATCTTTTGTTTTCATTTTTTAATGTTATTTTTTTTTAACTGTTGTGATTTTCAAATTTCAACACTAACGGTGATGATTTCTTTCTTTGTTTTGCCCTGTTGCTACAACACTCACAGCCATGTAAGGATGCACCAACTGTAAGTTATTCTTCTTAATCTACCTAAAGTTCTATAATTAATTAGTGAGCCAATATTTATTTTTTGTTATTGCGGAAAATTGTTGCTTATTAGGCTGTGACTTTCAATGAATGCAACAATTTGAGAGTGGAAAACGTTGCATTCCGAAATGCACAACAAATGCATGTTAGATTTCAGAAATGCAATAACGTTACAGCTTCAAATCTGGTGGTTCAAGCTCCTGGGGATAGCCCTAACACTGATGGACTTCACGTCACTGAAACCAAAAATATATTCATAAGAAACTCTGTCATTCGTACAGGTAAATTTCTTTACAAATTATAATGGATTAAATAATTTTTTTAACATTACAAAATACTGAAAATACACAATTTGCTTTTTCTTTTTCTTTTTTTCCCTTCTGAATCTCTGTAGACATTTTCTTTTTAAAGTTGTGATTTTATTCGTACTATTAATTTATTTCTTTAAATATTGTCGTGATAATTCAAAATATTAATGTGATAGGATATGGCATAGAATTATTAAATTGGGTAAATTTATGTTAGAAATTAAAATCAAAATTATTAGATATTTTAGAACCAAAATCAAAAGAAAAAAAAATTAAGGACCAAAAGTCATCTATTTTAATTTTTATAGACAGTAAAAACATATTTGAGCAAAATTAGGTTTAGAAAATTATTTTTATATTTTAAAAAATAATAATTTTGAGTGTACACAAAAATTAATCATTAAATTAGTTATTTATATAAAATATACATTAAAATATAAAATATATAATAAAAATATATTTATATATAAATACATGATATTAATTTGGTGATTGATGAAATGACTAATTTTTTGTTGTATACGTAATATTTTTGTTAAAAAAACACTTCAAATTTAAAATTTAATTAATTTTGATTCTTTATAGGTGATGACTGCATTTCAATAGTGAGTGGGTCCCAAAATGTTCGTGCTACGGATATAGTTTGTGGACCAGGCCATGGAATCAGGTTTTCAAGATACTTACACAATTGCACACAATATTTATTTATTAACCCAAAGTTGTTTATTTTAGGCAAATTTTTAATTAATTGGTTAAATCCGTTAATGTCGCAGCATTGGAAGCTTAGGAGCTGGTAATTCAGAAGCACAAGTCTCGAATGTGGTAATCGACGGAGCCATTTTCACAGGAACCACTAATGGTGTTAGAATTAAGACTTGGCAGGTAAATTAAACTCCTCTCTCACAATTAATGTGTTTAATAAACTGAAAAGTAGAAATGTATTGAGAGGTAATGTTGACCACAAATTGCAAAATTTTAGGCGCAATTAGACACATTGGGGATTGACCAATGATGCCAGGTTTGATAAAAAGGGCATGTTATAATTGCTAATTTTTTTTTTCAACTAATTTTTTTTATGTTATTGACTACCACTGAGCTTATACAATCTAACATACCCTGTGACAATTTTTTTTTTTTTTTTTCTGGTGGAATGTCACTTATGAAACCAAAGTTGACCTCCAATATTTCAACTAACTTGGGTTGGCAAGTTTACACAATCCACCAATTCCCTAACCTTCTTCACACAAGTCAAATGAGGCATCTTATTTGAAATATTTTGTAGTTCAACTTTCTTTGATTTTCATATCACATTCTTAACTAATTAGAACCGGCACACTTATTAGTTTTCATTTGTTTCTTGTGGAGTTCCATGGCACTTACCACACTAATTTAAATTTCTGTTTATGCACAATGCCAAAAGTCATGAACTTTTCTAACTAATAATAGAGTGAAATAATGGGAAACATGTTACAAGTAATAAGAGATTGTTTCTTTTTCTTATATATTTTGGTTTAATCTTAATACAGGGAGGTTCTGGATATGCAAAAGACATCAAATTTGTTAATATAGAAATGCGAAACGTGACCAATCCCATAATCATAGATCAAAACTACTGCGATCAGAAAGAACCATGCCAAGAGCAGGTGACTTGTCCCTCAAAAAAAAATTTTGGAGGAAATTATATATATTAGCCTATTTTATTTCGGCTTATCAATGAACATGTCTTACATTTTTTTTGTTAGAAACTTAATTTTATCTTTGGTTTGATACCCAATTTATATTATCCCATAGTAACATTTTTATACTTTCTACTATAAAAATTAGAGTGACTACTCCATCCAACCCTGACAATTATCTCGAAAGGACAACGAAACTCCCAAGAAAAAAAAAACACCTAATCCGGCCCCTGATTTTTTTTTGGATTGATTAGCTCCTGTACTAAAAAAAACATTGACTTTTTTTGGCACATGAGCTAATTAGTCACATAAAAGTAAATCTCAGGAGTCGAGTTGGTATTTTTTTTGTCAAGGACCTCGTTGTCTTTTGAGATAATTGTCAGGGACTATTTTGAATTTTTCTCTATATATTCTTTTTGTAAAAAATTTAAAACATTAAAGTCATCATATGCAACACATAATTTCTTAAAAAATTAGTTACAATTTTCACTCTTCACCAATTTGTTTTTTCAACAAAGAAATTTCTAAAGGGTAAATTACTAAATTAATCCATTACGTTTAGACATAATTATGTTTTGGTTTTTAAGGTTTAAAGTGTCTTATTTGAATCTAAAATAGTTTTATTTAACTTCAATATAGTCCCACTGTGAGGTCAAAGTTAAATAATTGACGGAATGTCCTACATAACAACAGTACAAGAATAAGGTCGATAATCTGGAGAACAATTATAAGCTCCAGAGGCACAAAATCAACCGTGGATGCATCAATATATTTATTTATCATTTTTCTTAGTTCTATAGAAAATATTACATTTAAATTGTAAGAAAAATGATAAATAAATGTATTGATGCATCCACGGTTGATTTTGTATTTCTGGAGCTTGTACTTGTTCTCCAGATTATCGATAGGACATTTTATTAATTATTTAACTTTGACCTCACGATGGGACTACATTGAAATTAAATGAATTTTTTTTTAATTCAAATAGGACACTTTAAACCTTAAAGACCAAAACAGAATTGTGTTCAAAAGTAGGAGACCAATTTAGTACTTTACTCTATTTCTAAATTTCTCCGTGTCTCAAACATAACTTGAGAAACAGATTGTCCCTAGAAGAAAAAGTTAAGAATCAGGGTTAGATATTTATTATTTCTAATTTATCACTGCATGAATCTCAGGAATCAGCAGTGAAATTGAGCAATGTGGTGTACCAGAACATCATAGGAACAAGTGCAACACAAGTTGCAATCAAATTCAACTGCAGCAAAACCGTCCCCTGCAGATCAATCTATTTGCAAGACGTAATTCTAAAGCCGGAACGCCATGGCAGCGACACGGTTGCGACATGTGAGAACGTTAGATATGCCAACAGAGGACAGCTTTTTCCTCAGTGCTCTACTGCTTGAAGAAAGAAATAATTATGTTGTTCTGAATTTGTAAATATTGTAGCAGTTTAATTTATTCATGACTAGGAACACAGGAATATAGTTATTATTTATGTTGTTACACACTAGAATAAAGTTTGAAAAACTTTATTGATTTGATAATTTAATAATAATGTCAGCAAGACTGTTGAGTGAAATTTTTGTGTTGCTTTGGTTTCTCTAGTTAGGTTTACAGAGAATGGAGGAGGAAAGAAGCAAATTAAAACGGTGAATAATTAGGTATAAATAACAAAGATGAAAGCAATAATGCCTAAAGTATAACGAACCTATGTGCACTTTCCAATTTGAAGAAGATATGATGGTAACTAATTTTCGTATATAGAACTATTATAACTAACTTTCAAGCAACAACCATGCTTACGAAAGCATATAAATAACTTACCTTCCATTTGTTTTAAGTTATGACAAATTGACAATATCTTAAAGTTTCAATGATTAACTAGTGTTTTAACGATTTAACTCTTTTTTTTAATGCTTAACTTTAGGTAGATTTATCGTTTATGAACAAAATATTTGATGATGATACTTTTTTATTCTTCAAATTTAGCAACAGAATCCGGTTATTTTTCAAAAATATTAGCACTGAAAAAAAAAAAAGAATGTTTATGTGCTTGTAAAGTGTACCGGGCAAAAAAATAAAATAAAATATTTCAAAACTCGTCTATGGATTAAAAGTTTGTATATTGTAGAGTATATGTATAATATTTAATTTCAATCTAAAATCATTTGAAATATTTTTTCACATATAAAAATTGACAATTATATATATATGAGATGCTAGCTTATATATGTGATAAACTGATAATACTAAAATAAAATATGAGATGTTAGATTATAATCTTATTGATGTTTAATTTTTTTATATATAAAATTTGGAGAAGTGATCTATATAATAAGTAATTACAATTTAATGATTGAGCCGCTAAATTATATACTGGGAATCTGGGATGAGTGATTTGAGTATAATATTTATATAAACTTAAATAGCAATACTACTTAATCCTAAGCCAATAAATAATAGTTCAAATGACATAATCTTTCCATACTCAATTAAAAGGTTGCGGGTTTGAGTTTCCATATCTTCGATAAAAAAAAAATACTACTTAATCCTAACTCATAAATAAATTATGTATACATCGAGACGAGTGATTTTGAGGAGTTTTTATTTAAATTAATAAAATATAATATTTACGAAAATATATAAAATATAAAATATTTACTCATATACGTAATATATCACATTTCGAATACTGAGATTTAAGGCAGAAAAAGCTAATATCCCGAGTAATTATCAGAATATAATACAAAAAAGATTTTATAGATTTCAGATGGATTCGAAATATGATATAGATGGCAAATTGCGTGAACAGTATCCAAAATACACTCAAATTAGAGTTTTAATATCCGAGATATAGGAGTTATATATAATGAGTCAATTGAGATTGGTTGTTATTTTACTACTTTAATGTTTTGGAAACTTTGGTTACACCTTTAATTAGTACTGAAAGCATATATGTTTTGCCGATAATGCGTGATAGGGACAGCGTGATAGGGACATCAATCGACTAAATGCGACGTGGCATGTAATTGGGGTATTAGATTTCGAAATTGATTTTTGTTTCTCTTATGCTAAGTAATTAATTAGTTGACATATTTTGATTTACTTAATTTTAGTTGATATGTTAGAATATTTTGATTTAATTAGTTAAAAAATGTATTAAAATAATGACAATTTAAATTATTTTGATTTACTTAGTTTTATTTGACACGTTAGGGTAATTCAATCTAGAATAAATGACCATTTGTACTCATGAGAGATGAAAATGCTGACATTTGTACCCATGATAGCTCGAAACTAAACTTATACCCATGATAGATGCCCTCCGTGTGACAAAAGTGCCCTGACTTAGATCTGAACTTGGTTCGTAGGTTTCCGAACCTACATGGCACTCCCTCCTTTATCTTCAACCCCTCTCTCTCTCACTCACTCTCTCTTCACTCCCCAATACCCAAAAAGAAGAAAGGCCAGACCTTTTCCCTTGCTGAGTTCACTGCCGCCAAAACCGACTACCAAGATCCCATCGTGCTCCCCACCTGTCCGCGCCAGCGCACCGCTGAGGAGCTCAACCGCGACCGCAACCGTCTTGGCGGCGGCTTCAGGAACTACGGCAGTGACTGCGCCAATAGAAGCTCCAGTGGTGGTGATGATTCCTCCAATTCGGTTCCAACGGCGGTTCTGGTGGTCTTGGGTTTGAAAGAGAGAGGAAGGTAGGGTTTAGGTCTAGCGGCGGCGCAAATTCTGATAATTGGAACAAGAAAAATGTTGAATTTAACGGTGGAAGTGAGAGGAGTGAGGGTGGTGGTGGGAGACCTAGGCTCGTTTTGCAACCTCGTACAGCACCCTGTGAACAATGAGAGACAGGAGGGTGCTGGTAATGGTAATGATAATGTGGTGAAACCAAAGAGTCCAAGCTCATTCGGCGAGGTGAGACCAAGGGAGGAGGTGCTGGCGGAGAAGGGGCATGATTGGAAGAAGATTGATGAGCATCTTGAGAGCATGAAGATTAAGGAGGCTGTTGAGAAAAAAGAGAGTTTTGGAAAGAGGGGTTTTGGTTCTGGCAATGGACGTGGTTCACCAAAATAATCAAACCCCCCAACAATACCTTACACCCTCTCTCCCCAACTCAAACCTTAACCAACAAATACCACAGCGGTAACTACCACCAGTGTTAGAGGAAGAGTTTGTGAAAGAGGTCCTATCAGAAACACCCATTGCCAAACGAAATCAAGTTCCAATTTTGAAGCCAGAATCGGACACCCTTCTGCCTCCTCTTCAAAACCCTGATGACAAAATCGAATCAAAGAACCAACATCCCATTCCCAACCCCATTATCATCAACAAAAAAGAAGGTGAAGTCTCAGAGGTAGTGTCTCAGCTCTCAGAAGAACCATGCAGCATCAGCGGAAGCTTCTCCATCGCTACCACAGTTACGGAGAAGAGAAAAGAAGAAGTAACCAGCAAACGAAGCATCAGGGAGGGAACAACAACAATGATGAAGAATCATAAGTGGAACAGCAACAGATCCCCGTCGAGGAAGCGGAGTGTTGAGGAAGAAGGGGCCAGAGTGGGTATTGGAGAGTGAAGAGAGAGAGAGAGAGAGAGTGAGTGAGAGAGAGAGGGGTTGAAGATAAGGGAGGGAGTGCCACGTAGGTTCGGAAACCCACGAACCAAGCTCAGATCCAAGCCAGTGCACTTTTGTCACACGGAGGGCATCTATCATGGGTATAAGTTTAGTTTCGAGCTATCATGGGTACAAATGTCAGCATTTTTATCTCTCATGGGTACAAATGGTCATTTATTCTTCAATTTAAGTAGTTAGAGGATAGGATAATTTAATCTAAGTAGCTAGTTAGAATTGACATGTTAAATTATTTTGATTCAATTAATTTGAATTGTTTGGATTTAATTAGTTAGAAGACTATTAGTTAGTATAAAATATTAGAAGATGAATAATTAGTTTTTTAAAATTGGATGAAGTTCTTTTTTTAGTCGAATACTAAAATTATATTATATTAGGATATTGCTAATTAATATTAATGTTGTTATATAAATATATTCATAAAATAGAATTTTATTTAATTAAATTATTAAGTTAGTTAGAAGACTATTAGTTAGTAAAAAGTATTAGAAGATGATTAATTAATTTTTTTTTTACAAATGAAGTTCTTAACAGAGTACTTAATTATATTAGGATATTACTAATTAATTATGTTATATGATTATATCCATAAAATAGAATATTTTAAAAAAAATTATTTATTTACTTAATTCTAATATTTAATTACATTAGATACCAAACATCGATGAATTAGATAAGGTCAATATGTATAATTTAGTTATTGTTAGCAGTGTTATATGCTAGTATGAAAAAATTAATCATCATATTTTTACAAAGATATTGGTTGCTCTTACCACGTTGTGTGACACTGTCTACCTCACTGTCTGACGTTCTACTATTATACATTAGGGAGGCTGAGGTCAGACATGTAGCAGAGTTAAGGAATTTTATATTTGAGAATACCTTACTCTCTGCATTTGTCGAGCGATAGAAGCCCGAGACCCATAGTTTTCATCTTCTATGCGGTGAGGTCACCATCACACTATAGGATATGACTTACCATCTTGGTTTTTGCAAAGATGATGATTCAATTGGGAGTTGCACTAGATATTTCCAGCAATATCATAGGTACCCCACATGATAGTGGGTTGAGCTCAGCCAGAGGATAGGAAGCAGAATTTCGGTCTGAAAATGACTTGACTCAAAAACAAGGTCGCACATATTCTGCCAAGGGAAGATCCATATACTCTCTGCTAGTATGTCTGATATTACTTATTGATGCTAATTGGGGGTATTTGTTTTCAAACAAGTCAGCCAATCTTGTCTCCCTCGGATGGTTGCTGCTCCTGGAGGATTTTGATAGTTGCAGACGATTTTCTTGAAGTTATGCGTTACTGGACCACACCTACCATTCGTTGTGTAGCGTTGCTCGGCATGATGTGACAAACATTACCGGGTGTATACCGCTAGTGTTGTTGTAGACTTATCACAGGTTCCCATCCTTCTGTCCGGCCGGCTATGATGTATTCAGATTCCCACTTGCATCCAGGTAATTAATGTTTATTATTAAGTGTCATTTGTTGCTATTTGCAATATTAAGTACTAAACATAATTTATCCTCCATGAATAGGTCGGCAAGACTGAGACAACAGACTAGGGACCACCATCAGGAAAGGATACTATGATTGTGACATAGGCTTGATGCTCTCAGACTTAATGAGGTACGATCTGTTTAGATTTCTCGTGACTTACATATATTGTTCTTCCATATCTAATTAGAGGATTGTATGCTTTCCAGTTCCGTTGGACACCTTACAACGATCCCCATCTACAACAGATGATTCCTGACTAGATTAGGAATAATGGGGTGATTCGTACATGGAGAGGGTCAAGAGACAACTCAGGGGTCAAAAACACCGACAAGAGGACCAGGTCAATGTGTATGAGTTTCTATTCAAGACCAATCGAGGTGATGATGTGTGGTGGCCTGATGTGCACCTTGAGTGGTATGATCGGTGGTGGACCTGTGGCCAGCAACAGCACATGGTCACTATTGACGGTGTCCTAGATCTTCGACCCACACAGGACTACTTGACATGGTGGCAGTGAGCATGTCATGTTTGATTTCTATCTGGAGAAAACGTCTTAGCCGATTCGAGAGTTGCGGACCCGCTTGCAGACATTCACCCGGCTGTACTGAGTCAGAGGGATGTATTAGACCTTCCACGGGATGTTCCAAACTGCAGGCGATGGGCTAGGAGGAAGGTCAGATAATATATCCATAGACCAGCTTGGAAGCTCTGGGATTAGCGAGGGGGCATCCACCAACGTATGCACTGAGTATGCACGCCAGGAGGATATCTCTCAGGATATCCCCGAGTAGGATATGTCATCGCCCAACTTCTTTTCTGGGCATCAGGTAGATATTGCGAGGGAATTCATGCCAGGATCTTCCTCAGGGACACAGCAGCACGATCCTTCCTCCTCAGCACATGAGCAGTACTAGGACATATCACATGGGATCAGGCTGATTTTGAGCTTATCACACCCTAACGGGTTTCATTTGACGAGTTATATCATCTTATGCGTGCACATGGGGATATCATGGATGACCTGGTAGATCGGTATCGTGGTAGGAAAGACCAGATGATTCAGCAGGGAGGTCAGGCATCTACATCTTAGGTCCCCACACATACTTCGCTTATGGACCTGGGCCATCTATAGCTCCTGTCGTGCAACAACAGACTCTACCACCATGGAACTACACACAGACTTTTCCCACATATGAGACTACTACGACTCCACTAGTATATCCGTCGGTCCCACCCCACCAGTATATCAGTAGATTTCGGGTCCATATTACCAGCCAGTGCCACCTCCTCCACTAGTATATCAGCTGACCCTGCCACCAGCATATCAGCCACTACAGCCCCTACACCAGACTCCTCTGACACAGCACTAGGCTATCATTTCTTGCAACAACAAACATCATCGACAAACACATGCACCTGGGTGTGGGATAGGGGACCTCTTGGGTCACCATTCTGAGTAGTAGTATTAGTTTATTATTTTATTTTTACCAAAGTAGATTACTGTTATGATGTTATTGTAGTATTTTATTGTTTCTTATTATTTTAATAGTCTTCAGACTTTCTTTGTATTGTAGTAGTATTTAGACTTTCTAAAAATTGTACTAATTGGGGATACTTTATTGTCATTGTATTTGTTATCATCTTCTACATTTATTAGCTCAACTACTCTAAATGATAAAAATGATGAAACATTAAAACTAAACACGAAAATAATCTCAACATATTTGATTCAAAGAGATGCAATACAAAGATCATGACAATAGCAAGTACACAAGTATTTTTAAAATAAAATATTTGATAGAAAATGATAACCAAAATTGTCTAACGATTGTCTGGAAACAATTTACTAGTCCAAGGTTGGAGCATTGGGACATCCTTGCCTGGTATGACTTTCTTACTGACAGAGACCACATCTCTTCTCCGAGCGCTCTGCTGTGTCCATCTCATTCCACATTCGTGTCAAAACTTGTCTTTTCTTTGCCTTCGGGCACATGGAAGGGTTGGGCTTAAGCCTTGCACTGGGGTCGACGAAGGTGCCCCACTCAATGCTCATTGCAGCACATGCCGCAAGTGCATGACTAGAAGTGTTCAAAACCAATCCAAACTGAACAAAATCGAACAAAAAAAAACGAAAATGGAAGAAACCGATAACCAAAAATATTGAAAAATTAAGGGTTTTGGTTTGTATTTTTATTTTCTGTTTTTATTTTCAGTATTTTTTGTTTTCTGGCTTTTGTGAAGGAAAAAGTGAAAAAAGTGAAAACAATAAAATCTTTTTTTTCTATTTTCACCTCCTGTTTACACTTTTTTCTTCACAAAATCTAGAAAATAGAAAACACTAAAAATGAAAACAGAAAATGAAAATGCAAACCAAACGCACCCTAAATTTCTTAGTTTTCCATCAGTTCGGTTTGATTTTGGTTTAGGTAAAAAAACATGAACCAAACTAATCGAACCGATCAGCATAATTAAACCCCTAAATATTCTTATCCTCACCGAACCTAACCCTAACACTAACACACAGTGCCGCACAACCCTCACACTCTCATGCTCGTTCACACTCTTCTCTCTCACACTTGTTCATCATTGCCACCGCACACTCACCATACAGCACATCCACACACAAAGTAACTGAGCGATCCCCTCTCTCCGCGCCTTCCGTCTTCGACAATCGCAAAGCCCTTCATTGAATCCATTTGTTGTTGTTGAAACCATGTTCCGTCTGTCCATCCCCTTCGTCTTCGTCGTTGAAGCCGTGCCGTCCGCCCAATTTATTCTTCAACATCGTTGAAGCCGTTCCATCCTTCTGTCTTAGGTTTGTTTTGATATTTTTTGTTCTGATTCAATTCTTTTTTTTTAATTATGGTTTAGTCTACTCTTGTTGATTCTAATTTGTAATAAACACTTGGTTGGTTGTTCTTGATTCTGATTTTGTTTTATAATTCAAAATTTTTCATTTTGTTTCTAATTTGGGATAATTCTGGTTTAGAGTTGAAGCTATGGTTCTATTTTTTATTATTGTCTGCATGTTTAGGGTTGTTAGTTCTAATTTTTTTTTAAGCAATATGGAAGAATAGAATGTGAAAGGAGGAACAATGCCTAATCTCAAGGAATTTGAAGCAAGGTGACCAAAAATTTTGTAGTTCCTACGAATGAAACAAATTAATTGATTGAAATTGAATAATTTTTCCATTGATTTTTGAATTGGATAATAACATGGAATCATGGATATTGTTAATTCAGTATTAGTGCAGGAAAAAGGACACAAATTGGTGCACTGACATGAAATTTTTTTGAATGAATTGAAAAACTGAATAAACCAAACCGAACCAAACCGGATTTAATTGGTTTGGTTTGGTTCGGATGGTTTTAGTAAAAAAATCGAACCAAACCAAACTGCACTATTAATATAAAATTGGATTGGATGACTTTTCTTTAAAAAATTGAACCAAACCGCACCGCGAACACCCCTATGCATGACCACAGGAATAATGCAGGGATTGGAATAGCCCACAGTTGCACGCACGCAAATTGAGTCGGACGTGATAGGAATACTAGCTCCACCCTTCCAGAGACTCCACATGTTCCTCACTGAATTCTGATTCTTAACGATCATAGTGGGTGACTCTCATCCTCAACAGGGTTTCTTTATTCTTCTCTATAGCTGTTAATAGTCATTGTGGGAATACCTGACCACCTTGCAATTGAGTCTGTGCTTCACAACCTTTGTGCACAAATAGTTATTGTAGTCTCTCATAAGTATCCCTTTCAATAGCTGCCATTGGAAGGTTCCTCGTTCACCTTAAAACAATTGAGAGATTCATCATCATATGACCATACTTGTGACCTCCATCACAATGCTGAAGCCATAGTTTTTTTCTAAACCTCAGTGTCCACTCCAACATATCCCTTGATAACCCCTTCAAGACGTCCAAGACCACTCATATCCCTCATTGCTTGGACTATACACTGTATTGGTAACATATATCTTGCTTGTTTTCGATTTGAATTGGGTATTGAAGTTGGAAGCCATGTGACGTACATAATAAGTGTGGTTAGCTGTTGGAGGATGCCAGCCACTATTAGGTGCATTAAAGATAGTATGTATGACTTGAGATCTATCAGATATGAAAAGAAGGACATGTTACCAAGTAACGTGCTATCTCAAATTTGTCAAAAAAAAATGACCATGACTTAGTGGACTCAAACACCAATAGTGCGAAAGCTATGGTCAAAATGTTGTTATTACCATCTTATGCCACAGTGATTAATAACACATCTCCATATTTTTCATATAAATGTGTCCCATCAACCGATACAAAAGGCTTGCAGTACTTAAATGCTTTGACACACAGAGGGAAGATCCAAAATACCTTATCAAGATGGCTATAATCTCTATCAATCATGTTCCTGTTATAATAAAGAATAGCATAATGCAATCGTGTATGGTGCTAGGATAAAGATTTGTTATAAGACTCTTCCCAATCACCGTAAATATGAGCAATTGCCTTCTTTTTTGTCATACATACCTTTCGATATGATGGAATAAAGTGATGACTCTGTTGTACTGCACTTTGCAACACTAGGATGGAAACAAAGGGATCAACATATATAATTGGCAGGATAACAATGCAAATAAGACTGCTATCCAACTGAGTATGGTTTTAAGACATGGTTGGTGCCAAATAGGTATGTGGCCCCCGAAATCTACGCACCTCCCTAAAAAATTACTTATAAATCTCATAATCTAATATATAACAATCAATATTTACTTGTTAATTTCATAGAATGCAAAGGATGTCATTTACCAATAATTCAAATTCTGTCAAAGTGCTATACGAAGATTTTCATGGACACCCACCAAAGAATTGTTTGCATCAACAATTGTATTTTGTCTTATTCGACTCCAAAATTCTATATTTAGTGTTCCTTCGAATGTTGTAGTTCTTCATTGCTATGAGAACAACATCTTTACTCCTAAACTTATGGCCCTCCCAAAATTCCATGCCGCCATTCGTGTCGTAATCTTTTCCTTCGCTAAGGTTGAAAGTATCAGCTTAGTTGCATTTTAAGAGTGTGATAATAACTTCGAACTTCTGATAATTGTAGAATGACCAAAGGGAGAGAAAGAAGAAACCAAACACCCCACCAATTGGAGTCTCTGAAACATACTCTTCAGTAGAATCACTCTCATTAGACGATCCGGTTTTGGCAATGTAATTCGAATTAGACTCTCTATCGTCTTCCTCGACGCCATCGGGAGGTTTGGCAAAGTGAATCAGTGTTGCCGCTACTGGGACTGCCTATGAGATCGAGGAGGACGGCCTATAATTACTACCTACGTCATGAACTTTAGCATACTATTCCATCATATGTTGTGGCATCAGGCTAGCATGTACGTCGAACATTACCCTCACATGCTTATCAGCTTTGATCCAAAATGTCTTGTTAATAAACCCTCTACTCAGTAGCGCTGATCGAAATCTATATGCAACTTTTCCAATCTCCTTAGAATCTATTGCCCTTATGTTGCTCAATATGACATTTTTTAGCGCATCTAGAGAATTAAGACAGCAAGTGCGGAATATCATAGGTGAATTGCAGTCAAATATCACTCCCTCCTCACCGTTTTTTATTATCCCATTAGGATAAACTACAAAAAAAAAATTGATTACTGGCCATCTGTGTGAAAAAGAAAGAGAAGTATAATAGAGAGTAATGAGGTGGATGTGGTGTGACTAATGGTTGAGCCAAAAAGCTCCTTATATAAGAGTTTGTCTTTGGATGTAGTTATTTAGGATGTAGAGGTACATACACACACACACTAAACTATAAAAATAGTACCCAAAAATTTATATCACTGACAAAAATAACCTCATAAGATGTTATCAATAAATAAGCCTCTGAAAGATTTATAAATGCAACAAAAAGAACTAGATATTAAATATATATTCTAAAAATATACTTTAGAGATCATATTTTGATGTAAATTTTTGTAATAATTATTAGAAAAATAACATCTTTCAGAGATCATTTTGTAATTGAAAACTGTTTACCTTTTAAATAACAATTTCTCAGGTGAAATGCCATCAAACTTGTGCAATGGTACCACGCTAACTAATTTTTCCATCATAACAACATTTTTGAGTTTTCACCAAACTTCTAAAGAAATTGTTGAAGTCTAATTAGACTCAAGCTTAATGTTAATAAACTATCTGGTAATATCATAGAGTAATTTGTGATTTATTAAAGTCTTGATTTTATCTCACTTTGTGAAAATAACCTTGTTGGTAAGCTTTCTGAGATGTGATTACAACGGAAATGAGTAAAAGAAAATGAACTTTTAGAAAAAATTCTCTCCGAGTTGAGTACACTGAGTAGACTAGAATATCTGCATGTGGATAATAATTAATTCACAAATCAACATCGGCATGAATCATTTGTTAAGAGAAGACCCTGAGAGTGTTAACATATTGGGTGATCTTAACTTTCATGATTTATCCAGTTACAAATTCATTGGAAGCATTCCTAAAGAGCTTGGTAATCTTCATAAATTACTAACCTTGGTTTTAAGCCTAACAATCCATCAGGGGAGATCCCATTTGAATTTGGCAATCTATTATTGCTCTAAATTATCAATAACTTACTTCCAAGAAAATTTTCTCAAAACCTTAAAATTCTTACACGTTTGGAGCTTCCCAATCTTTACACAACCATTTATCTAGTCGAATTCCAAAATCTTTTATAGCATGATCAACCTTCAATTTGTTGAATTTTCTTACAATAATTTGGCTGGTCCAGCCTCAACGAATGGTATTTTCTAAATAGCAAATATCACTTCAATGGAATACGAATATGTATGAGAAAATAAAATGTTTACATCAATGCATCACAAGCAAATCAGGAAGAATTAACAAAAAAGTTTTTCTTTGTATTCTTATATTAGTTTATGGATTACCACTAGAGATTAGGTAGCAATCCTTGTATGTCGATCCAAAGGCAATGATGAAGAGTCTAAAAGTTCTCAAAATAATGATAAATTTCTTAGCTTTCTATGGATATGGGTGGATAATTCACATTCTTTATGCTTTTGCATTTTCTTCCTTCCTAAACCTTACTCATTTTAACTCAGTAGCAACAACTTTTAATTGATTCCTAGCATCCTTCATTGGTAAACTCTTCAAGCTCACTTTATTGGATTTTGTAAAAAAATTATTTAGAGACATATTATCTTCATATTTAGGCCACTTAAAAGAACTTCAGTATCTAGAGATGGCATAATAGAGAGGGTGGACCAGGGATTTAATTACTCATACTCATTTTGAATACCTATGCATCATGTTACTCTAGTCTGATAATTCATAGTTATCTAAATTTCTTGACCTTATCCAAACTTAAGAGTATATACTTGTTACACACCCTTCCGGAACTATCTTAAACAAGATTCTTGATTTATAATTTTACTTTTCAAAAAGCATATATAACATGAAATTAGAGTTTCTAGATCAGTGAATTTAAAAATTAAGATGTTCATATACACACACGCACGGACACACGCACATATATGCATTTATACTTTCTACTTAAAATTTATGCGAAACTCATGCAAAACTTGTGCAATGCATAAGACTATACTCTATGTTTCTTCCTCATACATATTTTGTTCAATTTTATTTTTATTAATATATTTTTGTTCTTATTTCTTCTATTTTAAAATATTCATATTTTGTTCAATTTTGTTTTTATTAATATGTTTTTGTTCTTATTTCTCCTATTTTAAAATATTATTACTATTTACGTAGCATTAAGAAGCTTATTATAATAAGTCATTTTTACCTCCATTAGAAAGCTTTCTAATTTTGTTAGTTAGAAATATGAAAACTTTCCGTAAGACTGTTTCTATTCTCTTTACGATACTTCTTATATCCATACTTACATTGAATACAACAGTGACATTATCACCACCAACAGAAGTAAAAACACTTGTCAAAAGGTAAATCACCCTATGTCTTCCTCTTTCTTCTTCACTCAACTCATTTTCACTCACCAGCCTTAACCAACTTTGCATTTGGAAAGCCATTCTTTGTAGCAAAACAACAAATACTATAGTTATGCATAAACCTTTTTGCTTCCTACTTCAATGGACCTTTGATGTCTTAGCCTTTTCTTCGCTCCCATAACTCACTCATTTCAACCTCAATGGTAATAACTTCAATAGATCACTACCATCCTTCAATGAAAAATTTTTGGAGCTCACTTTCTTGGATTTGGAAAAAAACTTCTTTAAAGGCATACTACCTTCATCATTAGGCCCGTTAAGGGAGTTTCAATATCTAAGGATCACAATGAGGCAGGACAGGATAGAGCCAGTATTTGATCATTCATATTCATCTTAAACACCTATGTGCCATCTCAGTCTTGTCCTATTATTCATCGATATCTTAATTTCTGTCCTACAAACAAACTCATAGATATATACCTATCTTATACCCTTTCTGGTTTGCCTTGAACATGATTTTTTATTTATACTTTTTCCTTTTGGAAAAATCTATAACATAAAATTTGAGGTATGGATTAATGGGTTAAGAGATTTAGATTTTCATTTACGCGTATGCACACATGTAACCAAATTAACATTAAAATAAATATTATAACACTAGTATTAATTTATATAGGTGAGTTCTGTGGTAGCACGGGTAGTAGTGGCTAAGGATGCCCAAGATTTGACCAACCAATAATTTGAGGACAGGTGACAAGAGGAGTTATGTGGAGGTAGTGAATCAATGCTGCATTATGTAACTGGCTTTTAGATAAGTATGGTAACTTCAAAAAGTTTACCGCATGGACAAGTATGTAATTTTACAGGTCAAACATCATTTATGCTAGGTGGGCCTATAACTGTGTGGACAAAAACCAATCAAATTAAAAGCCTGTTTGGTCTCCAACAAAAAAAGATAAATTAATGAATTTTGGACTTTGGACACAAACCATATAGTAATTTGGAAAGACCAATGTGGATGAAAAAATGAAAATTAAAAGAAGGTATAATTTAACATATCTTTTTGCCAATGAACCATAGCTCACACGGCATTCCATCCCCTCCCCATCTCAAAGGTCTTGAGTTCGAGTCCTATCAACTGCAACC
This sequence comes from Arachis hypogaea, assembly GCF_003086295.3. Taxonomy (NCBI): domain Eukaryota; kingdom Viridiplantae; phylum Streptophyta; class Magnoliopsida; order Fabales; family Fabaceae; genus Arachis; species Arachis hypogaea. The sequence goes on from NC_092053.1 coordinate 115,155,208, forward strand.
GAGAAGAAGGAGTATGTGGGTGTGTATTGTGTACCTAGAATTGGGGGTTGTCCAATCCACCAACAAAAAAAAAAAAAACATATATGAAATCATAAATTGTAAAATTCTATAATAATCAAGACTCTTTCAATGCTAACAAGCTATATATATATATATAACCATGGGTTCTATAATAATCAAAACTCTCATATTTTCAAAAGCATATAGAACTCATTTCCAATAGAATCATATCCTCTACCAATATTTATTCAATCGATTTTATTCAAATAAATAAAAATTATTAATTTTATATAATTCTCATAAAAAATATTTTATTTTTTAATTTTATATTCAATTTATTAAGTATCCTTAGTTTCATTATTTGTTTAAGTTATCAATTAGTATTTTACTTAAATTCTCTAATTGTATCCCATATTATTCTTTTCTATTATTATTATTCTTTGTATAGAAATGAACTCCAAAAAAGAGTAATATTAAATTTTACATTTTTATGTATGAGAATATTATGGCTTATTATGTTAAAAATAACATCGTACCACATAACAAAAATTATAATTATGTATTTATTTTTTGTTATTTATTTTATTTTCTTTTAATGGTATAAAGTAGTCTATATTTTATGAAATTATTTGTATTATTTATGCAATATTTTTTTGTTTTTAGTAATTATCCATTGATAAATATTGAATTAACAGTTATATTTATTATATTTCAATATGTTTATTTTAAAAGCGTTTGTTAAAAATATAATTATTATGTCATATATTTTCTTCTTATTACAAATACAAATATAATACTAAAAACCAGGAGCAGCTAAATTCAAAGAATATTTAAAGACTTCACTGTCATTTGATTCATAGTATTTTGGATTAAACATGGTAAAAAATTGAGTTTTCAATATTTCATCCGCTTGTAATATTATATTAGTAGATATAAATCATCTCTTATGTAGGAAACTTTTGTTTTTTTTCTTTTGGTGACTGAAAAGAAAAACAACCAAACAGAAAAGAAAAGAAAAAACAAAATCCTAAAAGACTAAGAAGATGTAGGACAGTCTCGTTGAATATTCAGCTCAAACTTCTTTCAGGACACTAGAAGCTCGACTTGCAGAAAGTGTGATCTCATCATCATCTTTTGTCATGGTGTCTGCTACGATATTTACGTCTCTCAGAATTAAGCGAAAATCAATACGCCACTTCCAAGCCATGATATAATGAATTTTGAAAATAATGAATTTTTTATATATAAAAAAATTTAAATATTTTAAGATGAAAAAATTAAAATAATAAAAAAATTAATTATCATTAATTTTATGACTTTTATAAAATATGTTTAATTATTTTAATTTAAGACTAATTAATTGTTTATTTTATTAAGTTATTACCAACTTTTTTTTTCTTTTAGAAAATATTGATTCATAAGGGAAAAAAAATCTCATGTTACTTGTTTTTCATCGTATTTCACAAACAATAAGTTTTAAATTAATTTGTAAAGAGATGAGAAAATCAAACCATTTTAGTAGCAATTTGTTAAAATTAAAATGTAACAATGATGTTAGAAACTTATTTTATAACCCATTTTTTAAAAATTTTTAAAAAGTACAAATTCTGCAATAATTTATGGTTAAATTAAAATTGCAAAACTAATACAGCATTTACTAATAAGAAGTTGATAACAAATTAACAATAAGCTCATTTTTTAGGAACAGTAAAACTAAATTAGGTGAGACACTAAGTTAATTAGTAATTTTCATCCTTTTGTTTTCCTTTACTAGCAAAGTGAGTTTGAAACCAATTTCAAAAACTAAAGACAGACCCACACTGACTGAACTCTATCAGCTACTGAAATTCACGTTTTTCATCGCCCAGGAACTCTCCGTCGGCCATACGGTGCCGTAGTCGCTGAACTAGGCTAACCTCTTCCTCCAACTTCAATTCTCCCGTCGGTGTTGCTCAGGTTACTGTAAGCCACGCTGACGGTCATTTTTTGCCGGCGAACCTCAACTCTGTCACGGACTCTCGTGCCAATTGTCGGAGTCGCGGTCGTTTGATTTCTCTTAGATGTGGTTCTCTGTTAGCAATCTCTCTTAGTTAAAAGTTCAATTGATTTTGACTAGAGATTCAAATTATTTATTTCTGTCCATTAAAAATTTTATCCTGTTTGACTCAATCAACTCTTTCAGTATACTCTCTTCAAAAGTGTTACGTGTTTTTTTTAGATTGGACATTTGTTCTCTTATCTACCTCTTTTTCTTTTCTATTTCTCTTGATTCTCCACACTCTATGTGTAATTTACAATTTAACTTTTAAAACTAACAAATTTCTTCTCCCATTTTTTTTTATTTTTTTCTCTCTTTTCTCTCCTTCTCTATTTTTCTCTATCTTTTTGTTCTACAAAATATAAAATTAATAACATAATATAATTTAAATAAAAAATATTATTATATACATATTTTTTATTTAGCTTTAAATTTTTATTGGTTATCTTTCTGATCTATGTTTTTACTTTTTTCTATCAAATATTTATTATATATAATTTAAAAAAATACTAATATTGTTATTAAAAGTTAGAACCGATATAAATTTTTTATGCTATTATGTAATTATATTTTTATATATATAGAGTGACAAATATTATTTTTAAATAGCGAGTATAAAAATTAATTATTTTTATTTGTGTAACAGACTTAAAACCTAATCAAATATAAGAGTATACAAGTTAAATTCTTTCAAATTATAGATAACGAATGTTAAATTAATTATTAATAAAAAATTAATTAAGTTCTTTCATATGAAAATAATAATTAAAAAATTGATTATTTACTTTTTTGGTATCTACTGAGACTCTGGTCGTCGTATTTAAAGGAGACTTTTGTCCTTTACAACCTTTTTTTGTAAAAATAATCTAATGCTATAATTTTTTTTACGCATAATCTATAATAGCAAGACCGACGTAATTTTGTAAGATTTATATTCTCATAATGTTATTATGGATAAAAATATTAGTCAAATTTAAATTAAATCTCACATGTATTTTCATACAAATATATTAATTATTAATTTTAGTAACTAATTTCAGTATACGAATAGATTTTTTTTAGATAACATAATAAAAATAATTAAGTTTTATATATATAAATTTAAGAAAACTATTAATAACTAATAATATCTGTCATGGTTGACAAATTAAGCTTAACTTTACTTAATTAACTACTCGGTCTGTGTGGCAAGAATTTTCGGTTATTCTTATTTTATTTTTTTTGTTTTTCTTATCGTAAATAAATTTGATTTTAACAAATTATATTTACGTAATACAAAAGCTTTTAATATTGTTTGAATATTTAATAATATAAAAATATTTAAGACACAACTAAATTTTTCTTAAATTTAGACACATACACATTACGATATAGATATCATACACATTACAGTAAAGATATTGTATACATACATTTTTTTAATTATCATTTACGGCATAAATATCTGTTATTTTATTAAAGTTGTTTGTTAACAATGAATCGCTATAACTCTGATAAATTTCTTGAAAAAAAAATTAATAATTTTTTACATATAAAATAATTATTATACTCGTTGATATTTTTTGTTATCCTAGTCGAGTATGACCCAATATTTGACTTTAAATTCATGCACAATTGTATCAAGATCTTCTAACAATATACAACATAGACCTTCGATGCATTATATTTACCTTGTTTAATTTTGTGTGATCAAATTACTTAATTTAATAAATACAAAAGTACAAAATCCTTCTAAATTTTAATAACTTTTTAAAATTTTTAAAAAGTTAAATGTTTGTAATTTACTAGACCTAGTATATTATTTTATTCTTCATGCATGATTTATTAAAATTTCTTGCTAAGCACAGACATTTAGATATTCAATAGTTTGAGACATTTTTAGCTGTTTGTTAATGTGAAGGATTTATTAAATACATAACAGTTCATATATTTCAAATTTTGTACAACTAACTACAATTATCACAAAATAAAAACTTGGTATATTTTTTAACAGAAAAATATTTGCTTTAATTTAAAAGGAGAATATAAAACTTCAATAATATGGAGTTCACACCAAAAGACTATATCTTCAATTGTTTATGAAAAAAAAATGGGGTATTATTCTCGAAAATTCAACCAAAGTTAATAATGTTATAAAAACGTATTTTAGGGTCAGTTCCTATAAAAATTATTTAAAGTATTGAACTTTAGTTTTGATAATATTTTCCCGTCAAAATTATGTTAAATATCTTTCAATGTGAATGACAACAGTTAAAACAAAAAATCTTAATAAAATTTATTTTTAATATTGAAAAAAAAATAATCATAAAAAATCCACTTGCTTTTATGTTATAATTAATCTGTAAGGACAATTAATTGTTCTTACTCAATGTTGTGCAATCTATAAAACCCCTTTTCATGCATAATTAAGATGAATTTGTCATTTTAAATTCATAATACCCGATTAAATTGTCTTATTCAAACAATGATTACATTTCCTTTTTCGAAATAGCTTGACCACGACCACATATTGGGAACGATTACATTTTTGTAAATATATCGCTGAAGATTGTGATAGAGATTCAACTAAGTGGACGACATAAACTAATATTAGCATGATAAAGCGTGACGTTGTCACGTGCATGCAAGTTGAGTTGTGAGTTGTGAGTTGTGAGTTGTGAGTTGTAAGTGACTGTTTACCGCATGAATACTAACCGCTGCGGCGGCTGGTTCTTCCACGGCCTCCCCTTGGGTGATGAGCTCTACCGATACTGTCAAGTATGTCCTCCAATTGGTTTTTTGCATAGTTCAAGTAGTCGAGTTTGGCTTCTATTGTTTTTAGATCTGCTGCAAGCTCTGCGAACCTATCCTTCCACTTGTCAACTACTTCAAAGTTATAGCCATGAATTGGTCTTCCCAGCAACCGAGAAAGCGTGTCGAGGCCGACCCGGGCAGCATCCTCATGGGCAATTGCGGGATCAAAAGAGATTCGCCTACAGAGGACGCTAGCGGTTGCAGATTCAGGTGGAACCAAGGCAACTAGATAGCAATAACATCGGTGAGCTTCTCCCGCAGACCCAACAACAGTTCGTTTTATGGGGTCTGGGATACTTAGTTGTTTGCATACTTTTAGTAGCCAATCTTGCAAGCTTGGGCTAATGAGGGGGGAGGTTAATGGGTCTGGAACAAAATCATCACCTACAACTCAAAATAGGTGAGCATGTGGTAAGAGAACCGCGTTGTAAATAACTATTATCATTGGCTTACCTTCGGGATTCTCGAACATGGTCTCACGGTGCTGCTTGTAGTGCAATTTCAGTATATGGATAGCCATCCGCTCCTTCTCCCGGCGGATAGCAGGTTGAATCTCCATTGGTGTGCTTCCTTCCTGGATCCGTCGTCGGTCTTCGATATGATTTCCTCCACCAAAGTAATTCTTCCACCCATGTTGCGCTTCCTTTAGTGTTTTGTAGTGCTTCCAGCAGTTATCATCATAGTCGTCCATCTGCTCCTGAACCTCCTCCACATTGGTGTATATACCTGGCACCCATCCCTTGAACACGCAGAAGTATCCTCCACTTTCTTCAGGCTGCATGATTCTTGTGGGGTTAGGATAGGTGCTACTTTAAGTAGGAAGTATGCTGAAAGAGGGAATCTTTTCATCCTCTAGCAAACCAAATCCAAACATAATAGTCTGCCTATGGTGGTTAGTACCGGAAAAAATAACCAGAGGCCTGCTGTATAGATTCTTCTTGTAAGTGGAATCAAATGCCAATACATCTCCGAAGCACTCATAATCATATTGCATGTGGCCGTCTGACCAAAAAAGATTACCTAGATGCTTCTCAGCGCAGTACGAATATTTTACAACTGCTAACGGATCCATCTCAGTGTTACCCTTTAGATAACTAATTACTGCCGCAGCGTCCCCTTCAACAATGCGGGATTGCCGAACATCATTCATATAGTTATACAAATCCTTCCTGATAAAGTTGACATTCCGATATCCACCACACAAGTGAGCAAAGAACCCCATGATTTGAGTTGTCTGGAATCCAGCCTCATGCATGCTGTGTATGTGAGCTTTGTCTCCATCAGTCAGCTTCCAATGCGGCGCCACTACGTTGGTGAAATCTGGTGGGGCCAAATCGTGATTATGATCCACAATTAACGTTTTTGTCCTCCACTTTCTAGAACTCATGTCCAAGTATACAACATACTTGGCATAACAATTGGTTCTGGTCTCTGCTTTATGAGCCCTCTTCCTATCGACCCTCTTATAGTGCTTCTTCTCATGCAAACCTTGTCGATTGCAATAAAAGAACTTTCGCACGATATTCCCTTCCTCATTTTTCACAGAATCACCCTTTCATACAGCGAATCCAGTCGCCTTCATAAAAGCCACATATTCTTTGTACGCCTCTTCCACACTATTATACTCAGCTGACTCCAATGCAGCGGTAGTTAAAACTGTTGATCCCAATTCTTCGTCACCATATGGATTGTCAGCCGCAACATGTATTCCTGTTGGTACCGGCATGGAACCCTCATCACCTGCCACTGAACCATCTTCTCTATCCCCCGCTGCCGATTGACCTTCCTCTGTCTGTAGTGACCGTGCAGTACTTCCTTCGTCGTCATCCGTTGAGTCCGTGCTCCATCCATCAGTCCATTGGACGGAGAAATCAGAACTTTCTTCTCTATGGCTTTCCATCTCAAATCGGCAGCACTGTGTAAAGAAATTCTCATTCTCAAAAAGACTAACTATTAATACCAAAAACCGGAGACAAGATATCTGATTAGCAGAACGGCTAACAGGACAGATCGATAGCGGAATTAAATTACTACAATTAAATTAATCACTATCAACAAGACAAAAACAACATGCATGATATTGGCTACGAAAGAACATGATAACATGGTGCAATGAATTAAATTAATAACTGGCAACAACATAAAAACACTATGCATATCATAGCTAACAAGAAAGATGATAAATTCATCCATTGAATTAAACTAATTGATTTAAATCAACCATAATGGCTAAGAATAAAGATGAACTCATTTGCTACAATTAACTAATTACAATCCACAACACACAAAAAAGTATGCAGGTCACGAAGTTAGTGTAAATATTCTCCACACAGAGAAATTCTTCTTGGGATTTAACTAGGCATTTAAGTTGGCAACATGCAGATTCATCTTCAATCATACAAGAGACGAATGTGATGCAAAGAATAAAACAAATCAAAGGTTACACTTACCTCAGATCGAAGGCGGCTTCGACGTCGATAGCCACCCACACGGCGGCGAATGTCGCGGACTTGGAATGAGGCTGAGTGCCTGCCTATACTGCTTTACGGATTGCACCTTACCAACAAAAAAGATACACAGCCGCACATCGGAGGACACTTCGATGTCGTCAACCACCCAAACCTCTGCAATTGTTGCGGACCTGAAATGACAAAGTAGTGGCTGAATCTGCTACTGTACCGAATGCGCTCGAACCACAAGATGATCGACAACTAGAATCCTCCCCCGAAACAACACGGGGGGCTGACTCATGAAACCACCGGTTAATAACTCACCGCCAACAATGGTCCAAGTTGACCGTAACATGAACCCTGGGTGATGGTCGCCGTCCACAGCAAACCTTTCAAACTCAAGCGTGGAGAGCTTTTTGGTTATTTATATATTTTTTTTTGTAACTTTTTGAAATTTCTAATTGGCCCTTCTCCTAAATCTAATTAACTCTCAAGATAATGTTCCTAATTTACCATCTAACTTTTTACCTTGCATAATTACCTAAGTTACTATGGTCAGCAAAGTCAAACAAACTTTTGGGTCTCTGCTTACTAAGCCACATGCTAGCATTCATTTGGTTTGGCCCACTTAGTCACCTTAGCCACGAAAAAATATAAGCCACCAGAGTCTGCACCATTTATATATTATATATTACTAGTAAATAACATCATATATATATATATATATATATATAGGTGTGTTCTGTGGTACCCATTATGTTACCATGGCAATAGTGACTACAAGCAACCTACCAATTAAATGTGAACACCTGGCTTTTCTAAAGTAACGTTGACTTTGAGTTACTGTGTTTAAACAGGGTAAAAAGACTAATAATTAGGGTAAACAATTTGAACAGAAATTTGGGAAAAATTATTTTTCTATGCTAGAAAAAAAATGTTATCCCATCATCCATGAATACTGAGGTATTACATGAGTTAGGGTTTCCTGGGTGTGGAAAGACTGATCATTATAGGAAGCATTGGCATACACATTGTCAGCGATCTGCTACGAGAAGTGGAAAAGTGGGAATCCAATGGAAAACCGCCGTTGAGTTTGCTGGAAGATATTGGAGAACTATTTGTTGTTGGTACTCGTGGTCAAAGAAGATAGATGTTGGAGGCAGGGTAACAGCGACTGGCGAAAACAGAGCAACTTATGACCTAGTAAGAGGATTTTATGGATTATGTGTGTTTTACTTACTTCTGTCTGGTATAGTTTTACATAGATACTGTTTTGAGGGAGAGATGTGTGCCTGTAAACAATGTACAGAAGACGCCTTTTACCATATCCCATGACTTGACCCAATATTGTGTTTGATTTAGTTAATAATGGTAACTATATGCTTACTAATTTCTTGTAGTGCAAAATTTGTTGTTGGAGTAAGTAGTGTACCAAAATGTGATAATTTGGAACTAGGTTACTTGTATGAATTTATTTCCATAGTAATTGAGCCTAACATCTTCAAGCGTGGCTACTATTTGGTTTTGTAATACCTTCTTAATGCAATCACTTATATTCTTGTAGACATTTTGTCATTGTAAAAGTTATGTAGGAGATATAGGGAATGTTAAAGAACTGAAATAACGAAGAAGCCGTGTTGGCATAAATTAATAGTAGAGTACCAAATTTTATTGCGTAGTATGAGTACACTTTGGACATCATGGAGTACACTTTAGGTACAATGGCATTCAGAAATTAAGCCTTTGCAGAGTTAAACTTTTTTGTTTTTTGGTCATTTTGATTCAGAGTTGTGGCATATGAATTGCGGGATTTTGTCTCTATTTCCACCCTAACATAAGCATTTTGCATCATTCATACTTTCCTTTGTCCATGTATGATTCTTATTGAGTGTGGACGGAAAGGATTAAATTGAGAAAAGAATTCTATTTTTGTTAAGTGAACTCTAATTTATTTCAAATATAAATTCATGATTTGAAACAATTATTTGCATGAATAAAATGATTTTATCTATTTGTCTTTTCTTTATTTATTCATTAAGAATAATTTTGACATTTCAATATTTAGTAATAATAAACTTACAATCAGACAAATTTTTTGTCTGATTTAGTTTCAACATTAACGTGAGAGTTAAAATTCACTTGAGATTTGAAAATGATATTTTTCTTGTACTCCAAACCAAATAAAAGAATTCTTTTCTTGATGGATAGCTATTCTGAAGGTGTTCCAAACACAATATAAATTGATCCTTGGTTCTTTTGGATGCTGATTAATGATTTTTGGGTTGTATGTCTTATGCCCAATTACCATGCTATTTTTGTCTGAGTTGCCAGCTGACAAATTCTTTGCCTGTTCAGGTATTTGGTGGTGTAAGATAGACAGTGATTTGGAAAGTAGCTCAGAGTTCTCTGCGCAGTCGAGTGATGGATAGAGCACAGGATCGGAGGCTGACGAATGTGAGACAGCAAGGCTTGAGTCAGGGCAATTAGAAGAAGTGGACATGACAAGGTTGGATACTGAGGAAAGTAGTAGGGTAGCAGATGATGCAAAAGATCAAGGATCTAGTTCAGCAACTGTGAGGTCAGTTGAAGAACCAAATAGTTCCAATCGCTGCGAGGCAGGGGTAACAACAGAAGATTTGGCTATTGCTGAGTTCGATTCAGTTGAGGAGGCATATGTAAGGTATGTGGAATATGCACGGGTTACCGGGTTTGCGGTTCGAAAGGGAGATTCGGGAAGAGATAATGAAGGTAATGTTGTGAGAAAATTTTTCTTCTGCAACAGAGAAGGATTGCGCGATAAGAAACATTACGAGAGGATTGATAGACAGCGGGCACACAAACCAATTACAAGAACCAATTCTAATGCTAGGTTTCTGGTTCATCTAGACAAGGGTTGTGGAAAGTTGAATATGAAGTCTTTCGTTGTGGATCATAACCATGAACTAGCCCCAGCAGACCACACAAATGTAATGGCACCACATCGGCACATGTCGGAAGGTGACAAGGCCCATGTTCATAGCTTGCATGAAGCAGGTTTCCAGACAACCCAAATCATGGGATTCTTTGCCTATCTCGCAGGTGGTTATCGCAATTTGCATTTTATAAAGAAGGATCTATATAACTATATCGATGATGTTCGACGTTCCCGCATAGTGGAGGGTGATACTGCTGCGGCCATTAGCTATCTTAAAGGGAAGATTGAACTTAATTCCCTAGTTGTGGTACAATACTCGTACTGTGCTGAGAACCATTTGGGTAATCTGTTTTGGTGTGATGGTCAAATGCAGCATGACTATGATTGTTTTGGTGATGTCTTGGCCTTTGACTCAACCTATAGAAAGAATTTATACAATAGGCCTTTGGTGATTATTTCAGGTACTAACCATCATAGACAAACCATTATATTTGGGTTTGGGTTGCTTGAGGATGAGAAGATTCCTTCTTATAAATGGTTGCTAAGGAGTTTTTTGGATGTAATGAGGCAAAAGGAGCCGATGGTTGTGGTTACTGATGGAGACAAATCAATGAAGAAGGCTATCCGGAGCGAGTTTCCTAATGCAACACACAGACCATGTAGTTGGCATCTTGCTTGGAATGTTGTCTCTAATATTAAGGATGCTAATTTCTGTAGTGCATTCAAGACTGCGGTGTATGGAAACTTTGTGGTTGAAGAGTTTGAGAACTATTGGGCGGAGATGGTTGAGAGCTTTGGTTTAGAGAATAATGATTGGATTGAAAAAACATACGAGAAGAGGGCGCAATGGGCGAACGCCTATCTGTGTGATAAGTTTTGTGCTAGAGTTAGAACAACATTGAGATGTGAGGGAATCAATTCATCCCTCAAGAAGTTTATTAGATCTGGAAATTGTCTACTTGAGCTCGTGGAGAACCTGGATCGTGTGGTGAAGGATTATCAGAATAATGAGTTCATGGCCGACTTCAAATGCTTGTATTCGGAACCGGTGATGACAACAGGGTTGGAAAGTATTGAGAAGGCTGTAAGCAAGGTGTATACGCGAGAAATATTCTTTGAGGTTAAGAAACAAATAGAGTCAGTTGCTGCATTGCTCGTGCTTCATCATGAGACTTATGGTACCATTCAAAAGTTCATGCTAAGGAAGTTCCGAAGGCCCCTTCGAGTTTATACTATTTTATACAATAGCAGTTCCAAAAATTATGAGTGCTCGTGCAAGTTGTGGAACAGTCTAGGGGTCCCTTGTAGTCATATATTTTGTGCGATGAAGGAACTTGAGATAGAGGCATTGCCAAGGCGATTAGTGCTTCGCAGGTCGTGTAAAGATGCAAAAACATTGGAGAAAGTTGGTGCGGTTCCAATGGCCGATCCGGAAAAGGCGTTTCGGGAACGTTATGGGTCCATGTGGAGTGCATGTATGTCTATGTGCTATATAGCCGCTTAGGATGGAGACACGTATGAGAATGTTCTTTCTCAAGTGGCAAAACTGACGAAGGAAATTGAGTCAGCGGGCCCACGAGGCGGAAGGAACCGATTTAGGAGAGCAGGCGATGACCATGTCAACATGCTGGATCCAACTATTGTAAAGTCGAAGGGTGCTCCCAGGGGCAGCACGAACGCAAAAATAGGAAGGCGATGTAGAAGGTGTAATGGGCTTGGGCACGACCGTAGGAATTGTACTGCGAGGAACGAACAACCAGATGATGAGGTTAGTGTTTGATTGGTTTCTTAACGTGTGAGTAGTTTAGGTCTGTTATGTTGTCTGATGTACCATTCAAAATTCAGTAGTGTTATTTTGATTGAGCAGTGTTGTCTTGTATTTTCTGATTTTGTAGGTAGTAGGAACTATGAACGGCCAGTATCAAACTTCTTGTAAAAGGGTTTGATGAGGTTAGGCATTCGCCAATTGGTGATGTGCAGATCATCTATTCATCAATGTCAGGCCGTTGAATGAAGCATGTTTGGATTTGCCAAACCAGGGGTCTATTTTTTTGTCCTTGTTGTAGATGCGGGTTCGAAATTTATGTGAAACAGTGTCTTGTATTGAACTCTAGTAAATCTTATGCTACTGCATCATGTGTTGTGAATTAGGGACGTGCATTGTACAGCGAAATTTGAATGTCTTCATGTGTTTCAAAGTAATGATCATGGATAACATAAAATCGTAATGGTTATTTAATTTCAGCCTTGGATGATGTCATTATTTCTCGATAATTTCTACCGTATTGGACATAAGGTTTATTCTCTCTATCTCTTTTTAGCAGAGATGAAAATTCTTTTTAATTCCTCTTTAATGAAAGGTACACTCATTACAAGAACTTTCCATTTAGAATTGAATTTATTTTTTTTTCGTATCAATTTTACCTTTATTTTTTTCATTGTAGGGTCCTTATTAATTGAATATCTAAAATATATAATTAAATTTTGCTATACAATTTTCATTTTTGGTGTTATATAAAAAAATTTTATTTTTTATTTGGTACTGTTAAAATTTATAAGTGTAACTCTTGTATATTACTTTATTATTATTATTTTGTCATAATATAAATTATTGATCTCATTAAAATGAACAAAGTAAATAAAAAAACTAATAATAACTAAGGAATAAAGTCATGAATCATGAAATTTTATAACTTAAACTAGAATTAAAATAAAGAGTACTGAGAGTACTAGAAAAAATAAAAGTAATATAATTTCATATATTGTTTTTGTTTTTGATATAAAAATATATTTTATCAATTGTTATATGTTATTTTTATTTTAATAATTAATTATTAAAATCTTATAAAATAAATTAATAAGATCTTTTTAAATATATAAATTAAAATAATAAGATAATACAAAAAATTTATTTACGTTAATGCCTATTTTAATAATTTTGTTATTTGAAACTAATTTTGAGTGTTTACGTAACCAAAAAGGGCTTGTAATTGTTCAACTTCCATATCTTGGTAATCAAAAGGGGTTTGTAATTGTTCAATTTCCATATTTTAGTAAAGCAATCCATGCAATAGAATACTCTTAAAAGTTTACATAGCTAATTACTATTTGTACATACATTTGATTTTGAGTTTCGAAAGTTAATTGTATTGGTTTAGTATTGGTCTAACCAGAAAAAAAAAGTGTAACTACCACAACCATTGGAAGAACCACAAATATGCATATGAAAGACAGTACATGATAGTTTACTAAATTATGCTTGATGAATTAAGAGAGGTCCGAAAGACATAGTTGATGTCTATAAGAAAGCATCGACATCTATAGTTTGTTTTACAAAAGTCGAGTGTATCTGAAGCACACTCTTTGGAGACTGCATGATTTGTGTGCGTTCCTGAAAGGTGCTTATCCAGTCGTACCTCATTTGTAACTCCTGACACCATACCTATATCGAGGTAGAACATCAGAACTTGTTATTTTATGGTTATAAAGTGGTGCAGTGTATCTGAGATGGAGGTTAAGAAAATTTCCATAGCCATCTTGATAAATGCATCATATGAGTAAGGATTTTACCTGTGTAGGTCAAACGTGTCATGGGTTACATAAGAAGTTGCATGAAAATAGCCACAGAAGGTTGCCGAACCTACTCTCGGGAAACATTGCACAATTCAATAAGTTGCTGGATTACATAATATTATACAAAAGGTTGTGGTCTCTCGGCCATTTAGCATTCAAAAAAGCATATGTCAAAAGAAAGGTGAACTTGTGGGTCAGTTAGTTGCTGGGGAACCATTGGTTAAGTTCCTCCAGTATTCCAACGCAGCTTGGATGACCTCCATGCGCTTGTCATTATGGTACTTTAGCACCATGTCAACAGCAAGCCTTATACGACTGTAGTCTGTAATTTTCTGCAACCACAAGCAGTTCACTTAGCACATTTTCTAATAATACTACAAACAAAATGCTAAAGTCTATGGTGTGTGGGTATACCTCAGCCTCGTACGAGTTCCACAGGTGGTACATTATCATCTATTGCACAATGTACATGCCGTAATCATTGTTAGAACAAAAAAAATGTTTTTGATATGTTATTTTTTTTTAAATCTTGTAACACATCATGCTGAATCAAGTGACAACAGATACACCAAGGGACTTCTAAATTCTGCAACACTTCATCATGCCAACAAAATAGAGGGTGGAACAAAGATATCATATCATAGATAATCATGGATCAATTAGTCACATCTGACTTAAGTTCATAGCCAGCCTAAGGTAACAGAAGTAGATGGAGTTTAGGGGTACCTTCCGGGGTCCTGCCTGGTGACCTTTGGCTCCTTTATCTCGTAGTCACTGCACAGAATCCTAGGATTTGTCGGGTCATCATACCAATCATCACTGTCCAGCACCTCCTCCAGGAAGATAGCCTTATGGTTGCATCAGTCCATGCACAAAAATGTATGTTATTAATGTTGCTTTACGAATAAAATGTATTGGATAAATTAGTTTTAACGCGAATTAATAGACCATACCACTTTTTTTAGTTGTCGAAGCCGCTTGGGTCTGTCATCTTCTGAGGGAAGGGAGTCTAGGTACACAAGCTGTATACGAATGACGTCAATCACAAGCAGAAACCAATGTCCATCTCACCAAATGGGACAATAAATCTACTAGCAAAAACCATCAACGAAATATTCATATGCTTAATGAATTAAGAGTTAACGACGCAATTACAAATCCTATCGGGACTAACCTTGCATACCCTATTGGCTTTGCCCATAAAATCCTCCCAAATGGCCTTCAGTGTCGCATGTGGAACTGGTCCCCTTCCGGTTGCAATTTGCTGTAACGACAAAGTTCAATGATGGCCTTAAAAAAATTTTCATGATTTTAATAATCTCTTAAAATAAGTGCTATAAGTTCTAATCAATTTATAGGGTCCGAAAACAAAAAACCAACAAATGTTACAAAAAATAAAATTAGTTTCAATTGGCGAAATTAGTTTATTACCTCCAACAACTTGATCATATAAAAATTTATGTTATTTATTTCAACAACAACCAATAATTAGCGGCAGAAATAATGAAAAGATTTTTATTAGAAAATAATGTTCATTGGAGGGTTCACTTACTGAAAAGGTTGTCGGCAAGAACCAATGAATCTTGGTGGAGTTCCCAGCCAGCATGCAGGCAAGCAAAATCAGCACCTGTAAACATACACGATGCATAATACTTAGGCATGCACTTCAGCAAAATCATGCAACTGGAGATTGGGGGATCATGTACACGGACTTTTTACTGAGGTTTGTACTCACGTCGTCGACCACGGGCTTCCTTGGCTCCAGAGTTCTGAGAGCACACCTGGTAATAGCGCAGTGCGGGCTTCGAACAAGTAGCTCGCTGCAGTGTTCAGTATTAGCAAGCATGATTTATTTCGATCTAGTTATGACATGATTTCAAGAATGTGGGTGACCATTCTTCTTAACAAAATACGCAAATCCTTTATTAAACATAAGCTTCAAACAAAACATGCATTAGTATGAATTTTGGGATATAATAAGTTGCTGCTATAGCAATGGAACCAAATGTGACAAACAATGTGCATTTCAACTTATGTATTCAGTTTACTATGCCACCAAAAACTAGTACTATCAGTGGGGAGACTTACTCTTGGTCAAGTTTCGTGTTGAATATGTACGCCGCAGCGCATAGATCAAGGCCTACAATCTTCATGTCCTTGGTGGGGAAGAAAGTTAATGACATACCCTGTAAGGAGAATCTCGTGTGCAGTTATTAAATATTTTTCAGAATAAAAAATATTGTGGTATCTACACCAGTTATCAAACATAAGCTTCTAACTGTAGGTAAGGACTTACACGGGGAATATTTTTCCCAATCTCCTTCTACCACTGGCTCCTATCGACATGGCAAATCTGCAGGAAGTTTTTGTTGCTCAGCATATTGGACTGCTAGGATGGAGCTGCTAGTGATGTGAATCTTTTCTCCCTTGCTCTGGCCCACCCCAGAAATGCTCCCCGAGTTAAATAGTTTCCTCTTTCCCTTTGGGGTTTCTCCTTTTGGGGCAGGGGTCGATCCAGAATGCCTCTGTTTGTTTCTACGTTTTCAGCGGAAGGTGTGCCTTCTGGACTACATGGCGGCGTCGGAATTGGGGGATAGCCAGGGTCGATTCCAGTTGTTGTGGGAGTAGCATTTTTCTTTCGCTTGTACGTCCTTAAGGTTGCTCCACTTTTTCCAATGGTCCCTCGGTCATGGTGGTCTTCCTCACTTTTGGAGAGTTACTTCCAATGTGGGATGATACAGCTTGCTGATTTATCATCTCTTTCACCAGTTCCACATACTCCTCATTTAGGAGCTTCTGGTTTCGAATAACGAATCTAACGTCGGCAATGTCAGCTTCAATTTGGGAGATGCGTTCAGCCAAAGACGTGGTTGTGATTGGGTGTTCAGGTTCTATTGAATCCCTCCTGCAACAAAACCAGGGTAACAAAGATAGATCTGAAGATGACGGAACCTAAGTGAATGCTGTTATAACGTAAGTAATGTCCATAGGCGGAGGCTTACTTGTGTTCCGACCCATTAGCAGGGTTGGGGGCAACTCCAATTGTGAACTCCTAGGCATAAATGGTGCAGCGGAAGCTCCTGGGGATGACAACGAAGCCGGTTCCTTGATCTGTTCTTTGTCCATCGCCGCAACGTCTTGCACTCGAAGTACCTGCGCACACAGATCAGGTTGGAATACATAATTCTGACTTGAAAACGATGGTTTAGGGTTTCTTTATTTTCAGGATGAGGATGTATTCTTCGGCGAGGGTATCTCACACGGTGTAGTAACCCATCCTAACAAAGAACCTCTAAAAGGTATGCATATAGGGCTAAATCTCTCTGCGTCGATGGAGATGAAGAGAGTGACACCGCCGTTGTGTTTGTTCGGCTCGCTAGACTCTCACTGATGTAACAGGCCGTTTCACGAATTCAGGCCTCACTACGATTACTATTGGGTTAATATTGTGGGGCCGAATAATTGAGTAGTGGTAAATTTTTTTTTTTTTTTTGTTAAGAGTGGTGATGAATTTTTTAATTAGTTGTATTTAGAACTACTTCCTTTTTTTGTGTGATTGGGCCCGACAACACAAAAAATTTTCGAATGTTACTACATACATGTACTCTCTTTTATTAAAAAAAAAACATGTACTTTCTTTTAATATCAAAGAAAAACATGTACTCTCTTTAGTTTGTTCAATAATACGCAGAATAATTATACCATTATTTGATTCAATCAAAATATTAACATAGAAGACTGTCAATGAAATGGGATGAAATTAAAATATAATGACTTATATATATATACAAAAAAGTTTTGAAGGGAATTGCACAAAAATGACCTTGACAGCTATCAATTTGAGGAGGATGCTTTCGGCACCGGTTACGAGAACAGTAAGAACTCAAGTTAAGCAAGCATAATTTCTAGTCAAGCATGCTGAGTCACAAGCTGCGCCTCGAAAAGCGCGGACGAGCCACATGCAGGGACAAGAAAAAAGTTCGGTTATGTTACACTCTCTTTATGGTAAATAAAGTCTTCCTCAGAGCAGCCTAAGGGTCTTCGCCGTTGACGACCTTTCGATCTTCTCCGGTTATATATATATATTAAATAGTAAAACATGTCACCTTGACTAGGGTGAATTTTAAACTTAAGATCGCTAATTTTTTATTTAAATTTTTCACTATAAAAGTACTATTAGTTTTTTATGTATTTGTCATCAAATAAAAAAAATATTTACATATTTGCAGACGTTAATTTGTGCAAAACCGGCCAAATATTTTTATTATCAAAACATAAAAAAATTTTAAATCGTGGACATATTTTATTCATATACTAAAAAGGATACAAAAACTTCGTTAACTTATATTTTGAAAGTGATTTTAGGTATTTATATACTTGAGTCTTTAATTACATAGGTACAGAAATTTGTCATATTAATTGAAAGATATGAACATGAACAAGTGGAATAAATATGGTCTAACTACAATAAATAGCTACACTCCTATACAATGATGAAATGCACATAACATTACTTAATTTTTTGGAGATCAGTTGAATCATTTAATGTTTCTTTAAAAAAAAAGAATTTCAGAGACAAATCTAATAGACATTTTTGTACCAAGTACTTCAAGCATATTAAATGAAGACATAACTAAAAGACTTAAAACAAGAATGAAGGTGGGGAGTTTCATTTGAAGTATGCCCCCACAATGGTAAAAACAAGGGGTGGGAATAAACAATCTATTTCAGTAAGTAACTTTTTTTTCCGTGGTGTCCATTCAATAGTGAATATTCGCATGATGAATTCTAACAAAGAGGGCAGGCAGATGAGTTGGATATGAGTACCTGTTTCAGCTTTCGAAGTTGTACGGAAACAGTGCCTAAACTTTCACCGGTGTAGTTCTCACAGTAGTTGCCCGAACTCGGCAAAGCTTTGACAATGTATACTTTTGCGTGGTCTTTAAATATAAACAACGTAGTTGGCATGCATATGTGTAGCAACTATCATGTGCAACGGAGATGGAGGGATTATTTGTTTGGAGACTCCATATCCATCACTTATGAAATGAAACAGTGTAGTTCTTTAACTTTAGAAAACCAAGGATAATCTGGGTCAGAATTTTAACTTTAGGTTAGTGGCATGATCCTTTGAAGTGGAGTTGATAAGTGGATGTGACGGTCGCACATGACAACTGCAACTGAGTTGACATGATTTGCGGCTGCGACAGATTGATTAAGCAGAAGGTTATAACCACAGGTCATCTTTTAAGGTTCGCCATTTTTGTACATAGTATTTTGCGGTACCGCCTTCACAAAGCCAGGACATTATTTCTATAGGAAAAAAAATTATGACAAAAAGTTTTAGCATAGAAAATATTCAAAAATTTTATAAACATATCAAAGTAAAAGAAAAGCTTGTAACATTAAAATATTTAATATTAAAATAATACATTATTTATACTTTAAGAATATTGATATATTGATAAGTAATAATGTGCGTCTTACATGACTTATTTATACATTAAATATATAATAATAACTATAATAATAATACATGGTATTAATCATCGCAATTAAGCTTATTATCTTTTAATCAATAATAAAAATAAGTAATTCTATCATAACTTATGTCCGATAAATGATATTCTACCCTAAAAAAATTCGACACTAAATTTCTCAATGCTCATCATATATTTTGTACATTGTGTAGTAATTATTAATTTATTTACGGTTTAATTATTCTGTTGATCCTATAATTTTGCGAAATTTTTAATTAGGTCCCTATACTTTTTTTCTTTTTAATTGAGTCATTGCACCAAATTTTTTTTTAATTGAGTCCCTACACTTTTTTTTCTTTTATTTGAGTCCCTGCACTAATTTTTATTTAGTTGGATCCCTATACAATTAAGTCAATTACTACCAAAAGTGACCTAATTGAAAAAAAAATTGGTACAAGGACTAAATTCAAAAAAAAAAAGTATAGGAACCTAATTGAAAATTTCGCGAAACTATAGAAACCAATAAAGTGATTAAACCTTTATTTAATAAAAATTTTAATTTCAACCAATAATAATATAGTTACTTAATAATTGATGTTTTACCAAAGTTAAACCCTGAATAGAACAAAAATATTTTCATATGAAAACCAATCAATAAACTAGATATTATTGTGGTCAATAGATTAAATGCTAACTGGCATATAAAATATTATATTTTTGACAAATATTTCATTAATTTTAAATATTAAAGACTTAAATTTAACTCAAATTTTAAAATGTAATTTTTTGTTTATACCCTGACCTAACACTATGGTCCAGGCCCAAACGCACAAAAAGGCTCAATCCAAAGATTGGTCTTCACTTCCCACCGACCTTCTCGAAAGAGGTCGGATTCAATACTGACTCCTTTCCTAAGAAGTCGGGGTAAGAGGATAACTAGCAGATAACACTTATTCAAATAAATAACTCCCCATAAAATCTCTCAACCCACTTCCAAGAGTCATATCTCAACTAC
Source organism: Arachis hypogaea (assembly GCF_003086295.3). Lineage (NCBI taxonomy): Eukaryota > Viridiplantae > Streptophyta > Magnoliopsida > Fabales > Fabaceae > Arachis > Arachis hypogaea. Next base: position 115,175,471 of record NC_092053.1, read on the forward strand.
CCTAAGATGAAGGGATGGTTATCCACCTTAAAAGGTGAAAATACTCCAACGGTAGTTATTGGTTCACCACTATAAATACACTGACACCCCTCAAGGTATCTCCAAATTTCAATACTCTTAAAACCTGCTTACCCTTTTGCTGATTTAGGCATCGGAGTGTCTTTGCAGGTACCACCTCCATTCTTTCACATACCACCTCCATTCTTTCACATACACAAGTCGGACGGCGACTCCCAGACACAAACCAAGTCGGAGACCACCTCCTCTTGACGCTTGGGCCAATCCTTCAAGCCTAATCCACCAATCTCAGGTTATACGTAACAATTTTTAAAATATAAAAATAACTTATTAATGCGAAATATTAACTAATATTGATAAAAAGAATTCACTCTTAGTAATTTTTCTAAGGATGCTAAAAGATCAACATAGTTATTACTAATTATTTATAACTTACAATGAGATTTTTAAATAATTTATAGAAAATATTTATAATTATTTTTTTTGCAATTAAATGTACTCTTTATTATATTCATTATGGATATTATTATATGTACTCTTTATTTACGTTTGCACCGTAATAAATTGAAATAACATACATCCATTCATATATCTTGGTGAACACATAATAAATCGAATTGGAATGTCAATTTATTCATTAGGTTACGTACATGTAAATCGACTTAGACATACAATCGATTTACTTGGTTGTTGGGAGCACTGCGTAAATCGAATTAAGCTTATTCGATTGGCTAGGAAGTCTAAACAATCATGCATAAATCGAATCAATCCCTTTCAATTTACATGTATATCTACTAACTTGAATCAGGCTAATTCAATTTAGTGCTAACATTGCTAAATCAAATATATCTATTGTATCGATTTATTTAGAAAATGACTATTAAGAAAATACACATAATAGTTTTGATTTTGGATGATTCACATAATTTTGACATATTTTAGTTTATTTCGATGTTTTGCTATTCCTTATTTTAAAATAACATTTTTTGTTGTAATTTATGTTTGAGAATTAAATATCACAATAAATATCTTGTAATAATTTTTTTTATTTATTAGTAAATATTAAAGTGAAGTAAATGAATTCATCCTTATAAACTTCAACGGGCTAAGTTAATTGATTAAGTAATGGTAACTATAATTTTTTTTTTATTCTTTAGTACGTATATTAAAAAATTTTAGTGTTTACGATTTACAGACTATAATTTAGGGTTTACCTTTTAGGGTTTAAAATTTAATATTGTCATTTTAGAGTTTAAATGTTTAGGATTTTAGAATTTAGAGTTTAGGTTTTATGGTATAGAATTTAGGATTTAAGATTTAAAGTTTAATTTAGAATTTAGAGTTTATGATTTATGATTAAGGATTAAGGTTTATGATTTAGGTTTTAGAATTTAAGATACACCATTTATGGTTTGCGTGTTGAAACTAAAATTTCTAATGTCCCACATTTATGCAAAGCACCTATAACACTAATATTAAAGAAGATCACCATTTTCTTTTTCATATATAAAAAAATTTCTGTAAAATAACTTATATAAATAATTTCTCTCGCATTTTATAAGTTACTAAGCTTTTAGTACCAAATTTTCATCCGTAATAAAAAATTTTGACTTATTACCTACCAATTTATCACCCGCTCGATCCATTAACCTACACTGCTACACATTGCCACAACGAAAGCAATGTAAAAAATAGTTTGTTCTATTAATATCCATAAATATTAAATTATATTTAAACTATGCAATTTTACCGAAAATATTGTATCAGTAGTTTAGAATGAGGACAAATCAACATTTTGTGTTGGTTTGGTTTCAATATTACTTCTTAATTCTATTATAACTTTTATTTTAGAAATGTCTTTATATAAATGTACAGTTAATTATTTTAAATAAAGAGGATTTACTAGAACTGGACATACGTGTATAATTTGATTTAATGTGACAATGCAATCTTTTGGGTAAGTCAAACTAATTTAATTGGGTGATTCACCCCAAAATTATATTTAAAAATTAAAATAAATTTTGTTGGTATTTATAAACACTAAAAATTCACAAATACTAGAATTTTAAACCCCTATAAGAATAAACAAATAAAAAAATAAATTTAATTAACATGAATAATTAAACAAAAATTCTTTTACATAAATAAAAATGTAGATTAATTACTTAAATCAATCATTAGAGCTTTTAAAGTTAGACTTTAATTTTTTAGATTTTAAAATAAATAAAATAATATCTAACGTTTATTATTGTTAGGTCCCATATATGATAAGTACTACTAAAGACAAAACGAACTTCTAAGATAAGACTAGAAGAAACCTGTCTTCTCCATCCCTTAGGCCAAGCTTCTAAGTACTTAGCCAACGGATAAAACAGACTATATGTTGGGAGACAGACCTCGGAGAGATCCGAGTCCCGCTACCGGCTGTTCGCCTTATGGACGCCGGACATCCAAAGACAATCCGGGCCCTTAAGTTAAGAATTGATTTAGCAGTTACAGAAGTTTCGGAAAGAGGAAGAGCCCGAGCTAGTTGTTCTATGTTGAGTTATGCGTCCTTCCTCTGACTAATTCCGGAAAATTAAGTGGCGTTGAGGACAAAGATATTGTTGGAGTTATCCTTTTTATTCAGTACCAACAAATTTGATGTTAAGAAAAGATCTTTTACAGGAAGGTTCAGTCTCTTTTCAATTTGATAATATTTTAAAATAGATAAAATAATATCTAAAATTATTGGATAATATTTCAAAAATGTATTACATAATTAAAATTTACAATTTTAGAAATTACTATTTTTATATGATTTTAAATTAATGTTACAACATTTAAATTAAACGATCTTAATTTGTAAGATATGATAGTATTTATGAATACTAATATAAATATTAAAATTTTGTCAAAAAAAAAAACAATCGACAACCATTAAAGAAACGGAAAGATTTTCAGACAGAGAAGAAGTGTCATGGGGTGTTTTCCTAGTCCTTTTTTTTTTTTATTTTTTCCCTTTTGCTTTCAAATTGGATTTTTTTTTTCTTTGAAGTCATGTATTGTAAATTTGATTATTTACTATCTTCATCTAAAAAAAAAGGCAAAACAACCCAAGTCTTTTTTTCTTTGTTTTTTTTTTAATTTTTGTCCGGAAGTCTAGTGTTTTCTATATTTTTGTTGGCCTGGTACACAGCCCACAATATAAGAGTCAATTTTTGGACGTCAATTGTTCATTTTATCCTCACGGTAAACTTTCCAGAGTTACCCGTGCTTATCACTCTCACCACTAATTACCCTTCATAATCCTTCAGCCAAGTGTCACATATCTACTGGTTGGTCAACACTTAGGCACCACTAGGTATCATTAATTGTGCCACCAGAGAACTGGCCATATATATATATAACCCATAGCCAAGTCTCACACATCTACTAGTTAGTCAACACTTAGGCACCACTAGGTATCATTAATTGTGCCACCAGAAAACTGGCCATATATATATATAACATTTACACTTTATAGTTAAAACTCGTGCAAAACTTGTATAAAATTTGTGCATTGCACAGAATTATATACTCCATTGCACAACTCAATTGAATAAATAATTAAAGAGTTTCAAATTTAATTATGAGTTTGACACACAACGGACAAAATTTTACTGCATTTCATTTTTAGAAAGTACACATGTTAAGGTTACCATTTAAGAAATTTTTTATGAAAAATATATAATTTAAAACTTTTTACCTCAATATTCTCAAACTGGATCGAACATTTTTTATGACAGAAAATTAAGAAAAGAAAAAATAAAACAAAAGCAAAGGCAAAAAAAGAAAATAATGCAAGGGAGAAGGGCTCCCTATTCATGATCCTTAGCAAGGATTTGTTCTAGGCTATGAGGAGGTAGCACCAAGTTTTGTCATCCAATCTGCTGTTCTATTGGCCTCTCTCTAAATAAGGGAGAATATGACAGTCCACCCCAGCTTCACCTTTAAATCAAAGATCGTTTGAATTAAATTCCTATCTTTATGCTTAGTAGAAATCTTCCAATAATTTACCAAAAAGAATGTGTTCGCAGAATCCATCTCACAAACCACTGCCATTTGTTTCTGGTCGAATGCCAAGCATAAACCTCCCATATAGCCTAAAGTTCAAACTTCAAAACACCACTGTCATGAATTTGTCCAGATACTCTGAATACCCATACCCCCGAGCTATCCCTAAGGACGTAACCAAAGCCAACATGACTCTCGTCAAAAACACTCCCGTCACAATTAAGCTTAATGAAGCCTTCTTCCAGAAAAATCCATGAGGCATCCAACATAGTGGGAGAAAGATGATGACAAAGGCCCCCTATAGTGGTCTCCTCTATTAATAATCTTGCTTAGTATGCAACCTCACAGGGAGAGTTGTCATGGCTTTCAAAGATAGCATGAATTCTTCTCATCTAGATGCACCAAGGCTCGATGCAAAAGAGGCAGCACACTCTTTTCTCATGCTGACTTGAAGCCAATCCAAAGCATTCATACCTGCAAATAAAGAGTTCGTCGTGTATCCAAGACCAGGCAGTAACGCGACAAAACCAAACAAGCCAAGAGCAAAACCAAACCTCTAACGTTTCAATAGGTTTCAATTATACCTTTAGCTGAGTAAACATATGATTTGACAATTCTATACTAACATGTGACACATCAACCAATAGTTGACATGCGTCAGTGACACATATTGCTAAGTCAATATATTAGTCAGGGGTGGCACTAGTGTAAAGATTCATTATATACAGATTTTGTACAGATATATTTTATAATTAAAATTAGTGATACGTGTCCTTTTTTTTTTCTATTAAACTAAATTCTAATGCAAATGCGAAGGCTGTAATGATAGTACAGTACAAATATTTACGAATCGTGAAATGTTAATTACTAACTCCTTTTAAAAATAGTTGACGCCGTTAAAACTGCTACTAATTACACTTTCTTTTTCTTAATAGCTGGACACACCAAATTTTCCAAACAATACAACGATTATGACTTTCTTGTTTGGACTATCGACTCAAGTTTTTTTTTCTTTTCTTTTTCTAATGTAATATACTAGTAGATAAAATAATCTATAGCTATATGGCGGTAAAATAATATATATATATTCTCATTACAAAATGTTTTGTTTTAGTAAACCAATTATTTTTTCATTTAGTTAATATGTTGTTTAGAAAACGGAAAGATAATTTAAATAGTAATTTTGGAATGTTGATTATATTATTTGTGGATAAATTTGTGATTATTACAAGATTTATCTATTATAGTAAACTTAGAATATTCGTAGATTTAGAATTTATTTGAGTGAGTTTATAAAAAAAATTAATTATCTTTATTCAAAAAATTATTTTAATAAATAAAAATAATTTTATGTTTAAATATTTCATATAAAAAATATTTTTATTTATTTATTATTATGTGAAAAATATTTTTTAAAGTAAAGTAATTTTAAATTGTATAATTTTTTAGTTGAATAACGGAAGAAAAACACAAAAATTTTGTTAAAAGGCACAAAAAAATTTAGTTCATTCCATAATACATAAATTATTTTTAATTATGCAGATTGTTTAGTTGAATAATACCAAAAAAAATCATGAATTTTAATAAAAATACAAAATAATTAATTAAAAATATAAAAAAATTAGTTGAATAATACAAAAATATAATTTAAGTAACACAAAAATTATAATCATAAGTTTTTAATTCAAGTTGTACATATGATATAAGACATTGTATAAGATATATTTTGCATTATATTAAAGAATTATTATGGCAACTATAATATTTTTTAGGAAGAACGGATAAAACCAACAAAATAAAAAATTATTATATTTATTGAAAATTTTAAATTTTTCTATACTATGTACGTATATTCAATTTCAGATTTAACTTAATAAAATAAAATTTAAAAAAGACATTCTCGTTCCAATGTGTGTATTTTATAAGTGATTACTGTTACAATTTAAATTTTGTACATATCTATGAAACTATTATTAAGTTTAAATATAAAAAATATTTAATTCTTATAAAATTTATTTAAAAGTCTTAATTAATTTAAATCTAGATTTTTTAAAATTTAATTTAATTATCTTTAATAAAATAATTTCTAAAAATAAAATTAATTTTTATCCTCACAATTTTATTAAAATTGTGCATCAATTATTACTGCTTCATATAAAGAGTATTAGATTGTTAATAATTAATGAGATAAAAGGTTATTTATATATTTTATGATTTATAATTTCAGTTATGAATGATAGTATCAATAAAAAAACACTTATTATTTAACTAATAACTTTTGAGTTTGTACTTTAATAAGATCATAAGATTTTTGTTGATTTAATATGGATGACATTTTAAGATTTATATTAAACTATAATTATATTTTAGTATATTTATTTATATTTTATTAAATTATATAATTATAAAACAGTTATTTCAGTTTAACGATAGTGAAACCAATTAGACTAATGAACTAATAAATCAATAATTAAAACGGTTTGATAATTGATCTAATTTTCAGAACCTTGTTTTTAAGACTAGCTAATGTAATAGGCTAGTTGGTTAATTAGGGTGTTAAAAATTTAAAATCTAATTTAATTCAATATGATCTAATTTAAATTTAATTATAAAATATATCAAAATTAAAAACAATTTGTATTGGACTTAAATTAAATTTTAGGTTTAACTTTCAAAATTTATTTAATCTAATTCAAATAAATTATTTTTTTGTTTTTATAATTAAATTTATATCTCACTTATAATATATTCTGGTTTTATGAAGTAATCCTATTAAATTTTTTAAAAAATTAAAAAAATATAAAAATAAAAGATAGATAACTATTATTTAAAAAAATATTTTTTATAAATTATATATATCCTGAATATAGTGCTAGAAATTTTGTTATAATTATATTTTAAGTACAATGCACTCAATTTATATTTATACACGAACTTTTAAACTATATCTTAATTGTAGCATTTTAATAGTTGACTATTTTTGTTGTTTATATTTTTTTATCTGCAATATTGAATATTCAAAATAAATATTTTCCATTAATATTATAAAAATTGAGTGCCTTAGTGTATTTTACATCATAGTTTAGATTAGTTATAAATTTTCTTACTGAAAACAATGGCTATTGCCTATGGGTATGATATTAAAATTCAAATTCAACTTGAAAAAAAAAATATAAAGTATAAACTAAAGAAAGGTCAACAATCGGTGGTAGTACAATTCTGTTATTTGTCTAGTGTAATTGTCTCTTATTTCTATACCTTAATAAAATAACAAACCCGTTATATACATTAACATTTTCTCTTTCTTATGTCATTCCCCTAGCAGACACAACACGCGTCAATAATTTTGTACTCAAATGAAATATCTGTATATATTGTCTCTTATTTCTATACCTTAATAAAATAACAAACCCGTTATATACATTAACATTTTCTCTTTCTTATGTCATTCCCCTAGCAGACACAACACGCGTCAATAATTTTGTACTCAAATGAAATATCTGTATATTTAAATCTGTACCCTAGCGTCAATAATTTTGTACTCAAATGAAATATCTGTATATTTAAATCTGTACCCTATAATTTACCATTAGTAGTTAATGGTGTTAATGTTTAAGGGTATAATTGAAAATATTTAAAACGTTATTGACAAAATTAAAACAAACTAAAAAGTTAAGAGCATTTTTTAATTTTTTTTTTTTAAATCTTGCGGAAAAAAGCATACTGTAAAGCTAAATTTAAAAATAGATTAAACAAAACGGAAAAAAGACATTTGCAGAAGCATTGTATCCTTAACATTGCTTCATAGTTAAATGTACTTTTCCTTTTAAACAAATTGGCCCATTTTTGACATAAAACTAGAAAAACATATAAACATTCTTTGTTCATCTTTAATGTTGCAACCTAAACGAATAAAGTATTCTTAACTCTGAAATAATAGTAACTGCGAATGAGTATGAAAGCTAGAGTGCAGAGTTTGGAATGTATTCTCCATTTCTCCATTATACAAACTTCAAGGGGACTGGATTTTCTCCATGACTACTGTAACAAAGACAGTTAATTTTCAATTTTAAACACTTTCATGCACATGAAACTTCATTACAACAAAGAATATCATTATATTTTATTGTATTCACTAGCAGATTTATTATGACAAATGCAATACAAAGGGAAAGAAGCTACTTTATAGTTCTTCTCTCCCACATTTACACATCACCACCACTTTAAACCTTTTCAGTTTCTACTTAGGCATTCATTTTGGGTCGAGACTAGTACAAAAGATCTAAAAAATGGCTCTACTTAGGCATGCTTGTACTTTGCCATTTTCATGTTAGTAGATTTTAGGGTTAAGTATGATTTTGGTCCCCAACGTAAGAGCTGAAAATTTATTTCGTCCCTCGCCTTTTTTTCGCTCTAAAATGGTCCCTAAAGTTTCAGTTTGTTTTAAAATCGTCCTTTTTACCAATTATATTTTTTTTATTACCAAATTACCCTTTATTAAAAAAATTATAAAATAAAATAAATATAAAATAAATAAAAAAAGAAAAAAGAAAAAAAGAAAGAAAGGGGGGATCCAGAAGCGGGGAGGGTGGGGAGAAGGGGGGGGAAGGGGGGAGGGGAGAGGAAGGGGACCCATGCCGCCGCACCACCGCCCCCGCCCGCCGCCGCTTCTTCTTCTTCTTCTTCTTCTTCTTCTTCTTCTTTTTCTTTCCGCCGCCGCACCCACCACCGCCCGTCGCTTCTTCTTCTTCTTCTTCTTACCGCCGATCCCACCGCCGCACCGTCGCCCGCCGTCCGCCGCTTCTTCTTCTTTTTCTGTGAATTCTGTGAATTGAATTTTTTTGTGAAATTTCTGTATTTTTTTGTGAAATTTGTTGTGGAATATTGTTGTTGCTAAAATTTGAATTTGGAGTATTGTTGTTGCTGATTCTGGGTTCTTGATGATGATGATGATTTTCTGAGTTGAGTTTTTGAGTTCTGGATCTGAGTTCTGATGAGGATGACGATGATGTTGTTGATTTTCTGAGTTTTGGTTGGTGTGATGGAGATGGTGATGGAGTGGCAGTGGGTGGGGGTGGTGGTGGTGGTTCTGGTTCTGGTGGTGGTGGTGGTGGTGGTGGCATGATTTTGGAGAAGAAGGGATAGGGGCATTTTGGTCCGAAGGACCATTTTAAAACAAACTGAAATCTTGGGCACCATTTTAGAACGAAAAAAAGACGAGGGACGAAAAAAATTTTCAGCCTCTACGTTGGGGACCAAAATCATACTTATCCCTAGATTTTAAATGTGTATCTAACCAATTTTTTTAAAACAAATTAAAAGTATTATCAGCAGGGCATAGCAAATTACAAGAAAATAAAAATTACCAATTACTATAGAAGAGGCGTAGAGAACAGGGAGAAAGTAGAGGTCACCAAGGGAGGAACAACCCCTTTCGGGCTCTACTCATTACAAAGATAAGCAACCTGCTATTGCCACAGACATACGTGTTTACATGATTTTCTCTCAAGAAATTTCTACCAAAAGCATCAACCATGGACATTGGTGGAAGGAAACATTGATTGGATTAAGTTAATGGAGATCCACCAAAATATTTTAAATCGCAAAAACAGCTAGACATCTACCAAGACAAGCATTTAGAATATAAAGTTAATCGAGGCCTACCACATGCTCTAATAAAAGTGCTTAGGAACTGGCCATTTGAAGAAATCGTGCAGATGAATTCTGTTAGAAGCATTTCCGATGAACCACCGAAGGTCCAGTTTCGTCATAGTCTGCCTTAGTTACATGCTGATTTTGTGGAAAAACTACTTTGGCTAGTATGGCCCCTCCCACCCATGCAGAATACATGGTTAAATTTTCTGGCATGTATTCCGGAGGCTGCAATAAGCCAGAGATTACCCACCAAGTGAAAAATTAAACTAGAACATGAATAATAATAAAGCTTATCTAAGTACAGTTATAGGATGACAATGTACTAGTTTGGATTGGTTTTTTTAATGAAAAAAATACCTTTTTTAAAAAATAAAGTACTTTTATTCAATTTAAAATCTATTTGGATACGTCTTTTAAAAAAAATATTTTTATTAAAAAGAGCAAATTATTTGCTTTTTCTAAAAGGTAGCAATACCCTACTTTAGAAAAATGCAAAAGCAAAAGAGGTTTTTAATACTTAAAAACACTTTTTAAAAAGCCTATCCAAATGTGAAATAATTTTTCTCTGTTCAAAAAAGATCTTTTTTAAAAAGATGAAAAAAATAAGTACTTTTTTCAAAAGCCAATCCAAACTGACCCAATGAATAAGTGTGGAGATCAGCACCAGTCTTATTTCTTGAGATAAGGGAAAACTATGCTTATGCCGGTCCGAGTGCATGTTACTCGTAAAAGGAAACAAATAAAATGATAAATTGTAGACAAAAGCAGCAACCACCAAATTGTGCAGTTACATTAACCTAGTATTTCTGTTGGAAAGTTACCAAAAATATATAATGGCTACATGACATGTTGCACTATGTACTTCGCATAAGGGGAAGACGGGGGGAGGAGGTTTACCTTAACCAGCATAGGTCGAATAGCAGATGAACTCAAGCTAGATTCCTTCTGAAATCTCTCTTCAAACCCTGCACCGATACTACATTAGCATGCCATAGCAAATAGGCAAAACAACAGGTTTCTCATAAATAAGATATTAGATTGCTGTAGATGACTAGCAATTCGCCATCAACAAACTAAATAAACTGATGTATTAAAAAACAGTGGTTTACTTGCTGGCAAGAAGAAACCGGAATCAAAAAACACTGAAGAATAGAATAGTAAAATATAGTTTATTTAATATATTATGGGCTTATTTGGTTGTGCAGCTGGAAGAAATACTTCTTTAAAAGCAAAAGCAAAAAGATAATTAGAAAATTATTTTGTATTTGAATGTAGTTATAAAAGTACTTTTTAAGTAGTTAAAGTATTTGGATATAACAAATATATAAGTACTTTTTTTAATAAAGTTAGAATAAAGGTTGTCATGCTTATGTTTGGATATAAAATATATACTAAATAATTAGTTTTAAATAACTAATTATTTAATATTTTTAAAATGTAATATTATGTTATACCTGCTTCTCAAAAATTCTGAAAAACTACTTATTTTCTGCTTTTACCTTTTTTAGAAGCACAAATAAACAACACAAAATAAAATAAGTACTTTTTCTGCAAAAGTTTAAACAAAAAAAAAAAAAAAAAAAGTACTTTGGTGTTCAAATATCACTCCTCTATTTATCTAAAGATAGACAGATCTAGACACGTTTTTACATACATTCACTACATAAGGCTCTAAAGAAGATATATTATGGTGTAACAACTAATTTAAGTACTAGTAGATGGCAATGTATATTCGAAAATATTGAGGTCTCAGTGTATTAAAGCCAACTCTAGAGTAGGTTAACGTTGTTATAGCAGTAGTGGCACACCATAATCTAGTCATTTGCAATCGTCAGTCCACTAGTAGTACAAGTAGAGACAAAAGAGGAAGTTTATTAAGATGAAGAAAGATACAAGTGGACCAGTTTATAAGACCACAAGCTAATGTATAAGACAAAAAAGAAAAAAATGCAACGCATGCATCTTCAATGATGGATATTAAATGACCAAGTTTTATAGAATTCGATATTGGCCTCTGCTTGGTATAATGCTCATAATCATTTTACAAGATTTTCCCTCTCAAACATGTCGAAAGATTGATAGCTATGTTTCTAACGAGGATTTTTCTTATCTCCCTTTTTCTTGTCATTGTCTTAACAATGTTCTTTTATCAAAAATAAAGAATTTAAAATCATATAATCCTATCTGTCAATTCAAATATTAAAATGAAATTAAATAATAAATAACATGTATAATCATGCCTTAGCAATTATTCCAAATTTAAAATGCCTCATTTCATAAGTTTAATTCTTTTGTTGATATCAAGGTTGGAAGTGGACAAGAGGATATAATGGACCAATATTCAGTTGTACCATAATCCAATATAACAAAGTAAAATTGTTGAACCACATTCCAACATCAAAAAGAAACATGGCACCCTGATACTCAGAAAGCAGAAAATTCAGTGATTCCAACATCTTAAACATAGACCAAAGATCTGCCAATTATTATTTAAATAGGAGAAAGAATAAAAAATATAGCAGGTCAAAATAGTAGCTGAGACTAAGGGAAATAATAATATACCAGTCATAGAAGAAGTGCCACCACAGACCACAGTATTTTCCAGGAGTTGCCGATGATTATCAGATGACACAGTTGAAATAGTTCGAACAAGCTGGTCAACAATGCCATGAGCCTCCAAACCCAATAGACATGGCTGGAATAAAGCTTCACCAACAGTATATCTTTCTCTTCCAATTGTTATCACCTAAACATAATTCAGCTGTTAGATTATTAAGTCATAATTCATAAATTATAGAAGACACGTGGTTAAAGCAGAGTTAAGAAAAAAGAAAGGAGAAAGTCGTAGGCTTAGGCTGGGCTGGGGAGTGGAGACTGGTGACCAATTTGGCTCCATAAACTGGGTGCTGGAGAAGAATTAAATCACATCTATGGCACTAGAAATCCATGGCCTTTCTGACCATTCTCTGTGATGATTCATAATATGAAAAATGTATTGAGGAAACCAACTACTTGCAATACATGCTCAAATAAATTCTTTACAAACCATCAAATATTTGAGTGAAAAATACTAATCCATATTAAATAACTGTCACGTAAAGAAGAAATAGATCTATACTGAAGCAATTTACAATTTATTTTCTTCTCAATAAATCTATGATACTCTTCATGATTATGAAATGATAATCTTTGGCTTACAGAAGTTTAACATTTCAATCATTGAAAATAGAAGCATGTGATGAACCATCTTTCCTAAACGCCAAAGCTATTAGGTAAGATACATGCACAAATGGTTTCATATTTGATACTGTGCCCACATACCCTAAGAATTTATTGAGCTTATGAATAAACAATAAACCGGTCGCATGCTCACTTTATGACATGCTAAAATTTAATTTATTTAGAAGAATACGAGCAACACTGATTAAACTTCAGACCAATTTGTTATAAAGCTATAATACCATGTAAACATCATTTCCCAAAACCTTGAGGCATATGATTGGCTATATCCCCATCAAAGCTTAAAATAACTATAATCAATTAACTCTATTGTTGTGAGTCTTGAAATAAATCCCATTTAACATGGCCTTTTCTTGATATTCCTCCAATCACAGCTTAGCTATGTTAAAAATTCAAACAGTCTTTTATAACACAGCTTGGAGAGAACTTGAAATGGGACACCTCAAAAACTCTGGTTACTATATACATCACAAAAGAATAAAACTCCATATCACTGGCCAAAATGATGTAATTCAAAGTTTCCAAGGCATTAAAACAAAATATATTCCATGGTAACAAATGTTATCTACCTACTCTCCCATCCACAAGCTTTGTGTAAATCAAGGAAAGCCCTGCTCTCTACATATTGGTTCCTCACCCCACCATTCCTTTCATTTTTGTTTGCATCCTACTATTAACTCGTACTTCAAAGTCAGCTCTAAAACAGTATAAATTTGATTGAAGAATTTGACCAAACTTAAGTTCATTGTTAAGTAAATCAGCAAGAACCATAAGCCATAACTTTTAGATAGAGGAACCAAAAGGCAGACCTGTCCATCAGGAAGGGTATGTTTCTCCTCAGGGCAAGAATTCCGGGTCTTCTGATAAGCTAATTCATCTTCAGCACAACACGAGTATTGTTGTTTTATTTTCTCAACATCAGACAAGCTGATATTGACTAGTGGATTGGATTTGCCAAGTTCTTGTGCCAGGAAATTGGTTAGATCAGTACCTCCAAACTCAAATCTTCTTGAGGCAATGTGGTTAACAGCACCTTCAATTACTGGTGCAATATCTGGTTACCGAACCAAGAGGATTAAGTTTCACTTAACCAATAATCTAGTACAACCAAGAGCAAAGTTAAAATTGGAAAAGAAACACGTGGACACTAATTATGTACTTTGACAGCCCCAAAGTTCAACATAGATATCCTTCTCAAACCAAACATTGAAAAGCTACTTCATTCATTTGATAAAAACTGTCATGTCTTAAATATACTCATAGATTTAGGAGATGATTCAAAACGTCAATCCTAGAGAAATTTAGGTTTGTTTTACAAAATTACCCTTACTGAATTCTCTTTCTTCTTGAATGATCTGTTTTCACTTACGCCCATCCTTTTAATTGGGAGATAAATAAGAGGGGAAAAGTATTAAATATTTTCAAATTTTTCAATTGGATAATTTCATTTGAAAAAAAAAATAGACAGTTATGTCCAAACAAAGGTAGTATTTATTTCCCAGTTCTCAGCATGTATTGGTAGTCATAAATTAACTAATTAATCGTTAACAGCATATCTGTAAATGTAACCTTGTATTTGTAATTTAGGTTTGATAAATAGAAATTACCGCCAAAAGAAAAGGCAAGGGAAATATACTAACCTTGATGATGATATATTTTTCTTTTTGAGAAAAAAAAATTTATTAAATTTTCTTATTTACATTTACCAAATATAATTATAGTTGAAATATAATTATACATGTCAGTCAAGTTAACCACAACATAAATCCACACCCCCTCTCTCATTAAATACCATGATGCCACTAGAGAAACTACAGACTAAACATGGACTGACATAGGAAGACTACCAAACTCCAGTTACGCTGACTAGAAACAGAAGTGTCTAAATCTTTCCACCTAGTTATGCAGATAATCTTAAACCAGAAGTGAAAACTAAATAGAAGGCACATAGAAAGGCAATGAAAAATGAATATGCAATGATAAGCAAGGGACAAAATTTTAGGTCAAACATTTTAAAGCAAACGCACTGACGCACAAACTCTGCAAGTTTGTAGTATTTTATTTTATCACTAAAGCATGATAAAGTAACTAAATTTCTCTTTTACTGCCTTACTCCATGGTCATATTAAAAAAAATAGCCACAACTTATGTCTTATTGCCTACAGATCCCTAGATGTAATAAATAAACATATTTTTAGAAACAAAAATGCAGAACTTGACTCATTGCATGTAGATAAAAAATAAAAATAAAAAAATAAAAAATAAAACATTTTATTTAGAGAATTCAAGCAAATATTAAGTTGTGTTCCATTACTTCAGACAAAGATACCTATTTTTCCATGACCAATATCAACTGTGCATCCAGAGATACGTCCCACAGCATATAGCGACAACACTGCCTGTTCCGATGCATAAAACCCTGATATGTTGAATGTTTCAAACATTAGTTGCACTAACTGTTCTTTGTTAGCCTGGAAAACAATGATATATATAGATGTTATTGACAGGTGTGTACACAAGAAAAGAAGGCTATTAATTTGTTGCTCCAAGTTTCATTGTCAAGATCAGATAACATGCAGACAACATAGTATGTAGAAGGAAAAGAAAGGGACAAGTCCGCCTCGAAAAAAACTTAGGCATGCAAATGGGCATTAAGAATGTCTTGGGGACTTGGGTATTATAGGGTGCTCAAAGTCCCACATCTTGTATTTAAGGAGAGGCGAGTAGTTCTTCCACCTTAATAGCTAGCTTTTAAGATGTGGTTTCCCACTTCCTTAGCTACTTACAATGGTATCAGAGCCTTAGTTATCAGTGCCATGGAAAGGGCTATCTGTGGGCTGGATTAAGGTGAATATCTAATATTGATAGCCGGTAGCGAAGTGTTTACCACTGGGTCAGTGTAACTAAGGAATACGTAAAGTAAGGGAGAAAACAGATTTGTGTAAAAATATGCAGAGACAAATGGTGGAATATTGCTAAGACATATACACTCCAAAATGGCAACCCTGACAACTTACATACTGATTCAGAAGAGCTTGCTAAATGAGATGTAGAATCTAAAAGCTGTATAGTGTACACATAGTTACTTCACAAAATGCTTATGTAGGAAGAGCATTTCAACCAATCAATAAAGTCAATTGTTTCATATTATAAAAATGGCTATGGCCAAAGCTGTTTCTAACTCTTGCAAAGGGTCGACTTCACATGCCTTTTCATTCATAGCGAACACAATATGCCTGAAGCAGCTTATTTGAATTTCAGAAGCCGCTTCAATGAGCTTACCAAACAGGACGAAAGACTCTTTGCAGGTACTTAGGCCATACTAAATAAGCTGAATAACAAGCTCATTTTAATGGACCCTTTATTAATTTCAAAAAAGAAGAGCATATGTGTGTTTGGACTAAGCCTATTTCATGATAAATACAAATTATAACCAGAAACTAAGAATGATTTCCAGGGAAAACACAATTGTATCATAAAAAATAATCAAATACAAACATTGCAAACATAAAAATCCAAACCTTTGGGGTACAAAGTGGATCCGTAAATAGTATCTGGCCTTCATTTCCCATTTCCCATCCAAGCCCAGTGTACAGTACATAATGCAACAAATCCTCCATGGCATCCCAATCACTTACAAAACCTCTCACCACTGGATCAACCGCAAAGTCATCTACTGCTGGATTATCATTTCCTGACCCATCATCAAGCATTCGCTTCATCTGTGTGGGAATTATCTGATTCATATATACCCAAAAACAAGAACAATTAGCCGCGCACATTGTTGTATCAATAAATTCAGCATTTCAGCACCATTTGCTTTTTTTTTTTTTTCCTTTCATATTTGGAGAAATGAAAGTTGAAAGAAAACGAAGAAGAAGGGAAGAACTGGATACCAATGCAGGAGGTTGATCGGGAACTGCGAAACCGGCCTTGAGGAGCATTGAGCCGGCATCGATCACTGCGGCCTCCATGACCGTCTAGGACCCAAAATGAAAACCCTAACCCTAGTTTTCGATTTTATGAAAGGAGATGTAGCAGTAGAACTGGATTGAGTTGTAGCAGGTGAGTAAGTTGCAGCTGAAGAGAACAAACAAGAAGAAGAGTTGGAGTAATGGAATTAGCGGGGGTATATTTGAAATCTGCGACTTTATGATTGGCCAGGCTTTCCATGAAACTTAGAAAGCTTGGTAAGATTTTTTTTTATAAATAAATAAATTAAATATTTTATTTACCAATATACACCATTTAAAAAAAGGGTAATGCTATGGTGCTGAAAGTAATTTTTTTCAATACATGATGAAATGAAGTGGCAAGAAGGAACGGTGGACGCGTGGTTCACCTGTAGCTACAATTGGGGACAACAGCTGATGCACAACAGATGGGTCACAATCATCTGTCATTTGAAAAAAAGTAGTTGGTGATATTTGCAGGATAAATTAATGCATAATTGAAAAATTAATTGATGGTTAAGGAAGATAATATCTTGTGTCTTTTTTTGGGTATGGTCATACTGACTGGACTAAAAAATGCTCTTTTGAACATAAAACTCAAATTGGGCCATGAAATGCTATTATGGTAATAATAAACAATAACAATATAAAGCCCAGGAGAATAAGTAATAATAATAATAATAATAATAATAATAATAATAATAATAATAATAATAATAATAATCTTATATATATATATAGAAAAAAGACAACTACAATTTTATTTATAAACCCTAAATGTAAATTTTATTTTAATAAATACATTAAAAATTAAAATACATTAAAAAATTTTAATATATGAATTAAAAGAAAAATTTAATTATAACAAATTTTTTATTTTAATTTATACTAATTTATTATGTATGTATTCAATTTACTATATATATTTTGTATATAATAAATCAAAATTAGATTTATATGTAAATACCTAAAAATTGAGTTTACCTAATTCGATTTATATAGATCTATTTAGGACATATATAAAACTAATTTTTATTTAAGACATCGGTGTAATTTTAGTCTCCAATCAATTTATTAACATAAATTATCCTTATTTTTAAAAAATTACAAAACCTTTTTTTATTTTTCAAATTTTAAAAATTTCAGTTTTTAAATTTATTTTACTACCTTTGTTTATTTCAAATTTTATAACTTTGCACTAATAATACTATTAGATTTATATTTTACTTTAAAAAATTGCAAACTAAAATCAACTTTAAAAAACTTCTAAATCAACATAAGTTGAATAAAAATTATGAGATCTTTAATTAACTAAACTTTTAATGATTCATTAATTAATAATTACTTTGTATTTACTGTGCTCTTCAAATTTTTTATAAAAAATTAAAAGATCAAAATCATCAAATTATAAAATACTAACAAAAGTTTTTTTTTAATTTCTAAATATAATTTAACTTTACTTACGATAGCATATTTTATTGTTGGACTTTTTTGAGGTATCTAAAATTTTTGCAACATGACATTTTTTGGGTCCAACAAATAATTATCTAATTTATAATTGAAATTAATTTATAATTTTATAAGTATGGTTACTATTATTATTATCATTATTTAATTTCTCGAGCTTTACCTTTTTTTTATGTCAACACCCAACATTTGTTGGACCCAAAAAATGTCATGTTGCAAAAATTTTGGATACCTCAAAAAGGGTCTAACAATAAAATATGTTATCGTAATTAAAGTTAAATTATATTTAGAAATTAAAAAAAAAACTTTTGTTAGTATTTTGTAATTTGATGATTTTGATCTTTTAATTTTTTATAAAAAATTTGAAGAGCACAGTAAATACAAAGTAATTATTAATTAATGAATTATTAAAAGTTTAGTTAATTAAAGATCTCATAACTTTTATTCAACTGATGTTGATTTAGAAGTTTTTTAAAGTTGATTTTAGTTTGTAATTTTTTAAAGTAAAATATAAATCTAATAGTATTATTAGTGCAAAGTTATAAAATTTGAAATAAACAAAGGTAGTAAAATAAATTTAAAAACTGAAATTTTTAAAATTTGAAAAATAAAAAAAGGTTTTGTAATTTTTTAAAAATAAGGATAATTTATGTTAATAAATTGATTGGAGACTAAAATTACACCGATGTCTTAAATAAAAATTAGTTTCATATATGTCCTAAATAGATTTATATAAATCGAATTAGGCAAACTCAATTTTTAGGTATTTACATATAAATCTAATTTCGATTTATTATATACAAAATATATATAGTAAATTGAATACATACATAATAAATTAGTATAAATTAAAATAAAAAATTTGTTATAATTAAATTTTTCTTTTAATTCATATATTAAATTTTTTTAATGTATTTTAATTTTTAATGTATTTATTAAAATAAAATTTACATTTAGGGTTTATAAATAAAATTATAGTTGTCTTTTTTCTATATATATATATATAAGATTATTATTATTATTATTATTATTATTATTATTATTATTATTATTATTATTATTATTATTATTATTATTATTATTATTATTCTCCTGGGCTTTATATTGTTATTGTTTATTATTACCATAATAGCATTTCATGGCCCAATTTGAGTTTTATGTTCAAAAGAGCATTTCTTAGTCCAGTCAGTATGGCCATACCCAAAAAAAGTCACAAGAGATTATCTCCATTAACCATCAATTAATTTTTCAATTATGCATTAATTTATCCTGCAAACATCACCAACTACTTTTTTTCAACTGACGGATGATTGTGACCCATCTGTTGTGCATCAGCTGTTGTCCCCAATTATAGCTACAGGTGAACCACGCGTCCACCGTTCCTTCTTGCCACTTCATTTCATCATGTATTGAAAAAAATTACTTTCAGCACCATAGCATTACCCCTTAAAAAAATATTTAGTCTAAATATTGTATTACACATCTCATGGAATCGCGAAAAATATTTTTTATATATTTCATTGACATTGTAAATAAAAGGTCACGTTTAATTTGCAAAAGGCATATATGTTAAAAAAAAAAATTCATATCCTCGTTTACAAGACCGAGATATGGATATTTGTATCAATAAAAATATAATTTTCTCAAAATAATAAGAAGGTATTTATAATACAATTTAAATTCATTTAAAAAATAAAATTAATATATTTTATTACAATTTATATTGAATTAGATATGTTTATTTTTAATTTAAATTTCAATTTAAAATTTTTATAATATTAAAAAAATAAAAGTTATCATTTATAAAAAACTTTAACAATTTAGAATTTTTGAATTACAAAATTTTTTACTAAAATAAAATTTAGACATGATATAATTTAGGACAATTTACTATAATAAATAAATTGGGATCCAATATTATCAGATTACATAAAATGCAAAGCGCATACCAAAATGCATTTTTTTCATAATCTATATAAACCACAACAGGGATACCGCAGTTTACCAATACACGTAATCCGTTACACGGGTGTTGCAGATTACGTTCTAGAAAAAATAAGCATAATCCGCGACAGGGGTGTCGCAGTTTATGTGTGAATGACGAGTGTGCATAAACCGCGACAGGGGTCTAGCGGTTTATGCGTGAATGAGCAGTGTGCATAAACATAAAATAAAGTAAGTGTATGGTAAACAAAAACATACATAACATACACATAAACCCTAAACATCAATGAAAACATAGGTGTCATCATATAATACAAAAGTATACGACAAATCTGACATACATAGGTATCATCAATGAAAATATGAAATAAACAGCTACGGCTCCTGCCTGTCCTCATCCTCCTCGTGAGAGTCATGTCCAAATGCGCCTAGGAGGTGCGACCCTGTACCACATTGAGCGGCCCGTCTCACTCTAGTTGGCCTCTGGCGTTGCTATGCTAGAGGCCATATGCAGATGGAGGCGTCCTTCCCATGCCCAACCAACAACGTCATACGGGCTGCTAGCAAACTCATTCAAGTCTACATGAAACTGGGGTTGGTACCCCTGAAGATCATACATCTGGGGTTGGTACCGCTGCATATCCTCCATATCTGAGTAGTACCCCTGTGCAACGTCCATCTCGGACTGGGTCTCCGGCACCTGATCTTGTGGGGTATGGTGTTGAAAATGCAGAGGGTCGTCATCCCGGATGAGATCTGCAAAGTCGGAATAGAACTATGAACTTCCGACCTCGTGGTCCATATCCATCGTGAAAGTCGGGTCCGCCAGGTCATCATACATCTGTCCATGGATCTCATAGTATATTTGGGAGCTCAAAACATATGTAAGAGGAACCTCCTGAGCATATGAAAGGTATGCGTCTCAGGACGCCACCTCTCAATGAAAGCGCTGACTAAGGGCTCGTCCAACCAGAACCACCTGGCGTTGAGTCTCGTCAGGTGGTGCAAACCAGCCCTCTCCAGATAGGGTACGATCCTGTCATGCAGAGGCATGTTCTGCTATCCCTAGACACTATAAATACACCTAGTCGGTTGGAGCATGTGACAGAAGAAACCAAACATATAAAAAATCCAACACTAATTTAAAGTAATCTAACACAAAAAATACAATATTAAAGTTTAAACAGGTAACATACCGTTCATAATCACAAAATTCAATGAAAGACATAAACGACTCAAGAACTTAATCTAAATTAATTAAATACTAAATAAATATTTTATGATTTAAAATAATAATTTAAATCTAAATTTAGAAACCTAAATCATAATCATTGGAAAACTATTATACGAAATACATTAAGTAAAAATAACCAAACTAACCTCTTCGTTTATGCTGCCAGCAACGTGCGCAATGCCGTTGAGCCTGTAAAGACTGCGTGCCTCCGCCATAGTCCCGACCCGATCTCAACTCAACCAACCCACACTTTTCTCTCTTTTTCTCTCTGTAGAAAACCTCTCCTTCTCTCTCTAAAAAACTTTACAACCACCACAAATGTAATCCGCGAGACCCCTAAAGCGTATTTATACTAATGCATAAACCGTTAGACCTCTGTCGCGGTTTATACACACTTGTCATTCACACATAAACCGCGACACTCCTGTCGCGGATTATGCTTATTTTTCCTAGAACGTAATCCGCGACACCCCTATAGCGGATTACAATGTATTGGTAAACCGCGGTACCCCTGTCGCAATTTATATAGATTATGAGAAAAATACATTTTGGGATGCGTTTTGCATTTTATGTAATCTGGTAATATTGGATCCCAATTTATTTATTATAGTAAATTGCCCTATAATTTAAATTAAAAAAAATAAAATCAAACGTTGTAATTTCTTCTTACTATTACCAATACCCTTTTTAAGGATGGCAAAACTCCCCGAGATGCGAGAATTTATGCAGGGACGGCCCCGAATGGGGATCCGACTGTGAAAAATTTTTCTGCGGGAATGGGGATAGGGGACAAAATTCCTCCGAGGCAGGCGCGAGGACCCGAGCGGGGATCTCCGCTTGTCCCCGCTAATCTCCAAAATTCATGAATTTACTGAATTGCCCTTAATAGTTTATTTCTCATATATATTTTTTAGTCATTTCACATACACACACATATAGAAACCCAAAACTCTTAATCCTCATTTGCATAACCCTTCTTCGATTCAAAGATCCCTAACGCTTTCCATACTCCATCCAACCTCTCTGCAGCCACTCCCTTGCCACTCTCCCTTCTCATTGCATCGTCACACCTCACGGTGTCATCACCTTCACCGCATCGTGCTCTCTATTTGTGGCGTCCCTTTCTGTAACTCTGTCGTCGTATCTATTTTTCTCTCTGTTGCTGCGTCTCCCACCTCGTCCACTACTCTGTCCTCTGACTCGCCGTTGCGTCCCCCACTGCGTCATTTCGAAAGAAGTCACCATCTTGTCGTTTAGATTTTTTGTATAAAATTTTGTTGTTTTTGTATAGAATGGATACTTGCAGCTCTATTCATATGAAAATTAATAATTAGTTTGAACTATCATATAGATGGAGAATGTGATCCCCACAGAGAATGGGGCCTTATGAAAAATAGGGATAAGAAGCAATATTTCTCTATAGCGGAGAACGAAAACAAAGACGAAAAATAAATCTGGAGATGGGGATGAAGAGTAGGAAAGTATCCTCTGCCTCTATCCTATCCTGTTGACATCTCTAACCCTTTCAAACTACTACCAAAGCACTGACAATTTAAAATTAATCTCATCTAAATTTTAAATTTTTTAAAATAATTATAAACTCTACCAAAATTTTAATGTGTTTTACTGAAATTTTAAACAAAACAATCTTATGGCAAATACTACGGTGCTGAATTCAAACTCTTTCACCACCTGCCTAAATGAGTTGGCATAAAGGAGAACAAGACACGTGTTCTTCAATTTGCTATTACGGATAGACAGAAACTGAGACGCTGCAATGGTGGCAGAGTGATGCTTTTATGAATGTGGTGTAATACTTAGGTCAATGCTACGGTAATGACGTATTTTTTTCATCATGTGATGAACTGAAATGGTATAGTGATAATAAAGACACGTTCGTATATAATATCTGATAATATTTTTGTTGTTGTCAAAGATGTGTCAGGTTTGGGTTCGAAAATTTTTATCTGATGTGACTTTTTTTTCTAGCTAGATGTAATTGACAACAATTAGCTTAATTAACAGTATTTTATTTGACTACTTTTGTTAATTATGGGACTGATAGTCCATTATTGATGAATTCTGAAGATGCATTTATTTGTTGGTAAGAAAAAATGTGGAGCACATATTATAACCCACAACAAAATAAATCACTCCATAAGACATTATTAATAATAATAATAATAATAATAATAATAATAATAATAATAAATAAATAGAAAATTAGTGTGACATACGTAATTGTTATTAATATTATGAATACTGGGAATCTAATAGGTATTATTATATCTTATTTAACTATTTTTCTATTATTTTAAAAAATTATATTTTTTTAAATTCTAAATTTGATATTATTAAATAAAATATAAAAATAAAAATTTTATAAGTTATTTACTATTTATAATGTACGAAATAAAAAATATAAATTAAATAAAGTATGATTAAAAAAATTTAAATTACGTTGTTCAAATGTGCAATAAAAATATAAAATTAAGATAAAAATTTATAAAGTAGTTATTTATAAATAAATGTTATTAAATTTATTTAACTTCTCAACCCTTTTTTTTTTTTTGGGTGAAATGGATATATGAAAATTTATATTTAAAGTACTCTTATTTCATAAAAAAAAATTCTTTATTTTTATACATAATTTTAATATATATAAAACAATTGTATTTTTTTCAATATTATATTTAACATATTAAACTATCTTCAATTTCATTTTTTTTAAATTACTAATTTTTATTTTTATCATACCCTCTTTTAGTATTATACTATTTTCTTTAATTTTTTAACTGTTCTTTTAAAAAAATAATAATAAATTAGACAATCTTCAACCCTATACATTTTATAACCATTCTTTATATTTAACATCATTACTATCCCCTCACCAACCATGCTTATAATTCTTGTTAGCTTTCATTGTTTAATTCTTCAGATTTCACCTTCTCTTCATCTAACAACAATTAATTATCATAGAATAATATGCCGTTATCACAACCCCCTCACATCTTTTTTCAATACTTTTATTTAATTTTACAACATAATTGAAAAGCGATTACTATATTACTTTTTTCACTTATGATATAAATAATTGGTTTAAATATTTGATTTTAATTAATTCGGTTTCGTTAAGAAACCAACTAAAAAAGATAACTAATTAAAGTCAACTTGTTAAAAAATAAGAAATTTATAATAAAAAAAACAACTTTTAACTATTTTAATTTTTCAAATTTTAAAATTATAAAAATACAAAAAATTAACTTAAATTAGCTTAAATTGTAGTTAATTTCTTGGATTTTTTCTAATTAATAATATGTGGATATAATTACTTTACTTACTCAGTACTCATATGAATTAAACTCTTTGTATACGTGCATACATATTTTATCTAATTTTGTAAAGTTACATGTATAATTATTTTTTTTGAAAACTTGTGTGCCATTCTTGGTTAATAAAAGATGGACAAAAAATCATGATTGTTAAATAAATAAAGTAATCTTTGTAAGTGAAAAAATAAATGTGGCTTAAGTAACTCATATTTGAGTATATTTTTTAGAAAGTTATGCATCCTTATACATGAAAAAAAAAAAAGAAAAAAAAAGTAAAGTATCGTTTTTGTCTTCAACGTTTGGGATAAGTTTTAAAGTTGTCCCTAACGTTTCAATCGTCCTATTTAAGTCCTTAACGTTTCAAAATTGACTCAATGTTATTCTGCCGATAGGAATCCGTTAACAGAATTGACGGCGGGACAAAATTGAGACGATTTTGAAACGTCGCGGACTTAAATAGGACGAAAACGTTGGGGACAAAAATGACACATAAAAATAAATTTTAATTTTATCTTTCAATAATATATCAATTTTTTACTGTACATAGTATTCAATTATTTTTTAATCACATCCAAATAAATTACACTTAATCACATTACTTTCATTCTAAATAAATTTATTTTTTTATAATTTTACACTTAAAGTAAATAAATAAATAAATGTTACACTTTCTTTCTAAATAAATAATGTAATGTGATTAGAATGAAAGTGTAAAATTATAAAAAAAATATAAGTAATGTGATTAAGTAATGAAAGTAAAATTATATATATTATTTAGAATGAAAGTATAAAATTTATTTATTTATAAAAAAATTACATTATTTTAAGTGTAAAATAATAAAAAAATTAATTTATTTAAAATAAAAGTGTAAAATTATAAAAAAATTATAAGTAATGTGATTAAGTAATGAAAGTAAAATTACATTATTTAGAATGAAAGTGTAAAATTTATTTATTTATAAAAAATTACATTACTTTAAGAGTAAAATTATAAAAAAATTAATTTATTTAGAATGAAAGTAATGTGATTAACTGTAATTTACTTAGACAAGATTAAAAAATATTTGAATACTATGTATAATAAAAAATTAATATTATTGAAAGGATAAAATTAAAATTTAGGATAAAATATACTTTTTGTCCCTAAAGTTTGGCAAAAGTTTCAAAAATACCCCTAAGTTTTATTTTGTTTCAATTTTGTCTCAAAAACTTTCGATTTGTATCAAATATATCCTCGACGGGTAAATTTTCAAAAAATTTAAGACCAATCTAACAATAATGCCTGAAAATTATGCTTGATTTGCTTATGTTGAGGGTTGTTCTTATGAAATTGTTGTTGAATTAGTCTTAAATTTTTTGAAAAATTAGCCGTTAAGAGTATATTTGATGCAAATCGAAAACTTTTAAGACAAAATTGAAATAAAATAAAACTTAGAAGCATTTTTTAAATTTTTGTTAATCTTCAGGGACAAAAAATATACTTTACCCTAAAATTTATTTCTATGTATCGTTTTTGTCCCCAACATTTTTATCCTATTTAAGTCCCTAACGTTTCAAAATCGTCTCAATTTTGTCCCGCCGCCAATTTTGTTAACGGATTCCTAACGGCAGGACAACATTGAGTCGATTTTAAAACGTTAGGAACTTAATTAGAACGATTGAAACGTTAGGGACAACTTTGAGACTTACTTCAAATATTGAGGATAAAAAAAATACTTTACTCAACAAAAAATATGTATTAACCCTTATTTTATTTAAAAATATTATGGGTTATTCTATTGTGCTCGTAATTAAAAATTTTTGTTGAAATAACTTCTCTGTATTCAGATTTTTTTGAAAAATAAATTTAAATTGTATTGAATTAAATTTTAAATTAAGATAAATACTTTTTGATATTTTAAATTCAAAAAAAATAAATAAGAGTGTATATTTTTATCATTTTTCTATAGCTGGTTACACTCTTATTTATTTTTTATGAATTTAAAATATTAAAAAGTATTTATCTCAATTTAAAATTTAATTCAATACAATTTAAATTTATTTTTTAAAAAAATCAGAATACAAAAAATTTATTTTAACAAAAATTTTCAATTATGAACACAATAGAATAACTTATAATATTTTCAAATAAAATATCTTGATTTTTAAATAAATTTAATAATATTTATTTATAAATAACTACTTTATAAATTTTGTATTTTTATTGCACATTTTAACAATGTAATTTAAATTTTTTTAATTATACTTTATTTAATTTATATTTTTTTATTTCATACATTCTAAATGGTAAATAAGTTATAAAATTTTTATTTTTATTTTTATTTTTATTTAATAACATCAAATTTACAATTTAAAAAATATATTTTTTTAAAATAATAAAAAAATAGTTAAATAAAATATAATAATACCTGTTGGATCTCCGGTATTCATAATATTAATAACAATTACATATGTTACACTATTTTCCTATTTATTATTATTATTATTATTAATGTGTTCTGGAGTGATTTATTTTGTTGTGAATTATAAAATGTGCTCTACAATTTTTTTACCAACAAATAAGTGCATCTTCAGAACTTATCAATAATGGGCCATCAGCCCCATAATTAACTAAAATGGTCAAATAAAACACTGTTAATTAAGTTAATTGCTATCAATTACATCTGGTTAAGAAAGAAAGTCAAATCAAATAAAAATTTCCTAATCTGACATATTTTTTATAACAATATAAATGTAATCTGATATTTATACTAACGTGTCTTTATTATCACCATGCCAACTCAGTTCATCACATGATGAAAAAAATAGGTATCATCACCGTAGCATTACCCTAATACTTAACCGTAATCTACAACTGATGGTGATTAAAATTTTGGGTTGAACCTTTTTGGTGGACAACATTTTTGTTGTTTTTATTGTGTTTTGAATTTATTGTGGACAAGAATTTTACTTCATCTAATATGAAAATGGAGTTGGAGAAAATAAACGGTTAAGTGGGTTGGCTAGATATGAATATGTGTATTTGAATTTTTTTTTAATTTTTTTTTTGGTAATACATGGGATAAATTATGTCATACCCAATGATTAAACTTAAAAATTGTTCATATCGCGTTGACATAAGCGGCGTCTCCAAAAAGCATCTCATCCTTCATCAATAGCCATGGAGATAGTTCTATAACATTGGGAACTTGGAATAGTAACCGAGTTGGGCCTGGATTTTTGATGTGGATGGGTAGTTCTTTAGGGGTCGGATCTATTTGTAGACCTTGATCCATGATAAAAAATAAATAAATAAATAAATAAAGATGTGTCGAAAGAGACCGTGATAAAAATAATTGGAAGCAAAAAATTAAAAAATAGATGTGAATAGTATTAATTAGTAGGAGTGTTCATGGATCGGATCCGATCTCCATATCTACGGTATTTATCTGAATTCAATCCGAAAATTGCAGTTATAGAACCGATCCGCAAGGCTATCGAATCGGATCGGATCAAATCCGCATACTAATCAGATCGGATTGCAGATTTTGTATAGGTATCCGCATATCCGCGTATCCGCAAAAATAAAGAAATAAATAAGTAAATATTCTTTTTATGTTTTATTTCAACTAATAATTAACATATATGTTATATTATTTTAATTTATTATTTAAAAAAAGTATATTTAATATTATTTTAAGAGTAAACATATTTAAAAAAATAGAAAAATAAATTTATTGATATTTTTTAATAAAAATAAGCTTTTAAAAATATTTTTGTGTTTTGCGGATATATCTGATATCCGGTGCGGATTGGATCGGATCGGATCCAAGCTTAAAAATTGTGGATATTGGATCCGATCCACGTTCACCCCTATTAATTGGTGTATTAATTTGTTAGTACGGAATAAAACTGTATTTGTTTATGGTTTAGTTTCTATGGTTTAGGTTTTAAATATTATTATGTAGATTTTAGGATTTAGGATTAAGATTTTAGGATTTATGATTTAGTGGTTTAACATTTAGGGTTTAAAGGAGACTTTTTCTATTCTCTTGCACCTGAGAATTTCGAAGAGCTTAAAAAGGTCGAGTAAGGTAAATTGTGTAAACCCTGAGTAATTGGTGAATAATTAGTTAATAAATTAATTATTAATCAAATAAATTAGAAAATAAAATTTTATGATTTAGTGAGATAGAACTAATTAAAACAAGAATTTTGACACTAATTTTAAAGAATTTGACCCAAGATTAGGTCGAACGGGCCGAACTGGTTGAACCGAGTCCAAAATAGGCCCAAAGTCCAACCCATCAGCCCAACCACATATAAGAAGAGCCAATTCTCTTCTTCCCTTCAGCCAAGAACGCTGAAGCCATGCAAGGTAAGAGAAGGAGAAAAAACCTAGGTTTCAATTTCAATTCAACTTCAAATCCTTGTAACTTTTGATCTGGAGTTTCGATTGACGAGCCGTCAGCGACCACGCGTTCGTCTCAGAATTCTATACAAAGTCCACTAACTAATTTGGTAATAAATTCAATCTAGTACACCCAAATCTTCCCACTTCAGTTTCGAAATTCAATATGAATGCATGTTGAATTTTGTATGATTTCGGTGTTTAAGTTCGAGTTAGCTTGCGGATTTTTGTTGGGTTTGACTCACTTGAGCTATGGGCAAGGTAAGAACCCTCCAATCTTTTGTGAGATATTGATTTAGTGAACTCTATATTGATTATAGTGATAATTGTGATGTTAGATTGAAATTGGTTATCGGTTGGAGTTAATTTGAGAAATTGGAAGCTAGAGGATTAGCTTTGGAGGCCAGGTATCGTTGGTGAGGGGCCTGGAGTTGTGGAGCTTGTGGTTTGGAAATGCTTGAGGTGTTCCGGGTTATCAAGAAATCGGCCAATGTATAGTTTTGGTTTCTCGTATTTAATATATAATGTCTTGTGAAAATTTAGGCTAGACGACCTAGGATAAGTTGAATTACGAGTTTGGAGCATGTTTAGTGATTTAGTTGACAATGTATGTAGAATTGATGATGCTTGATTAGATTTAATGAATCATGATGTGAATGTGGTTGTGGTTGATGAACTAGGTTGATGAATGGTGATTTTGATGGTGATGAATGAGAAAAATGAACAAGAGTATATAAATATTGATAAATTGAGAATTGTGTGTATAATTGAGATTAATTGGGATAAGTGTGATTAATTGAGGTATGATTGATTTGGTAGAATATGGGGTTGTAAGGCTGAAATGGTATGTTGTGGTGTTGTTTATATGTATAGGAAGTTAATATTGAGTTTGATTTTTGGTGAAAGTAGAGGTTTAAGAACTTTATGAAAAACTTATTTTTGTCTGAACTTCGGCGAGCTATAACTCCGCTTCCAGATTCCCAAATTGTTTTAAACTTATTTTATATAAAAATTGGGTCCGTGAAGTTTACGCCGTTCGAAGAACGGATGAAAAATGTTTTAAAACGAAAGAGTTATGCCCTTCAGAAGTTTAGTGCAAAAAGTCAAGGATGGTCTAAAGTAACTGAATTGAGATGTTAATGATGAGATTAGGGATGACTGTGTGTGGCCGGAATGGTCGAGATGTGTGTGTGGCCGGAATGGTCGAGAGGGCAAGGTTTGGGTGCGATCCCGCTTGCTCGTTAACTTGAAAATGTATTCGAATGACAAGTTGAGGATGGAAGTTCCCTCTCTTGTCGTGATGGGGGTGTGGGGGAAAGTGGAAAGACACTCTCCTTTGTATTGTTTTTCCCACATTCTTCTCTGGTTGCAAGGTGAAAAGGCACACTCCTTCGATGTGGAAAGGCACTCTCCTTCGTTTATGATCCTCCTGGAGATGCGCAACCTAGAGACAAATGTCCGGGTTAGCTACCGGATGTGTCGGATTTTGGCAGTTTAACCGACACGTGAGCTCACGGCCAATAGGACAGGCATGCATCATGTTGCATTTGTTTGCTTTGTTTGGGTGTGCATAATTATTTTGGTTTGCCTATCTGATAAATTATGTTTAACTGATAACTGTGATACTTGCTGTAATTGTTCTTTAAATGTGTTTGCCTTTTATTTGCTTGTGTTTGTGATTGTCTTTCTGTTTTAAGTACCTTGGTGGTGGATATGTGATAATATTGATTTGATTTGAAATGGGCCAGAGGTCGGGTTTAGTTTATTTGGGCCAGAGGCTGAGCTGGTTTGATTTGGGCCATAGGTCGTGACTGGTTAGGTCAGTGGTAAGAGTTGTTTAACAATGATTTAGTAGTAAGCGGTAAAATATATAGAATATTATGTTATTTGAAAGTGAAACCAAGGGTTAGAGTTAAAGGAGACAGAAGTTAAACTGCAGAGTAGGGTTATACTTTGACTTGGGTACCTTAGGGAGTTATAACCAAATTTATGGTTCAGTTTGTTCCTTTAGGTTTTATAATCTGAGTATCGAAGTTCTAGGATTGCCTCTAGCTTTTTCGGGACCTTATTTATTATATGTGTGCACCTTAACCATGCTGAAAACCCCCAGTTCTCATCCCATACATATTCTGTATTTTTCAGATGCAGGTTGAGAAGCACCACTCTGTATTCTGGAGATTCTGATGAAGCGAAGGACTCTTGGGACTCAGGGACGTATTTTGTTTATATTTATATATGTATATAGATTTTTCACCCTGTATTTTATAATTGTCCCTATTAGAGGTTGGCTCGGAGAAATAGGCTGTCTTTTCTGCTTTGGGTCATTTTGGAATTCTTTTATATATATGTATATATATACTTATATGCTTTGGCCGGTTTATCTTCGCGAACCGAGTTGAAAACCTTGTTAATTGTATCTTTAACACTCCTTTTTTATTATTCCTATATATGTATCTTACGTTTCTTCGCACGCAAATTTCCGTTTACATAAGTGTTACGACTTTTGTTTTAAATTTTCTTTCAAAGGCTCCTAGATATAAAACTTTTTCAACTATTTTGTATGTATATTTTTATTTTTAGAGGTCGTAATACCTCATCACCTCAATTTTATTACTTAAGCATAAGAATCTGTGTGGTAGGGTGTTACAAATTGAATATTAAATGTCTCTTAAATATATCATATGATGATTTATCAATTCCAATATCTATTTTATAGTTTTTCTCTGTCAGTTAGCTTGATATATATAGTTTTTTTTTTTTTTTTTGCTGATTTGATTTTATCATAGGACATTACTTATTCAATAGGTTCAAGTTCAATTGCGCTTGAGGATGACAATAAAGTCTTGGTTGTTTATGTTTTCTTTAGTTATGTTCTAAACGCTTAGGTATTAGACTTAATGGACAAATGTTTTAAATAACTTGGTACTTGGTAGGATTTAGTTACTTATTTTTATTCTTATTTCAATTTTTTTTTATCTTGTTACTTGTATTCTAAAACTAATTTAGAAATGGAAGCGGTCTATAAAGGTTCTATGATTTAGTGAGAGAAAAGTACACATATGATTGCTAAGGAGATTAGACTTGCTTTTCCAATGTTGGTTTTGTGAAGAAGATTGTGGAGTGGACTACGCCTTATTTGTATAGGGAAGGTGTTGAAGAAAAATAAAAATGTTTGCAATGGAAGAGATTCTATTATTTACAAATGTTACTCGTATTATTTAGAAAGAAAAAAAATTAATTTTTAGATTAAAAAATTTAATTTAAAAAAGGGTAAAAAATTGGATTTTTTATGTAAAAAAAATTAAATTTTGTGTAAAAACCGATTTTTAGATGTAAAAACAAATTTTTTTGTATAAAAACCAATTTTTTGGTGTAAAAAACAGCCGATTTTTTATGTAAAAACCATTTTTAATTTTCAATTCAAAACCAATTTTTCTATATAAAAATTGTTTTTTTTAATTAATTTTTATTTTAATAACCGATTAAAAACTGGTTTTTAAATTTGCTAACCGGTTTGTTGAGTTAAGAAATTAACTAAATTAATTAGTGATGACAAATATTATTTTTGGGCAAAATAAATAATTAGTGTTGAGTGTTAATAATTATATGTTACTAATTATTTATTATATGTTGCAGGTCAAAACTTAGTTTAGCAGCCCAAATTGGTATGAAAATAATATAGCAAGGCTAGTGGGTCAATAAACAAGCAAAGCTCAAAAGAAACAAAGCCAAATGAACCAACGGGCCAAACTAATCAAAACCAATCCAAGCCCATATCCATAAATCCAAGTTGATCCCACCAAACTTCTCATACAAGATTGAAGTCTTCATTCCCTCTCACTTGCTTTTGTCAAAGCAACGTTCTTCTCTCCTCTGTCTTAGTCAAATCACAAACTCAGAAAAGTGAGAAAGAGAAAGAGAAAGCTTCTTCCCTAAGGTGATTATCAAAGAAGCAAGAAAGAGAAAGTCCAAGCTTGAAACATAGAAGTCTAATCAGCAAATTCAAACCATATCAAGCTTAGGTTAAAGGTAACCCATTTCCTCATACATGCAACACACTTTCTTCTCTTCATCTTCAACTTTCTGTATCTCCAGTTTGGGTTATATGAAAAAGAAGATTTCTGTTCCTCTCTGCTGTAAATCCACGGTCTCAAACATGTCTTGGGGACCAAGTTGGTTTTCAAGGGCTCATATTAAGTTGACCATTGGAAGATTTTTATGGTTGCTGCTTTATGGCTTTCGGTCAAGATGGAGAAGTCAGAAGCAAAGTTTCTACTCTAAGGTTTAATGAGAAAAAGTGAATCTGTGGGTTGGTGAAACTCAAGGCTCAAGGTGTTGACATTGGAAGAAGAACCCAACAACATGCAAGGAGATAAAAGAAGACTTTCTGCTCATTCAGAAGTAAGGAGAGAAAATCAGAGTTGTGTGAGCTTTGTTCTGTAAAGAAGTTCCTCTACTTGGATAATGCTTTCTTTCAAAGAAGTATTCGGCCAATACTGAAGAACTCAAGCTAAGGTTTGCAAATCTGATTTTGCACATAGCGAAGAGGCTGTTGATGAAGTCAATCTCCTTCATGTTTTACTGATTGTGATGTTCTTTTCTATGTATATCTTTCTGTAATTTCTTGTGAGAAAATGCATTGTGAGGAAACTCAAGTAAAAGCCATGAGTGGAAAAAGGTTGAGTAAAACACTTGAGAGAAAAGCCTAGAGTTATTTTCTGATTTCTTTAGGTATGTTTATGTCTTGTATCTTGTACCTGTGAGGTATCCCTTTCTTAGTTGGGTTAGCACTAAGAGTGAATAGTTTGGTATTAGCATAGCCAATGTCAAGTTAGGTTACAACTTGAGTGTGAAAGGATTGGGTCAATCCTGTGGAATTGGTGTATGTAATACTGTTAACTATAGTGAAAATTCCTCCATTGTTGTGGAGGAGACTGGACGTAGGTTGCATAGCACAAGGCAACCGAACCAGGACATATGCTGGTGTTGGCTTTTCTCTTCTCTGCACTGTTTTGTTTTCTGATATTCATGAGACAAAAATAAATTGTCTCATAAATTTTTGCTGCTTAGTTCAAACAGAATCAGAATTGAAAGTTTGTTTAAAAATGGTCATAACAGCAACTAAAAGAAAGGCATAGATTCAATCCCCTTCTCTAAGCCTACCACAACCTTCACGGTTAATAACCGATTTATCATGTAAAATCAATTTGGTTAATTAACCAAGATTAAATTTTTGGCTAACCAAAAAACTGGTTTGGTTTTTGAATTAACCAAACCATATACACCCCTATGAGCCCAGTTCGTTTGGTTCGATTCGTTCCTCTCAATTTTAGGCCAAAATTTTTTAAATTAGTGTCAAATTTCGTATTTTAATTATTTATTCCATTCTAAACTATAAAGTTTAATTTTTTAATTTTTTAAAATAATAATTAATTTATTAATTAATTATTTTCTAATTACTCAAAATTTATAAATTAATTTCTAAAAAAAATAACAATAAAGTCCTCACTAATAATAAACAAGGACAAATAATTTAAATAAAGACCTTCTACTCTAATTATAAGGGCTAATTTAAAGGCAGTGTGTTCACATCTACTATCTTAAAAAATTTTATTAGTTTTTTTTAAAGATTAATCTATTCAAAATATAAATTTTAATTTCAGAAATTTATTTGTTATTTTATTCTTATTTTTATTAATTTTATAAAATATATTATATACACCACTTTTCATTATGATTTCTTCACACAAACACATCTTTATCGTAAAATAATCCTCTTTTTAAACCAATGAGAGCAATAATTACTTCATTAAAAAGTCTCAAATTATAGTATTTTATTATTATAATATGGTATCTCTGACTTTTAATTTTTAATTTACTACTTTTAGTCCTGTTTTATTTCTTTAGCTCATTATTTGTTATTTGAATTTTCATTTTGATATTTACAATGAATAAAGTTAAAATTGTCATTGTCTAATATTAAATGCTCAAACTATTGCTTATTTATAAATGTAATTTATAAAAATTGATGTGTTTAAATTTTATACTTTACATGCATATATCAAAAGTTGATATAAGACCTGATTTACAAGAGTTTCATATAAACAGTGAGACATGTTGAATTTAATGTTTTGTCTTTTATTTAATGTGTTTTAAACTTAACTATAGAACACGATTCTTAAAATTTTGAATATTTTATGAATAACAAAGTATAAATTAATTCATTTGGATAAATTATCAATAGATTTTAATTAAATTAGTATAAAGGCATAATAAACTTGGGTGCCAAAAATAGTTTTATTATATATTTATACAATATCTGTAACAATTCTAATTTTTGTACTAATATAAATTTTTTAAAATAATATTTTAAAGTGATTAATTTTATTATGATGAATCGATTTCGAACTCCGAAATAAAATAGATAGTAATATAATTTTATTATTATCTTATTTATTTATTTTACTTGTTCTAATTATAATGGAGCATAGATAATAATATTAATATTATTATCAAGTTCGATTTTTGTCGATATAAATAATTATCGGTATTTCTTGATAAATTTAGAATTGTTAATACTTCATCAAATATTTTTTAATTTTTAAATTATTAATATCATTTATATTAGTAACTCATATATATTTAATCTTATATATACTATTATTATTATTATTACATATTATTCAACCTTATATATATAGGTGAATGCTACTCTACCCTCTCTAAAATAATATGTAAATTATTCTCTCATATTTTAATTGGGTGTTTATTTTAACCTGAATTACTTTAATCTCACGAGAGTTAATAATATATTAGAAGACAGTGACGACCTGACAGAAGAAGAAAATGGAATACCCAACAGTGATACTTAGGAGACACAACTACGACGACAAAGGAGTAGAGAGGAGTAATCGCATTCAGAGAGTTGGAGTACCTTTTCTAGAAGAATGATTTGGGAAGAGAAAACAAGACACCCAATGAGATGGTGATCCTTGGGAGGCATAACGACGACGATGATGAAGGAGTACAATGGGGAGGAGTAAACGCAATTAGAGAGAGTTGGAGTATCTTTTCTGGAAGAATGATTTGGGAAGAGAAAATAAAACATCTAATGAGGCGGTGATGCTTGAGAGGTGTAATGAGGACGACGAAGGAGTGGGGAGGAGTAAACACAGTTAGAGAGAGTTGGAGTACCTTTTCTAGAAGAATGATTTGGGAAGAGAAAACAAAACACCAATGAGACGGTGATACTTGGGAGGCGCAACGACGAGGAAAGAGTGGAGAAAGTAACTCAAGTTAAAATAAACACCCAATTAAAATGTAACACATCAGAAAAGATAACTTACATGTTACTTTAGAGAAGATAGGATAGCATTTACCATATATATATATATATATATATATTATTTAACCTTACGGAAGTAACCCTTATGGAAGTAACGCCAATCTGGCTTATGCATTACTATATATATACATTTAACCTTGCTTTGACAAATCATTTTCCCACCAAATAAATATTTTCTCCAATTCATCATGGTAACCGAACTTGTACTTAGGAAGAAAAGAACGATTTGTGACACCAAATCATTCATTTATCACACACGGTCCTTAAATCATAACACATGTCTCCTTTCATTAATTGCATTATCTTAACCACGTATTCCTTCTTCATTCACCAAACCTATGATAAAGAAAATAAGAGAAAGAAAAGCCCAGAGAGAGTGAGACGTGAGGTCATGAAACCGTGAAGCTTCCTTTTACAATTTTTTGCCATCTATAATTCTAATAAAAAATTTAATCCGATAAAAGTGTTTGTATCTTTTTTCTTTATACATTGGCATTACTTTTATTTAGTAAAAATTAACGGTGATGTATCTTTATTTTCCTTTAAATTTGGCCAATTAAAATTTAAAAAAAATAGACAATTTCTAACGTTTTCTTCTTTAGCAGCTCGATCAAAAATTTTTTTCAGAGTTTTCATTGATTTTAAATTCATAGAAAAATAGAATTTCGATAAATTCTCACTTATTGAATTTGAGTTGGATAAGTGAATGATTGTTGTGATTAATTATTGATGGAATTTGGTTGACTTTATATTGAATTTTGTGAATATATTACTATATATGATTAAGCTTGTAATTTGGTTATGTGTGTGTTGTCCAAACTGTGATAATGAGATTGATTTGGGCTGTCATTATGTTAGTTTTGAATAAAATAGGTGGGGTTTAATGACTGAAGAATTAAATTAAAAGTTGTTAAAAAAAAAAAATCGGTAACCGGAAAAGCTCAAAAAATGAATTTAAAATCAAGTATATATATTTTGAAAAGTCACAAGAAAATATTTTGATTTTGAAAGAGTTTTTGTCACCAACTTAAATATTATTTTTAAAATATAAAAATGTAGTTTGATAAAACATTAGAGTTAATTTTAGAAATACGAAATTAAATTAATAATTTTTATAATGTTGAGTTAAAAATAAAATATTTAAAAGTTTAAAGAATAGAATGTTAATAAGCAGGTTTTGATATAAAAAATAGTAATAATAACACTCTTTTATTCTTAAAACTAGCATTATTTGTGTCATTATAATATATTAGTATTTTATTTAAAAAATATTATTTTATTTAAAACATAATAAAAGGATAAGCAGAAAAATTGTTCTAAAAGTTTTAGAAAGACAAATCTAATTTAAAAATCTTTGATTCTCTTTCCATAAGATACTTAGGGAAAGGCGAGGGAATAATGTGAGAATAATTTATATTATGAACGATAAGAAAGAAGAAGAAGAAGAAAGAGAAGAAAAGGAAAGAAAAATATTAAAGAACCTCTGCTACCGAAGAGTAGAGAGCAAAGATTAAAATAATCTAAAGAACCTCTACCACAGGAGAGCAGAAAGTAGGAATAAAAGAAAGGAAAGAAAGAACAAAACGAAAAGGGGATAAGTAGAAGTATTGTTTGGCCTTGAAAACAAGCTGAGATGATTTTGTATCTGCTAAAAACGAGCAGAGATATGGTGGTGAGTCCACCGAGATTTGCTTCCAGAGATACATCGGCCAATCCGGAGATGGTCGTACCTGTAAGACAAAGGTTGCTTACAAAGGTTATCGATACATATATTGGCCAGAGAGAGCCTCACCTGTAAGACCGATGTTGCTTACAAAGGTTATATTTGCATACATCGGCTCAAGAGAGTTGCACCTGTAAGACAGAGGTTGCTTACAGAGGTTATGGCACTGAAAACCAAACTCAGATAAAGGTTGCTGAGTTGTGTCGAGAGCGGCTCAAAACCGACAGATAAGCTCATTACCTGTACTAGGGATAGACATGCAGCATGATTGTTTGAGCATATCTTCTATGAATTCTGTTTTCTGTGATTGTGTATGTGTTGTGTTTGTTTTTTCTTTATGTTCTTTAGTTATTGTGTTTGATGCGTGATTCGGTTGTTGCTGCTGACTAGATATAGTATTAAAACAGATTTAACTAACCACTCCGACTCTACTAAGAACTCCCCAGTTCTTACCCCTACTATTCTCCTTTCAGATGAAAACAGGAACTCTAGTTAAGATTACCCCTATATATACGAGGGCCCAGCGAAGGATATGAAGGTGATAGAGATCTTGTCTTTTGGCTGCAATGATCGATCAGAGATAGTAAAAGTTGGTAGCAAGTTTTGGGTGGTGCCTTCAGTTTAGGGTGAAAATTTTGGTTTAGTCTCTCACTTTTGGATAGATACACCGAGAGATTAGGAGCTGTAAATACTGACTAGATTAGTTTCGGGTGCCAGCTTAGGGGCTTCCTATATGGACCAGGGCCCGAAGTGTTAATTATGTATATAGTAGCAAGATATGAAGGATTATGCATTAACTTCTGATATATATGATAGTACTTTTATATGTATGTATGATCTATGATATATGTTATGTTTATATATAATATTGGCTTTGTGTATGCTTTATTTAATTCCTTATTGTGACTTGTGTATATTTAATTAGTTGTCCTCGCAAATCTTTTTATAAAAAAAGTTTTTCCAAAAATTTAATAGTACGCTAATTCGATTACAAGCTTAATAGTAAATAATTAAAGTTTTGCGTAAGCAAATTGGTGACACTCACTTTCCAGTATGATCATGACGTATTAAGAATTGTGTCATTACAATATCCATGCATTTAATGAGCATATGCAGGTAATTATACATTGGTTACTTAACATAAATATACATTTGTTGTTTTTGTTAGAACAGAGACGCATAATCAAAAATATTATAGAATGGGGGAAAAAAAAACTCTGTCCAAATTTAGCTCATTTAATATTTATTAATTTTAACAATAATTAATAGATATTACATAAAATAAATTTCGATTAATTTTTATTTTTGTTACCAAATATTTTTTATGGTATTATCCTAGTAATAACAAAAAGAAAAGCCAAAAAAATAAAAAAGAAAACAAGAATAAAAAAACTGATCCAGGATGCTAGCCAAGGCTCTAGGCCGAGAGGACGCACAAGGCAAAGTTTATTGTTTTATCATTTATGAACAATTAGAACCCACAGCTGATATGAAATCACCACACTATAATCAACATAAGTGAAGCAACACTAAAACTCCCTCCTCACTTGAGTCACTTGTGACAAACTCTAGCTGTGGGCATGGTCACACAAATTGGGGCATACTTCTTCTTTGCTTCTGGGGTACCATTTTTAGGCTCTTCTTCTGCCACTGCTATCCCCGCAACGGAGCAAACAGCGGCTGCCGCAACACCAAACATCACGTCCCTCCTTCTGTTGCTCCCCTCCTTGTCACTCTCATAACTCACTATCATCTTTTCCCCTTCAACTGCTCTGCCAGCATTTGCCACAACAAGCCTACTCTGCACTGCCGCCGGAGACCGGTTTCTGAGGACCATGCCGCCGCCGATTGAGGTTGTCATGGTGATTGACGCCATTGCCACAAGGATATCTGTGCCTCAACTCCTAAGCTTGTATCTTCTTGTCACCTTCTATGGTGCAAGCAATTGGATCACATAATGAATATATGGAATGTCAATTGCAAACGATGAATTGGTGGTAGGACCACGCGATATCTTATCTTATGAATGAAATTTCCTATAAGTTATTGCCACGTGGAATAATTGATTAGAACGGAACGGAACCTATAAGTCTCGATCTGTGTAGATGCTTCTTGCGAAATGCGAATCCAGCCCAAAATTAACTAAAACCGTTTTTTTTTTGAAAAAGAAAGGAAAAGTGTGGGAGTCAATAGAATATTTGTACAATGCGTAAAATAGAGAGATTTATGGAGTATTAGAGATAGAAAAAGTCTAGGGGGCAGTAATTTTTGTCTTTTGTGTCCAACACTTAACCATAAAAAGAAAAGTGAGTGATCTCCTATCGTTGGATGTAATTTCACACCATTAAAAAGACTATTGATGGCCAATTGATGGTTACAAAACACAAAAGTTGCTGGCCACCTAGCACTTCTCAGAAAGATATAACCATTAGTGTTATCTTTTTCCATTAGCCGTAAGCTTTTGGGATGAGTGGTATCATGACATGGTATCAGAACTCTAGATCTGAAAGGTTAAGAGTTCGATCTTTGAATGATTATTCTAAATATTATGGGTGATGTTCATTTTGTAACTCATATAGCCCATTGTACATATTGTACAAATAAACCATTGACTCCCTAGCAGGACTCAAAAAGAAAACCTAGTCTATACTCCCACGGCTTGGATAATATATAAAATTTTTATTAAAAAAATAAATATATATAGTAATTATTATTATAAATATTTTATAATTTAAAAATATTAAAAAAAATTAGTATTTGACTTAATTAGCTGAGTAGTTATTTCACTCGTTTATTTAAGCAAGTATTAAAAGTTTAAATTCCGTATTGTATGTGTAGTTATTTATTGGCTAACGGCGTTAATAAATGGAGCATCAATACCTGGTGGATTAATCTTCATTTTGCCGAGTTAAAAAATACTAAAAGAAAAAAAACATTTGTTTTTAAAGTAAAAAATTTTCATTAATAACA
Source organism: Arachis hypogaea (assembly GCF_003086295.3). NCBI lineage: Eukaryota > Viridiplantae > Streptophyta > Magnoliopsida > Fabales > Fabaceae > Arachis > Arachis hypogaea. The sequence continues at coordinate 115,216,777 of NC_092053.1, forward strand.
ATACTTATAGAAATATATCTTTATTGAAATTTACTTAGAACAATTTTATTTATTGATATCGTATTTATTATTAAAGTTAAAATATATGATCAACATTATTACATGTTAAAATTTCACATTTTATGATATAATTTTCAAGTTTTTCAGCTTATAGGCATACGTCATTATAAAAATTATTAGATTAATTAATATTTTTTGGTAATATTAATGGAACACTATTGTTGAATATTAGTTATTATAGAAAGAAACTAACAACTTTTTTATTTAATATATAATTTATTCTATTAAAAATAAATTAGCATTTTTTAAATTGATGAATGCATTTTCTTCCAATTTTTTATACCAGTGTATTTGACAATATTTATTAATAAAGAATAATAAATAATCACACTATCCTATAATATAATGTATAAAGTATAAAGTAATTTCTTATCTTAAAATTAATTATGGTGTGCGAGATACGTTGTGCAGAAATAACGATATGAAGAGTACATGCAACTATGTATTCTTCAACTGGAGAGCTCTTTTATCTCAATTAGAGGGGACCTAATCGTGCAGGATATGCTCAATAAGAGAGATCAAAACAGCATATTCACACATGACACAACGACTCCATATATTAATACACTTTCACTAGCTCATCGATCAACTAGCTCAAAATAGTGAAATACATAAACTTACCTATATACCACGTAAATCAGGCACACGCTGGGAATATCAACAACAATGGCAAACTATGGAGGTGAACCTACAGAAGGAAAAACAATAACAATCAAAAGAGAATACCAAAATGACTTCAACTAGACTTCATGAATTTAGTTGGAAAGATCATTGCGGACAAAGAAATTAGTTTCAGAACTTGCAAGAATACACTAATGGGAATATGGGGCAATCCTAAAGGTGGAAGAATAAAATATTGGTAAGCTATAAATTTACAAGGGAGGACCGTGGAGTATAAGGGGATATTTGATCAACTTACAACTTAGAGATAGAACGAGTCAATATATGAAGTAGAGCACATATTCAGAGTTTTGGGTGCAAATGCATGGTGTGCCACTGGATTATATGAGCAGCATAACAGCGAAGCTGATAACAGACAATATCGAGATAGCAATGGAAGTGGAGGACCCACTAAGAGACAACATTTTGCAAGGACCTTCCTCAGAGCAAGAGTAGCGTTGGATATCAACGGATCGCTTTCAATAGGAATCTGATTGGACAGGGATAATTTACCTAAAACCTAGGTGTTTTGCAACTATGAAAGACTACAAAATGCATATTGTTTAAACTGTGAGCGGATTGGGCATGGGAAGAAAGAATGTAGTAGGGAAAGATTGATGACTGTGTGAAACCCAAAGGTGCCCAGATACATAGCGGGTCTTGGAATGTCTCAACCAAAAACCTTGAAAGTTGTGATGGAGAAGGAGGAACAGATGAACAGTAAGGAAGAACCAGAGGAAGGATGGGAAGCACGTGACAAATTAACAGCAAACAAGGGCGTGAAAGAACTATGGGAATTTGCAGAAAATGGAGTAAGTAGGAGTTCAGGAGAAAAAAGCAGAAGCAATGAAGAGAAAATGCTGAAAATCTGGTGATTAGGAAAAAAGCAAGGGAGGACAAAGTAAAACAAGTAAAAAATATCCTCAAAAATCAGCTGCATGATCAAGGGCATATTGGGCATAGGCCATATGGGGTTATATAGGCTTCTGGAGAGATCATTAAAGAAGTTATATTGAGGATAAGCAAAGAAAACATTAGAGGAAATAGGCCTGATCCATTAAAGGGAAGAATTGACATAGGGGAAACAAGGTTAGAATAAGAAGGAAAGAAGGCAATGGAAGAGAGCCCAAATAATACAAGTGGGGGACCAAAGCTGACCAAGTATTCAAACAGTCCAATGAAAATGAACCCATAAATGGTAATGGAAATTAAAAACAAAAATGAAGAACAGAAAACCAACAAGAGAAAGCCCAAGGAAAAGACGAAACCAAGACCGTGTTGGAGCTTTTAAAAGAGAAATTTGAGAGTAAACCAAAAATAAAAAAAGAGAAATTTGAGAAGAAAGGAGATGTTGAAAGGGTGAGCTTTTAAAGAGAAATTTGAGAAGAAGAAAGGAGATGTTGAAAGGGTAAGGGAAGAAGGAAAGAAGACAATAGCAAAAGAGACTCGAATTTACAAAGATGGCAATGGAAGCTACAACTTTGTGGAACTAGCTAGTGATGGTGAACACAGGGAGCAGCAAAGGAAGGAAGAGGAGATATGGGCAATGGAGCTAGCACACAAGCTACACTACAAGCTGAACATTAAACGTAAAAGGGAGAATAGTGACCAGCTTATGATACAGGATGCATCTAAAGTAAAAGAGGAAAAACAAGAATTGGAAAAAAACAAAAAAAAAATCGGAAGAGTTGCGAAGATCAAAATGAAAAAAAAAACAAGAAAACTGGACAACAATAATAAAGGTAAGCATGGTACCAAGGCTAAGGAGGTGGACCAACACATGTCCCACCTTACACCACGAGTATAGTTAGTTAGAACTGTTGCGGGGTAGCGGCCCCCACAACAGCCTCAGAGATTTAAGATCTCTGTAGGAAGCTGAAGCCGGATATTTATTTCTTATTGAGACTAAGACAAAGGAATGTAAGATAGAAAAGTTAAGAAGGGAGCTATCTTTTGACAAACACTTTTGCGTTGAACCCCAGGACTTGTCTGGTAGTCTCTGCCTTTATCGAATAAAAATCTGATTATTAATGTTTATGTTTGGTCTGATAAATATATTAGAACTCAAATAAAAGAAAGCAATAGGAATGAATGGTTGTGCAATTTTCTGTATGGGAACCCAAAATCACGAAAAAGAAAAATTCAATGGAGGGAACTGTTTACGCAAACCCTATAAATAAATGATCCCCAAATTTTTATAGGAGACTTTAATGATATTTTGGAGCAGAAGAAAAAAAAGTGGGATTGCAACCAAAACCAAGAGATCAATTGGAGGAGTTTAGAAAATTTGTAAATCAAAATGAGCTGATGGACATTGATCTTAGAGGGGGATAGGTTTACTTGGCTCAGCAACCCAAGAAGTGATTTTCTGACCAAAGAATGGTTGGATAGGGCCATGCCTAACTAGGCTTGGGGAGTGCAATACTTACAACACTTGTCCCCTGCATTCGGTATTAAGACCAAAAGGAAGAAGTACAAGTACTAAAGTATTTTGGTATGAGGCCTACTAGAAAGACCATAGAGAATACAAGATAGTTATCAAGAGGAGTTGAGATCAGCAAGGCAACTAGGAAGAAAAATAGGAGAGGTTGAAACACGAGATAAAAAGTTGTAAGGAAGATTTAAACAAATGGAGTAGTAGAACTTTTAAGCAGACAGATAAAGAGATAAACAAACTGAAAGAAGAGTTGAAAAAGTTGTTGAATATGGATTTTACTGAAGATAAGCAATAATAGATTCTAATTTTGAAAAAAAATATTAAAAATCTAGGAGGGAGGAAAAATATTAGGGTCAACGCTCAAGAATTAAATGGCTCAAATGGGGGGATAACAATACCGCATTTTTTCATGCACCAAGCCACCAACAATACTATGACTTCTAGAATTTCTTGGACTATTCTTCTCGTCCAAAACTGCAATCCTTTGGGGAAACCAAAAATACAAAACCCAGTGTGAAAAGTTGGGACTACATAGTTGCAACTCTGGATTTGAAGCAGATTAAAAAACTACGGGAACACTTTTCTAGTTTATTATTAACATAAAATTAAATGAAAACAAAAAGGAATCATTTTCCACAGGGCATTAAATCCATCACAGAAAGGACAATAAAACCTCATGTTGAATACAACATTCAGCCATCCAATTCATTTCAATTCCTCCAATAGTAGGCCAAAATGAGATGGTACCCACTTCTAGTGAAAATAACCAAGAACCTGTCCACCCACATTCCTTCTAATGGCCTCTTCATGATCCAAAACACCATCAGGAGTCGTAATCACAACATAACCCCACTGCATAGATAGAACGAGAACGGCATCATTATCCTATTCCTTTATTTACTTGATAGCATCTGATATTCTTCTATAACGTCATATGAACTGTAACTCAGTAAGCATCAACAAACCTGATGCGTTGGGAGAGTGCGAATTCTGTAGGCTTCAATATCCTTCGCCTTGATGTCTTGTCGATATGTAAGTGCCTTGCAATCATTAATCCTACCTTGCAATTCAACTGTTATCCTGCCCACTCTATGCGGATCATAAACTTCGAAGTTCTTGATATAGCCTATCAAGAGTCACATTGAATCAGCAATACTTAAGAGAAAGCACTGCTTAGAGACCTTAAACCAAAGAAAATGAACTAGGTAAGGAAACCCCACATATAGAAATTGTCCAAGTCGACATCAACCTAATCGCAACGAATAAACTAGCAAAGTATCCATGTCGAAAAGCTAGTACTTAATCAGACAAGGGGATAATGGGAATCAAAACTCAACAAATATTACAAATTTAAAACTTAAATTACTCATTCGGTTAAATGGGTTCCAACCTTGATCGACACCATTATAAATTTGAAAGAAAAATCAAAACCCTATAAATGAAAACCACGCGCAAGAGTAAAAAGGAAGATAAATATACCTCGAGTTTTCATGATTTGGAGAAAGGAGGAGATGACAGTGGAGATCGGCTTGAGCTCCACAGAAGCTTTCCCTCTCCTCTCTGCATTCACCATACTCCTCAAAGCATCATTCAGTATCCTCCTTCCCATTTTCTTCTCTCAACTGAACACACAAAAGCAGGCATGGGTTTTATCAACTCCAATACATCATATTCATGGAAATCAATGGGGGGCGGGTAAGGCCAGATTCTCACTCCACCCAACCCTGCACTGCACTCTATTGAACTACACTCAAGACTCAACCATCCCTATCCTACACAAGAGATCCAACAATCAAAATTTCTACCTCATCCCATATAATTTATCCCAGCCTGCAGAATGCACAGTATCCACTAAAAGTGGCTGGATTGAATCGCAGCTCACAAGTTAAAGACCAAGGTTCTGAAAACCGGATCGGTCATTGAACCGCTCTAGTTACTGGTTCACTAGTTCATTGGTTCAACCGTAGTTCAACCGGAAAAACCGTTTTATAATAAACACCTGATTCTATAAAAAAATCAATGAATAAAGCAACTGGTTCTAAACACTCTTCTACTGCAATTTTTTACTTCAAAAGGGGATCATAAACAACTAGTTCTATGAATAAACTTCTATGAATAAACAAACTACAATGATATCAAATGCCAAAAATAAGCCAATATGAAATAATAAAGAGTTCTCTCTTCAATTCTATGTTCAAGCTTGTAGCAGACCAGAAACAACAGAGTAATACCGTTGAAATAGTCTTCCTTCTTAATTCTTATATACCTCAAAGAATTTCCTACAAAATGAAAATTGAACACAACACACAGCCTTAAAACAAAAACAAAACAACACTCAGAAATCAATCACCTCTTCCAAACATAGCCTTAAAACAAAACAGAACAACATTCAGAGTATGAGCAATGATCACAAAAAAATTGATTTCTGAAACAAAACAAAAACAGCAAAACCAGCAGAACAGCATTCAGAGTTTGAGCATTGATCACAAAAAATTGATTTCTGAAACAAAACAAACAATCAACAAAACAATGAAAACAGAATTTTCTTCAGAAGAAGAAAACAATGAAAATATGAAGCATATAATAAATCAATGATCACCAATATCCAGCAATAATCTCAAAGACAACAATAAATACACAACAACAATTTAGCAAATAAACAAGAACAAGACCTAAATAGAAAATCCAACAAATTAAACCGCAGCAACCTAATAATTTAGCAAATTAAAACAACAGCATCCCAACAATTTAGCAAATTATCAACTTAACAAGTTCAAGAACAGAAAATCACAACAAAAACCAAAAAATAATTAAAAATAACAGAAGAACACCAAAACAACAACACAAGAACAATTAGCAAATTAACAAGTTCACAATAAAAGTTACAATTTACCGGAAGAACACTAATGCAAGTGGAATCATCATGCTAATATGTTTTCTCCAAAGATGCTATTTGTGCAGATAAAATTTCGTAATTACTAAGATCTAATTATTCTAATTTCACATGCAATCAACTTACTAAGTTTCTAAAAGCTAGAAATTATAAAACCAACCAGAAATATGGTTAAAGCATTTCATCAAACATGTTGAGTGCGGTAAAATTAAAACGAAATAAGAGAATTCAAAGCTTAATATCAATGTGATAGAGAAGAGAACATAACTATTGTATACTTTAATTCGGTCTATGAAAAAAATCCAAACCACTATCAAATCAAATAGTTACTTATTGTAATAGAAATCAGAAGTTGCAGAGTTTGAAGCAGAGTATTGGTGTTGTGTGAGTGTTTGTCTGGTGGCGGGTTTAGGGAACTCACGACGGTGACAAAAGAGAGCAGTTCTACGGCTAGGTGGAGCGCCCGGGTTGGTCGCAGAGTTTGAAGCAGAGCAACGTGGCTTCCAGACGAACGCGAATGCGAACTCGAACGGTGAACGGCGAGTGAACCCGAACGGTGAACGCCGAGCGAACGTGAACGGCGAAGAACGCGAACGAAGACGACGGCAAACAAACGGCGGCGGAAGCGCGGCTGAGAAGACAAAGACGACGGACGCCGAGCTCGAGGAAGCAGCAGCGATCGGTGACAGCCTACAGGGGTTGAAGACTTGGAGCACGAGGGAAGCTGGATAGATGGACGGACGGCGAACTTTGAGTGCGACCGACGGCGGCAGTATGCCACTCCTTGCGGCGGTGGTGTAGGCTTACAGTGTTAGGGTTTTTTGGCTGAGTTTCTGTGATTTCCTTTTGAATGAAAGAAAGAAGGGGAGAAAGGGGGAAAGAAACGAAGGAGCTTCCGGTTTTGTGTACACCGGCCGGGTCCCGGTTCGGTCCGACCTCCGGTTCTGGGCCGGTTTAACGGTTTTTTATTAGTTTTCTAATCAACGATTTTACATACTTGACCGAATCGTTAATGTTGCCGATTCGCAGTTGGATTGGTCCAATCAGCCAGTTCGGTCCGACTTTTAGAACCATGTTAAAGACAGAGAATATTGTTTTAATGTAGCTGAGTCAAAAAATGATAGTATTGTACAACAAACACACAACAAAGCCTAAAACAAAAAGAATCAAACACGGAGGAGAGGCAGAGAGGCGGCGAAGATCGAGGGTACAGACAATGCAACCAAACAATGAACAAAATAAATAAAACAGAATGTTTTTTTTTTTAAAAAATAACAGCAATCAAAACATGAATCATACAATCACCAATTGCAAATTTTGTTTTTCATAATAATAGAACAATGAAAACATGAATCATATAATAAATCAAAAGATAACCAATTGTAAATTTTTTTAATAAGAACAAAAGTTAAAACAATGAAAAATATAATAACATACAATTACCAATTGAAAAAGAATAATGAAAACATTTAGCATATAATGACTGAGAGGTAGAAAATAGTCTGAACAGAGCAAATTGGAAGAGAAAAAATGGAAGCGTACCAGAGACTCAGAAAGAAGTAATGGACCAGTGAGGGGAGAAGCAGGCCAGACTAAGGTTGCACCGGTGGAGAAGACGTACGAAACTGTTGTGCCGGTGAAGAAGACTAACGAATCCACTGGAGCAGAGAGAAGACACGCGATGCTCACGGCGGAGAAGAGGGGGTGGGGAAATGTGTTATCAGATTAGGGTTTAGAGGTTTTAACAGAAGGGGTAGTTTTAACAGCAAAGTGTAGTCACGTCTGCAAATCGGTCATTAAAACGACGGATTTATCAATTTATAGGATTAACTAGTTTAACTGTTATTCCCAATTTTACAAAAACCGAACTGATTAATGAATTGGTAGGGTGACTGATTTAATGATTTAGTGGTCCGACTGAGGTTCAACCGATTTAATTAAATCGTAATTATCAGACCCGGCTCGACCTGGCCGGTTCAACCAGAAATCTGCCACCCGGTCATCTGACCGGGCCGAGCCACTCATTGAAGTATTGAACCGTCCATGTAACAGACCCGGTAAAACCCGATTCGGCCCAACGGATTTTATGTGAACCCGATGACCCGTCCGGTTAATCCAACCCGGTCCAGGTCGTGTTTATTATTTTTTTTTCTAAAACGACGTCGTTTCAGGCTACCCCCACTACAACAAATATGGCCTTTAGCAACGTCAAATTTTGCAACGCCTTAAAACCGTTCTCTTAGATAGTTTTAGACAACAATTTTTTGTAGTGTTACTGTTGAATTCAATTTTTCATTATTTTATAGCAACAAATTAAAACCGTCCTCTTTGACTATTTTAAAGAACGATTTTATAATCGTTACCATGATTTGTTTTTACTTTTTAAGCAATAATTTTTTTTGTTGTTTAAATAATTGTACAAAAGAAACGCATAAAAACCGTTACCAAAATGCTATACTTTAAAACCGTTCTTTTAGATGGTCTTAGATAACGGTTTTTACAGTGTTGCTGTTGAAGTTCAATTTTTCATTACGTTATAGTAACAAAATAAAACCGTTCTCTTTGACTATTTTAAAGAACGGTTTTATAACCATTACAACAATTATTTATCAAACAATAATTTTTTAATATTATTTAAATACTTATACAAATTAAACAATACCAATAAAAATAATTTTAAATAATCATATAAATTAAAACTATTTTTTCTATAAATACTGAATTTATAAAATACTAAAAAACTATTGTTATAAATATATAACAAATATTATTTTTCAAAAAAATAAAATTAAAATAATTTTATAATAAATATTATATATTTTTGTTATAAATATATAACAAATATTATTTATAGAAAAAATAAAGTTAAAATACATTTATAATAAATATTATATATTTTTATTATAAATATATAATAAATATAATAAATATAATTATAAAAAAATGAAATTAAAATAATTTTAAAATAAAGATTAAATATTTATTAAAAAAAATTTTCTCTAAGATAATAACCAAGGACTCTACTCAAAATATAAAAAAAACCAAGGACTTTACTGATCTCTTAAAAAAGAAATCAGAGCGCGCTCTTCTTCCTCCCTCCAACATCAATGTAACCCTAACCCACATCAACTCAGGCATCAGACCATCATCGCGCTGCAGCTCACCATGTAGGCCGAACCCATTGTCGAAGAAAGAGTTTCTGGTGCCCCGTCCTTCTTCCCGAAATCGTCGCTGCTTCCTTCTCCCCAAAATCGTCGCTACGTCCTTCTTTCCAAAGTCGTCGCTGTGTCCTTCACTTCCGGGAGTCGCTGACTCTCTCCTCTACGCGGCGTCGCTGCTTCTCCCCTCTCTGCGGCGTCACTGCTTCTCCGTTCTCCGCGGCCTCCTTGCTTCTCCCCTGTTCTGCTTCTGCTTCGCTGCTTCTCCCCTGTTCTGCTTCTGCTTCACTGCTTCTACCTCGCTGCTTCTGCTTCACTGCCTTGGCTGATTGTGGGTTGTGATTCTCCTTCGCTGCTGCTGCTTTGCTGCCTTGGCCGTTTGTGGGTCTGTGGTAAGTGGGTTTTGTCTCTGATTTTCTTTTGTTTAGTTAGGGCGTGTTTGCCTTGGCCATTTTTGTCTCTGCTTTATTTGTGTTTGTTTCAGTCCTTTTGAATAGTGCTGTGTCGAGGGTAGTCATCGAATATTGGTATATGAATTTGTGGAGAACAATAGCCTTGCAAGTTCTTTGCTTGGTAAATATTATAACAACTTGAATGTTTATTTATCTATGAATCTTTCCTAAGTTGGATGGCTAATTGGCTACTGAACCTTTAGATTTTTAAACATTATTAGAGTTTGGATTGAGATGAGACGTGATTAACTGATTATGGTGTTGCGATTAGGGAGCGGAATAAAGTATGGGAATGTGGGATTTGCTAATCTTTTGCTGTTGCTTTTGTTCACTAAATTATTATTTGGAAATGCTGCTGTAATTTTATTTTGATTTTAATGTTGATTTTCTGGCCCAATTTTAGGCCTAAGAGATAAACAGTTGCTTCAGTTGAAGGCAGAGACGGCCCAAGATCCCCCCGAAAAAAAAAGGCAAAGACAGACGTTCATCTTAGCCGTTTCGAGAGCAGATGGCGTCTTGAGAGACCACCGATCCAGGGATAAGTTGGAGCGCGGTTGGCAATCTCTTTGACGGCAGCGGCCGCTTCAGTCAGTCCTTGTGGGCTTGTGGAGGAGTCTTCGTGGTGGTTCGTTCTATTCATATAGAGTGGTATGAAAGTTGCACTCCATCTGTGTGATGTTTGCTTCATGTATATTATTGTAATAGTTCACCTCAGAAGTTGAATATATAATGCCATATACTTAAAGCAGCTAGGAATTCTATGATTTGCTAGGTTTTTGCATAATTCCTATAGACACAAAATGGGTAATGGTTCTTTGTCAATGCTGCTCTGATTTTGTTTTAATTTTAATATTAATTTGTTATAATACTGTTATGATTTTGATTTGGTAATTAGTTTTCTGAAAATATTGTTCTGGTTTTGCTTTGATTTTAAACTTAATTTTATATTAATTTAGTATAATGCTATGTGATTTTGATTTAGAAATTGATTCTCTGGAAATGCTATTTTGATTTTATTTTGATTTTAATATTGATTTGGTATAGTGCTATTCTGATTTTGATTTGATAATTGGTTACCTGAAAATGTTCTGATTTTGTGTTGTTTTTAATTTTGATTTTGGTCATTGCTCTGTTTTGGTCATTGATTTAAAATAGAAAAATATTACCACAATTATGAAGATTTGTATATGGTAGATTGGTTTTACTCATGTGCTATTATTTTGAGTCTTTTTGAATTGTTCAATGCAAATAAGTTTGATTTTGTTGTTAATTTTTGGATGTCATAAATCAGAAAAGTGTTTTGGTTACGTGGTAACTAGTGTCTTTGGTGGGTTTTGTTTGATTTATAGGTGATAATGCTAGTGTGTAGTCATAGAAGGGATAGTAACATTAGTATTAGAGTTATGGTTATAAATTGCTTATATTTTTATTCTTTGTTGCTGTTGTAGTTTGCCTCTTTAAAACCAGAAAAAGGGAATCAAATAGTGCATCTCTCTATAGCTGCCACTATCTTAGACATTGAGCTACACTACAGGTAAATCATTTAATATATTATCCTTTTAAATTCATTTGAAGACTTAATTGTTAAGAATATTTAGTGATTGATTGATTGCTTAAGCTTCTTTGCATAGTTTGTTTGATACAAATTGTTAGTTTCATGATTGGTTGAGATGTTCTCTTTTGAACATTTGTGGTTGACTTCTAGAAATCCTTTAGAAGTAATAAGCTCTTGTTTGAAAAAATCACTTATAGTTAGTCTAAACTATATGTTCGTTTCTTTTATTTTAGTTGACAAAGTAATGGACAAAACGTGGACTAGTTTACCAAGACATACTGAGGGTTACCAACATGGTGTTAATTCATTTTTGGATTTTGCCTTTTTTAAAGGTAGACCACAAGGACAAGAAATTCTTTGTCCTTGTTCTATATGTAACAACTTTAGTTGGGGCGAAGGGATGAAGTTTATGATCATCTAATAAGTAAGGGATTTCAAAAAGGTTACACTGTGTGGGTTCATCATGGCGAAAGGATAAGTCACATGGATAGTGATCCTGATGAGGTTGAAGTCAATGACGAATTTGTCGACGACATTCATAGGCTGCTAACGAGACGTTTCGACATGTGCTTGAAGGAGATAAAGATGGTGATGAGCCAAACGAAGATGCAAAAAAGTTTTATAACTTGCTTGAAGAAGGAAAACAAGAGTTATATCCTGGTTGTAAAAAATTTTTGACATTATCATTCGTTATCTGAATGTATATGTTGAAGACTCTTAATGGTTGGAGCAACGCATCCTTTACTGCTCTACTTGAATTATTGAAAGAAGCGATTCCTCATTTGAATATTCCTGATTCTTTCAACATGAAGAAAAATGAAGAAATTGCCACCCTTAAGCAGCAACATGCAACTGAGAAAGCAACATTAGAGGGTAAGGTTGATGTGATGCAAAAAGAAGTAGATGAACTAAAATCGCTTGTTAAGTTGATGCTACAACAAAAAAAGCTCAGAAGTGGACCTTGACATGTTAGCTGCTCAATTAGGAAGCACTTTAGGCAATATGAACAATGATGCGCATGAAGAGGTATTATTTGTTGTTAAAGTTTCTATGTTATCATATCTTAAATAATGGTTGATTATGATGATGTTGATTCAATTGTTTTGTGTATCCAAATAGAAGAATGCTATGATATATATGTTTGTTCTCTCTATCTCTTAAACATTTTTATTTAACATTATTAGTATTAAAGATGTGTAGTTTTATATTTGATTTTTTTGTTTATAGGAAAACTATATTGAAGGGGAAATCGAACTTGATTAAGGTCAAATTTTTAAAAGCAAATATTACAAAGTAAAATTGATAAATTTGGGGACATGATGATAAATCTATTTACTACTTAGCTATTTCAACTTTTTTTTGTTATTATATTTTTTGCAAAATTAGATGATATAGTTCGAGGTTGTCATGACTTAGGCTATAGTATTATGGTATTTGGAAAAATGATGATGATATAAGTACAAGTAGTTATGACCTAGACTAGTATTATGTTATCTTGCAATGATAATATAATGTGATTGTGGATCTTACAACAATTTTTATAAGTTAAATTTGATGGGAAATGTTCAATTATTTTTCTTTAGTGACTTGATTCAAATAGTTTAGATTATTTATTGACACTAAATAATTAAAAAAAATTGAAATTAATTTCATTCATGAGAAAACTATTGTAAATAAAGAATTATATATTACAAAAAAACTGTTGTCAAAAGTTACAAAAGACAATGGTGTTAAAACCGTTGTCAAGATGATTACATAATGGCAACGGTTTAATACTGTTGCCAAAACACGACACCAATGGAAATCTTTAAAACTGTTGTCTTAGATGATTATAAAATGGCAATGGTATTAAAATCGTTGCCGAAAAATGACACCAACAGTAACGCTTGAAAACCATTAGCTATGTGAATAATAAAACTACAACAGTTTAAAACCGTTGCCTATCCAGTTACGGTTTTAAACCGTTGGATCATTAATAAGAACAGTTCTAAATTGTTGCTTATTGAGTAACGGTTCGAAACCGTTGTTTAAATTTTCCTTCAAAACCGTTGTCTATGCCAGTAACTGTGGCAACGGTTTTTTTGTTACCGTTGTCTATGAGCATTGGTAACGGCCGCATATACCACAGGTCAAAAACTGTTGCCAAAGCGTTGCCTAAAGTTTTAGAAACGGTTTTTTTATCTACGGCAACGGTTTTTTACCGTTGCGAAAATCCTTATTTGTTGTAGTGCCCCCACCCTCTTTGAATGAACCCTAAGCCACTAATTGAGACTCTGAGTGCAACCACCCCCTCTGGTAACCCCAGCCAGCCTTGTCTCTCTGCTCTCTCGAGCTCGGCGTCGGCAGCCCCTCACCCTCACCTCATCACTCTCTCATCTCTCCCCTTCGTCGGAACCAGTGAAGCAGTATTTGCTCCCTTGGGTGGTGGTGGTGGTAGTCGTCTTCTTAACCAGGTGAGCTCCAGTTTTTGATCCTATTCTTTCTATAGTTCAATGTTGATTTCAGTGAATCTGGTGATTGTTGAATGTGATTGTTGCTGTTTTATTTAGTTTTTTAGAGTTGTTGCTGTTCTTTCTCTGGTCCAATGTTAATTTCGGTGAATGTGAGCAAATTTTAGAGTTCCTGTTCTTTCTGTTTATTGAATGTTGGTTTTTTAGAGTTGTTGTTGGTGAATCTAAGCAAATTTTAGTTAGAATTGTTGTTGAATTTGGTAGTTGCTGCTGTTGTATTTGGTTTTTTAGAGTTGTTGAACCTAAGAAAATTTTAGTGAACTTTGGTTGAATAGTTAAATTTGTTGTTGATTATCATTAGTGAACTTTGGTGGTTGTTGCTCTGTTGCTTAAAAACTCACTTAGAAAAAATCTTTTGTTTCTTTTGCTAGAATTTAAAAAATGCCTTCATCTCAAACACCATCAAACACGCCACCATCTCAAGAACAAGCATCATCGGCAGCTCCTGATATTACAACAAAGAATTTATAATAATAGAGTGAAGATTGATCCTGCTTGGGGTTATTGTAAATAAATTGTGAAAAAATCAGAAAAAATCACTATGATGTGCATATATTATGACAAACCTGTTAGGAGAGGTGGGATTAATCGATTTAATTATCACTTGGCTGGAAAAGAAAGAAATGTTGAGAAGTGTAAAAAGGTGCCACCAGCTATTGCCTATCAATTTAAGCAAAATATTGAAGAATTTATGAATAAAAAGAGGAAAACTCAAGAAATCAATTTGAGCAAAATATTGAAGAATTTATGAATAAAAAGAGGAAAACTCAAGAAAATTATGCAGAAAGTTATGGTGCATGTGATGAAGTTGAAAGAGAATTTGATAGAATGGAAGAGCTTGAAGCACAACAACAAAACAACAACAACAACATTCAAGAACAAGGTTGCCACCACCTACATCTAGGAAAGGGAAAAAAAACTATTGGAATAGAGACTTTTTTTTCCATCTTCAACAACACCTAGAGCCCAACCAACTGTAAAAAGTGTATTGCAAAGTAAAGAAATTGTGGAGAAATGTGACATTGCCATTGCAAGATGGATGGTTGATGCTTCTATGCCATTTAATACAATTAATTCAGCATATTACCAACCAATGATTGATGCTATTGTAAACATGGTGCAAGGTATAAGGGTCCAAACTTTGGTAGAGTTCGTGGGTATTTGTTGAGCAAGTTGGTGGATGATGTAAAAAAGATGATTGAACGTTATCGTAAAATTCGGAAGCAAACTTGATGTATTATCATGGCTGATGGATGGACTGATCATTGTAGGCACACTTTAATTAACTTCTTGGTTTATTGTCCTGAAGGAACGATTTTTCTAAAGTCAGTTGATGCTTCTCATGCTTCCAAGGCTGCTCATTTATTGTTTAAGATTTTTAAGGATGTTGTCTTATTTGTCGTTCCTGAAAATGTTGTTCATATAGTGATGGACAATGCTGCAAATTATGTTACTGCTGGAAGGTTGTTGGAAGTTGAATTTCCTAAGTTGTGTTGGTCTCCTTGTGCTGCGCATTGTATTAATTTGATTTTGCAACATATTGGGAAGTTGGATGAGGTAAGTGAGACCGTTTCACATGCTTCCAAAATTACTAAATACATATATAATCATTGTCATCCATTGTATCTGATGAGGAAGTTTACTGGTGGGCGAGAAATACTTCGTCCAGCTCCAACTTGCTTTGCTACCAATTTTATAGTTTTGCAGAGTATTCTAGCTCAAAAAGATGCATTATGAGCTACGGTCACTTCTAAAGAATGGACAATCACAACCTATGCCAAAGAAGCTAAAGCTAAAACATTTGTGGATCAACTCTTAGACTTTAAGTTTTGGAATTAATGTACGGATATTGTCAAACTTATTGAGCCATTTGTTCATGTGCTCCATATTGTGGATAGTGAAGATAAAGCTGCAATGGATTTTCTTTATCAAGCTTTTTATAAGGTTAGAGAAGAGATGGTGAAGAGGTTTCAACGAAGAAAGAAAATTGTGGAGCCTTACTTGAAGATTTTGGATACTCATGGGGATTCACAACTTTGCAAAAATCTTCATGCTGCTGGCTATTGGTTAAATCCTGCTTTTCGATTCAATGCTGAAAAACATAAGCAAAGCACTTCTGGCCTACTAGATGTAATTGAGAAATATGCTTATGGTAATCCAGAATTGAATTCTAAGTTGACAAGTGAGATGAGAATATATAAAAATGTTGAAGATAATTTTGGAAGACAATCTGCACTACATAAACAAAACACAGTGATGCCAGGTAAATATTTTATTTGGTTTTATCTTTCTTTATTAGTTTATTTATTAACAAAAGCTAATTGTAATGCATTGTCTCTTTTGATTTTAAGACTAATGGTGGGAATCTTATGGAACTGGAGCACCAAATTTACAAAAGTTAACCATTCATGTTTTAAGTCAAACTTGTAGTTCTTCGGAATGTGAGCAAAATTGGAGTATTTTTTAACACATCCACACAAAAAAAAGAATCGGTTAGAACATCAAAAGATTAACAATCTTGTTTTCGTTCATTATAACTTGAGGCTACAACAAAGGTATTTTTCTTTAAATATTTATCTACTTTTAAAAATTATTGTTCATTAAAATTTAATCTTTAGTTTAGTAACTATATAAATGGATAACATAGGAATCAAACGAGAAAGTAAAGCTATGATCCAAATTGTCTTGATGCATTTAATGACCATTTGGATTGGATATTGGAAGATTCACCACCGTTTTTAACTCCTGAAGAGGTTGATGCTCTACGACATGATTTGGCAAATATGTCAATTCAACCAACTTTAGATGATCTTGGTATCAATTGCTTGACTATTTTAATTGTGACTTGCTATTACGAATTATTCTTGATATTGATTTGTGAAAAATACACAAATGTAGATAAACATTTTTCTCATTTTGATCAAGCTCCAAATTTGTCTTATGAAGATATTGATACCGACTTTGAGATCACTCGTCTTTGTTGATTTAAATTGAAAAAGTATGTTGTACTAGTGACTAATTTATTATCTTTTTTTAGATCATTAGTTATGTTTAAAAATTGATATTAAATTATTAATATTTGTAAAGACTTATATTTTAAATTCTAAGACATTATTTTAATTTTATTTA
Source organism: Arachis hypogaea (assembly GCF_003086295.3). Lineage (NCBI taxonomy): Eukaryota > Viridiplantae > Streptophyta > Magnoliopsida > Fabales > Fabaceae > Arachis > Arachis hypogaea. The sequence goes on from NC_092053.1 coordinate 115,233,631, forward strand.
TATAATTTTATTTTATTTTTAATTATGATCGGGTTAACCAGGTGAATTAGTGATCCACCGGTTGAACTAGTGACCCGGTCATATGACCGGATTGATTACCGGTTTGGTTCTGACTATAAATTAAATAAAACAATTAAAAATTTGATATATAATCTTAAATATTTAAATTCAATAATTTTCAATCTAATAAAATTCAAAATTTCACAATTACCCATAATAAATTATCCATAATTTGTCTTTAAAAATTTACAAACAACTTCAAACATCAAAATTTGTAACTAAAAAAAATCAAAATGCACATAAGTGACAAGCACATAATGTTCTACCACTAAAAGAACAACATTAACAAACAAGTTTTCAACTAAACAAAGACACTAATCATCACAAATCATAATCATACAGCCAAAAAAATTTAACCATAAGCAAAACTCACTCAAAAAATCAGCAACTTAAAACAAGAAACAATTAACAAAATCAGTATTATACTATCATTAAACCCAGCAACTCAAAATCATCAGAATCAGTAAACCCAACAACTCAAAATTAATATTATTAAAAAAAGTAATTTAGTTCACCCGAGAGAAATGATAATTGCATAAGGATAGTTTTTGGCTTTTTGTAGATTTGAGCTGAGTGCATGATCCTCTTTCTACTATGGGAGAGATTTGGATATTTTAATTTGAAAGGAATAAAACGTCGATGACGTTTTGTGTGAAAATAATAATTTTTTAATTACGTAAATGAAAAATGGCAGCGATGTTTTCATATCAAAGAATTTTTTAAAAATTTTTCATGTTTGATTTTTTTTAATTCACAAAAAGAAAAACATCGGTGATATTTTGTTAAAAGGCAAATTTTTAAAATATTATATGATCAAAACGTCGCTCACGATTGTAGAAAAAGTAAAAAAGTAAAAGACATTTTGTGCTCGTAAGAATAAAAAAATATAAATTCAACTATAAAAGAAGTGCTAAGTTGTGGTGAAATGCAGAAATGGAACTTGAAAGCTTTGTTTTACTATGAGAGCTTTGTTCTAAGTGTTCTCCAGTTTGAGAGAGTGTGAAAATTTTTTTTGAGTGAGTGTAATGAATATATAAAATGAAAGGTTATGTTAGCTTAAAAATATACTACAATAGTCAGTTTTTGTCTCGTAAACATGAGGGAGTGAGTTTTTTATATGAGAATCTATGTGTTATTGTTGTTCCTCTTTCAATAACATATGAAGGACTCAAGAGTATACTTTTTCAAAGTGTAGATCATCAAGTGCTAAAGAGAGCAACAAATATTTTATATAGGCAACATGTGTTAGTATTTGGCGGTTTCATTCTATTTCAAATAATGTGTGTGGCTGATGAAGCTAGTACGTAAGGAATATTTTTTACTTACTACCAAAGTAGAACACAGGCCTCACTTATTGAGTTGTATGTTGAGTTCGAAAAAATCGATGATGTTGATTTTCTAGAACCTAACATAAACTAGACGGGTTATAATACTAAAGTGACAAAGTTTAAAGATAATTATAAAATTGTTAGTCCAACTGAAAATGTGGAGGAAGAGGATATAATAGTTGAAGAAGATGTTGCTCGTGTTGCAAATATACTAGCGGATCAACATTCATCTGGAGAGTTATTTTTCATGCATACTTTTAAATTTTGATGACATGCATACATCATCAGAATTTTCTAAATACGTCAATACAGGTAACAATTATTATTATTATTATTATGATTAGTAGCATTACTATTTGTATTATTATTAGAGTTGTTACCGTTACGGGTTGCGAGGATTATTATTATTATTATTATTATTATTATTATTATTATTATTATTATTATTACCACCGGTAACAACGATGATAATGTTAATTATTATTATTATTATTAGGTAGGAGTTGCAAATGGGAAAGTCCGTCCCGTCCCGTCTAATGGCTGGCTAGCAGCCAAACCCACTAAATCTTCTTTTTTTACTATTAAATATTAAATAATATATATAATTTTTAAATTCACAAGCATTAAAGTCTTTAAAATTATAAATATATGATGATAAACTTGTCTTAAAGTATTCATAAGTATTCCGAATTCTGACGCGAGTCTTTTGGACTTTCTACCCTTGTATTAAAGTATTCAGAAGTTGCAACTTGCAAGCCACTGGTCCAGGTTGACGGCACACACTTGTTTAGAAGGTATAAAGGGGCTCTTTTAATTGCAGTATCATAAGATGGGAATGGGAATATCATGCCTCTTGCATTTGCTCTAATTGAGGGTGAGATTGCCGATGCCTGGAACTTTTTTCTTAGCCATCTTAGAACACATGTGGTTAATCGAGATGGTGTTGGCCTTATCTTTGATTGTCATGAGTCAATTATCTCAGCTGTAGGCCGTAATGAAGCATGGCAATATTCGAGAGCTATTCACATGTTTTGCATCAAACACATAGCATCTAACTTCTTAAGGAGTTTCAAAGCACTGAATATGCAGAAGCTGATCGTCAACATAGGATATTTGAGAACAATGTATGAATTCAATATGCATTACCAACGATTATGTGAGTGGGGCGTGGCTTACAAGCAGTGGCTCGACAATATCCCATCGCAGTATGCATTGGCATATGATGATGGACATCGCTAGGGCCATATGACAACCAACCTAGTGGAGTGCATTAATGGAGTACTAAAAGAGGCACATAATCTTTCCATCACATCTCTCATTAAGCCAACCTTTTACATGCTAAATGCATTTTCCACAAGAAAGAAGGCTGAGGCTAAAGCTCGTTTAATTGTAGGTCATCTATTCTTTAAATGTGCAATGGAGAAAATTCAGTCAAATCAGCACGCAGCAAAAAACATCCAAGTTAACTTATTTGATAGACAGAACGAGGTCTTTGAAGTGCGCGAGAGGCCGAGCAATTTGGAGTTTGTTGTAAATTTTCATCTTCGGCATTGTGATTGTAGAGAGTTTTAGGTGGACCGAATTCCTTGTCGTCATGTCTTCACCTGTTGTGAAAATCAACGCCTGGATTGAAAACAGTATATGCATGAGGTACATATGATTTTGGAGAGATTCGTAAGGTATATAGAACCCGATTCAGGCCATTAGAAAACCCAACATGTCCTGTGCATCAAGGACCAAGACTAGTACCCAATCCCCACTTCAAGCGAGTGACCAAAGGTCGTTCTAAGAAAATTCGCTTCTTGAATGAGATGGATATGCGTGATCTACGTGGTCCTAGGCGTTGTAGACTTTGTGGAGGTGAGGGTCAGTGCTGAAGTAGATGCCCGCACCGTGGTGGAGCTAGTGCTAGTGGCTTGACTCCAAATTAAGAGTTGTCATATTACGACAGTTTGTGATTTCAGTTGTATCCAGTACCTTATTCAGTCTTATATTCAATTGTAGTTTGCCTCTTTTGAATGTATCGAGTCATGTTGTGGTTACTTTGCTAAAGTTAATTTCCAAGTTCACATTTCAAGTTCTTGTTGCTAAAATTTCAAAAAACAACACAAGTCATATAGAATGAATTAAAACAACACAAGTCATATAGAATTAATTAAAACAACACACGTCGTACAAAATAACATTGCACATACCCAAACCTTAAACATCTGAGTTAATTTATTTAAAGATACTTTTCTTGACTGTTTCTGCCACCTTAGAGCATCCTTTTTTTACCCTCTTCTTAATTAATGACGAGCTCCATCTAGATCTACTCTTTCGGACTGGGTCAACCCTAAGGTCGTAACCTTTATCGTGGACACGTACGCGATAACAAATAAAACATAAATATAGCAACGATCAATTCACACCAATATAAATACTAATCTTAAATAATAATAAATACAACTCTAATCAATAATAACAATTAAATTACCTAAATTAGTCTCATCGCCCACATCATCACCTAAACAAGAAGCACAAACCACATCATTACTTGGACCAAACTGATCAACTTCATCCTCACCTGGTAAAGTGTCAGCAACCGCATCGTCACCTATAGGAGTCTCGTCAATTGCATCCTCGTTGTCCTCCTCATCACCCCCAGGCATGGAAATCCTTGTTTGAGTATTGCAACATCCAAGTCCCCTATGGACACTCCTAACTGAATCAATAGACGTCGACGACCTAGAGTGCTCAAAATAGGACTGTGGTAGATGTCTCGCATCCAAAGACATTATCCAGGAATAACTTAAGGCATGAGGTATAGGGTCTGGAGTAGACAATAGATCGTTCACCCACTGAGATGACTCTGGACCATGAACCCAATCAATAATGTGCCTATATTGCTCTTCATCATGTGCCACTATACCTAGTAATTGTGACAATGAATATTAAGGTGGCTGTGTCGTTATATATTCTTCGCACATGATGGATGGTTGGCCGTATGGCTGTGCGGAAGGCTCTGTAGAAGGTTGTGCAACTTCTTGTGTGTATAATGGGTATGATGGTATATATGGTTGTGCGGAAGGTTTTGCACATTCCCCTGAGTACGGTTGGTATGGAATTGTGGTGGTACGAATATAGCGGTTGGTATAGTTGTTGCTGTGATGATGGGTATGTGTATGGTGAGTATGCATACTGTGGTGGATATGATGGTTGTATATGCTGTGGTGGTTGTTGTGTTCGTGGTGATTGGTTGACCATTGGCTGTGGTGGTTGCTCTTGGTGTACTAGTTGTTGCGGTGCACGCTCAGAGAGCCGCAGATGATCACCAAATGTATCAATGTACCAGTTCATGTACTGGTCGAACTGTTGATAGTTATCGACGTGTTGACCTGTCAGAAAGCACGCAGAACCATTTGTCCATCGTGATATCCATTTCTCATGGACTGCTCCCCAGTTCTTGTTTTTTGGACCCGTCAGCACTATGTTATGAGACATTCCAAGCTTTATAGCTTTTCCCAGGGGGTCTTGACAAAATCCAAACTGTCTTTTAACCCTATCAGTGGGATGCCACTCCATAGCCTCAAAGCATATTAGAGGCACAGTTGCACTCCATAGCTCAACGCCTTCGTTGATCTCAAGTGGAATAAGATGAGGCGCAACCTGGTGGGGACTGTATGCATCCACACAAATTGTAAAACATTTTAAAGGTATAAATATGCAGTCATCAATCAAAATCAACATAAGTAAAGATCCAAATGACAAAACATGTATCCCGTCTGGAGAAAGATCATCCAACCTTCTCCTGGCGTCGAAGGTTGTCCAATTTCTATATTGCTCGATGGTGGGTTGATAATCATTCCACCTGACATATTCAAATTCACATTAGAAAGTACATACTACAACAAAAATAACTAAATTCACATCTTAGTTCAAGTTTACCTCCGAGCGAGTGGAAAGTTGGTATCCACCAAAAGAGGCAATATTGACGGCATTCGTATCCAGGGCCAGACAAGGAGCAATGCAAAAGGACCATCCATGTCTTTGCAATCATGACGTGATGCCCAACACAGTGATCGATAGATGTGTGCAAGACATGCAAAACCCTAACTAAACTTATTAATATTAGAAAACTCGCGAAGCAACGGCAAATACTTTTAGTGCACTGTAATTCCAGACTTGTCACTGAATAATGTTGTTCCAAAGAGCAACATTATGTGACATTTCACATAACTTTCTTTACTGTGTCGATTAGTCAAATGTTGTCGCTGCTTTAGGGTACGGAACCATGCCAGCTTAATTCCGCTTCCTCTATGGTCATTCAGCCCAGGAACACTACCAAATTAATTCATGCACTGGTTTTCTAACCCACTTGTGCTATGATCAGTTGATCCAGTCACTGAAAAATCGTGAGTTTTAAGTCTGAAAATCATGGCGACGTCCTCTAAAGCAATCGTGCACTCGTCGTGTGGAAGATGAAACATGTGCGTCTCAGAACGCCACCTTTCAACCAATGGTCTATGGTCGGACTGTGAGACACAATTCTCCCAATTTGAGATATATGATAAAATTAAGTCTCTCTTAGTTATTCTTCCACCCTAACATCATATGAGTCTATCTGGTGTAAATGTCTCGTGTGAAAACCTCTTAAACCCTGAAAACATAAATAACAATTAACAGTCAATAATTATAACTATCAATAACTAATATTACTAATAATATAAAATAAATTAATACTTAGTTTAGTAACAATTATAATTATTAAATACTAATATACAACAAAATTTAATAATTGATAATTAGTAAATTATTTATTAACTATTAACCACTAAAATAAATTAAAAAAATCTCTTACATATACATGATATTCAAAATATTCTATAATATAATCCTCAGCACGTGTAATGTTACGTTTATCTATCTTCGTCTGTTCCAAATTTTACAATAAAAAATACAAACAGTTAATGATAACTATATCCCGTATATTAATATTAATCTTTTATAATCAATATTTAAAAATATATATTGAAAATTAATAACAATTATATTTTTTCTTACATAACCATTAAGGCTAATAATAACACCATTTGTTAACAGATATCTAAATTAACACTAAATAAAACTTAGTTAACATATGCTAATTATTAAACACTCTGTTGTTCTTTTAGTTAAATATTTAAAATAAACTATCATTTACTAAAAATATATCCTAAAGGTTAATGTTAATGAATTTATTATTTCTTTTCAAAAAACATTTGAAAAACTTAGCAAAAAATATATGCTAAATTTAAACATTTTTAACAAAACTCAACTAATTAAAATTTTAAATTTATAATAATTAAAAATTTTAATATTTTATTTTATGTGACGGTAATTTATTAAAATTATATCCTGATGATTAATATTAATGAATCCAATTTTTTTAAAATTGTAAACTCCGAGTAATTAGTGAGTAATTAGCTAATAAATTAATTATTAATCAAATAAATTAAAAATAGAATTTTATGATTTAGTGAGGTAGAACTAATTAAAACAAGAATTTTGACACTAAATTTAAAGAATTTGGACCAAAATTGGACCGAACGAGCCGAACCGAACAAACCGGACCCGTATTGGGCCCAAGGCCCAGCCCAACCCAATAATATAAAAGAGCTTCAGGTCTTCCTCTCTCCTCCAAATGAAACCCACGCTGAAAGCTTGCATGAGGGAGGAGGAAGAAGACCAAACCCTCACTCAATAATTCAACCTCACATAACTTTTGATCCGAAACTCCGATTAATAAGCCGTCAACGGCCACGTGTTCGTCTCGGAATTCTCTACGAAACCCATCCCATAATTTGGTAAGGAATTCATCTTTTCCTACCCAAATTTTCCTTTCTTAGTTTCAAATTTGAGGGGTGTTGAAATTGAGAATTTATATGATTTTGGTGTTTTAGGTTCAAATTAGCTTCGTGGACTTGCCGGGTCTTGTCCCAATTTTGTATTGGTAAAGTGAGAAATGTTTAATTCTTTTCAAGTTATCTAATTAGTGAACCCTATGGTAATTTTAGTATTATTTGGTGAAATTAGTTTGGATTGTGTACTTTAGAAACAAATTGGTGGTGTTGGAGACTTGGCATTGGACTCTGTGAAGCCGGAGACCTGTTTGGTGAGACTTTGGAAACTTGGGTATCATGAAACGGTAACAAATTGTGACATTCTAGGTTTTACGAGGAATTGGCCATGGTATGGTTTTGGTTTCTCGTATATAATATGTAATCTCTCGTGAAAACTTAGGCTAGTTGACCCATAGGATAAGTTGAATTGATTGTTGGTTGTTGAATTAAATTGTTGATTTGGGTTGAGTATGAATTTTGGCAACTGATGTTGTAGTGAGAATGTATTGATACATGATGATTTTAATGATGAATGATGAGAATGAATATATATATATATATATATATATATATATATATATATATATATATGTAATGAATTATTGATGATCTTTTTGGGTTATGTTAGCTATGAAAGCAACCCTAGATAACTGACAGAAGGTTGGAAATGTGTTGGAAGGGATATAAGTTCAAATGTGAGTTATGGTATGTAAGGTTGTTGAAAAGGTCCAAAGCAGAATTTTCTGCATAATTGACAGTGGAATAAACCAGTTTCTAGGAGCAGACCGGGCTTTGTTTCTGAATGAAACTATTTTTCTATGAAACTTTAATGTGTTATGAGCGTCTAAAAAAAATTCAGAATTTATTGATGAGTGGTTTGGAAGAAACGAATTTTTAAAGATTGATAGATTCTACAGAAAATTTTGTTTCTCTGCTGCAGAAGCACCAACTTCCAACCCACTTAATTTACAATTCTGATGAGCTTTTGAGCTGAAATCAATGACAATTTCAAGCTTATGTGTCCAAAATCTTCAGTTTAAATTTTGTGTCAATACTCTTTTTAATCAATTAGATATGTTGCAAAAAGTGTGAGTTGCTTGTTGGATTTTGAAAACAGATTTCTAAAAGGCAGGGTTGTATTTCTAACCTCATAACTTTTTCATGTGACATGGTAATAATCTGAAATTTTGTTTTCTGGGAAGCTGGAAGAGTCTTGTTTAAGTACATGAATTTTGAAAGGCAATGGGTGATAATTGGATTTTTAGCAAATTTAACAAATTTACTGCTCACTGTTGTTTTTCTGCAATGATAGCAGAATTTTAAAAGATTTGTACAAGTTTCAATTATGGTCGGAATGCCCCAGTATAAGAACCACAACTAATCAACCGGTTAATTAAGTGATTATATTGCCCGAAATAGATTCTGAAAATTTAGAGTGAGAATTTGAGGAATTAAGTATGATTTTGGACTCAGTGGGTCTTTCTGAGTCAGAAAATGTGTTTTCTGTAAAAAACCGTGAAAAATCACGAATCGACAGTTGAACCGATTGAACCAGTTCAAGTCTGCCCGATACCGCACGAGAAAAAGTAAAAACCGTCAAAAACCTTAGAAAAACATTAGAAATGGAAAACTGGGCGTTAATTTTAAAGGTTTGGCCCGAAGTTGGGCCAAACGGGCTAAAAACGCTAACGGGTTGGACCGAGCCCAAGTTGAGCCCAAGCCCAACATATAAAAGGCTCATTTAGTGAACCAAACCAGCTACAACACCAATTAAACATAACACACACAGCAGAAAAGAAAGGGGAAGAGAGGAAGAAGAAACACTATTCACCCTATTCTTCTCTAGCTCATATCTTGAGCTACGGAGCTCCGATCGCAGCACCGTTTGTGGCTACGCGTTCCTTGTGAAGAGTTCTACAAAACCCACCCAAGAAAGTAGTAAGGTAACCACGAAATCCTCTCAGTTCTTCTCTCCAAAATTTTGAGTATTAGGGCTTTGGGTTAAATGAGTTTTTGTGATTTTGGATGTTTAGGTTTGCTCTAATCCTTGCTTAGCATTAGATTTTTACTATCACATCTGTTGGAAAAGATAAGAGCCATTAAACCCTTGTGAAATTTCAAGTTTGATAAACCCTAGGTTTAATTATTGTGAATTATGTGTGTTATAGCTTGAAGTGGTGAGTATTTGAACTTGTTGGAGCTTATTGGTGATTGTTGGTAGCTTGGATTGTGTTGGAAAGCCTAGCTCATGCTCAACTTTGGGTTAAGTGCATATTGGGAATCGGCCAAGGTATGATTTTGGTTTCCTCTATGTAGTATATAATATTCATGGACACGTAGGCTAGTGACCAATAGGATAGGTTTGAAATAAAATGATTGTTGGTGTGTTGAATGTTGATGAATGATGATTCATGATGAGTTGATGAATGTTGGGTTCAATTATGATGATTTATAGTGATATTATAATGTTAAATGATTGTATGGATTAGAAAGTTGGTTTATTGTGGTAGATGTGAGATTGAGGTTGATGAAATGGTAAAATTTGAATGTGGTAATGTTGGTGTATTAGGGCATAACAGGTTAATTTTGATGAAAAATAGAGTTTTGAATGGTTTGGTATGGTTTGGAATGTGTATGGTAAGAAATCGTGGGAATTGTGAAGTTTGGTAAAATTGGGTTTTCGGTGAACTTTGTTCGATCATAACTTATGCCTCAGTTTTCAAAATTTGATGAGATTTGTTTAGAATTCAAGATCTTTGAAAACCCTTTAAATTGATATAAAGTTTGTAAAATTTGGAATTTTTTAGAGGAAGTTATGATTATTCAAAGTTGGTGTTGAAAATCTGAAATTTTGCTAAGTTGCAGAATTTTATGATTTCTGATATGTGCGGACGCACAACCTTGTGTGCACGCACAACCCTGATAGTAAAAGTAAAAGTAAAAGTTTTTGCATATATATAGTTTTCAAATACCAATAACTCGTATGATTTGTATATAAGAGAAAAGTGTGATGTGAACTATGAAGTAGAAACTGCAAGATGATTTGAGGATTGTTTTGTTGTGCTAGAATAAATTCAAGGTCATATCAAAGAGTAAAAGATTATTCTTGAAAAGGGTTATAAACAATAACAAAGAGAGATAGTCCAGGAGATTCAAGCAGACATTTACAAACAGGATCAAACAAGGATATATTCAAACAAAGAAATAGGATTGGAAAGATTAAGTAAATCACTCTCCATGAAAAAAAATCCAAAAAAAGGACTTCAATGCAATTATAAAAGAACGGACAGTGTACTAAGTCACAGAATTCAAAAAGGAATCGCGATTCAAGACCAAATTAATCGTGAAAATAACCTCTAACGTTCCCAAAACCCACGATTTGCGTTAGCTATTACTTCTGTTTCGTCCATAACAACCCATTAGTGTCCCCATATACATAAGTCATTAGTATTAAGTTGGCCAGACCTAATACCATGAGGAATGTAGCGGTTGACTAACAACATTAATCAATAGACAATCATGCATGTAAAACTCAAACTCTCATCATTAAGTCAAGTCCTATCACATGACCGACACTCAGAGTATGCAGTAAAGCATAGTCAGTCTATTCCCAAGGCTCTAACAAGAACGAACTACTCTGATACCATAATATAATACCCTAGCTTTTAGCACCTCATGATCGTACTAAAAGCCCAAGCGTCACTTACCTCTAAACCTTTTTATTTTATACTATTTTTATTTAATATTGAGCATTCGCGAATACAAACCAAAGTTTTAACCAGGAAAAATGGAGAATCTATACTTTAAACCATTTAATATATATATATATATATATATATATATATATATATATATATATATATATATATATATATATATATATATATATATCCACGTAGCATTATATACATATACTTATTCAAAGAACCTCAATTACAAGTCCTATCTCTCTAAAAACCAAAAGAATAAACAATGAGGGGAAAATAAATTGTAACAACTCAACTTATAAATATAATCTTCTATGCTCCTGTAGCTCTACACTAAACCTTCATACCTGTAGCTGAAATGGGTGGAAACAGGGCAAGAATTGGGGAATTCTTAGTAGGGTCGGAGTTAGAAGTTAAGTTTGTTTCATTATGTTCTCAGTCAATAACAACAGTCAGCAAAGTATAATCCAACTCAGCAATTACAGAACATAGAATCCAATCACAAGCACACACAATCATAGAAAACACAATAACAAACAAATATGCGCAAACAAGTATGATGCATGTCTAGTCCTATACAGACCATGAGCTCATGTGTCGGTTTATTGCCCGATTCCCGACACTAGTCCTGAGATAAGCGTTTCGTACCGTCGTCCTTATCTCAGCCAACGTTCCCTCCATGAGCATTACGCATTGCCGTCCTCATGGGAGAACCTTTCTTTCGGTCTCCAGTGAGCGTTACGCATCGCCGTCCCTATAGTATCAAGTGAGCGTTACGCATCGCCGTCCTCATTAAACACTTGGCACCAAGGCCCAACATCACTCAATTTCTTTTCAATCTTCGCTCTCTACTCCACTGCGATAGAGATCCCTTTAATATTAATACCTTCTTTTTTATCTGCTCTACTATGGCAGACGTTTATTAAAATCTTTTCAGTCACTGCTCTCTACTCTTCTGTGGCAGAGATTCTTTTACTTAATACATCCTTCTCATCACTGCTCTCTGCTTTTCTGTGGCAGAGATCCTTTTACTTAATACATCCTTCTCTTTTTGTTCTTTTTCTTTTCTTTTCTTTCTCATTTTCTCTTTTATTTTCTTACTTCTTTTCATTCTTTCTTCTTTTCTTCAATCTTTTAATTCTTTATCATAATTCAATTTTCACATTCTTCCCTTGCCTTTCCCTAATGTCTTATGAAAAAAAAATCATAAAATTCTTAAATCAACTACATCCTCTAAAGCTTTTAAGAGTTCTTCTGCTTGCTCTTCTCTGACTTAAATATTCTTAACAAAATGATAACAATAATATAAATAAGATAATTTAAATGGTAAATAAATAATATTTATAGCTTTTCTTTAAAAAAACTTAGCTTCGTAAAGCTTTTATTCTTAAACTCTTATTATCTACATTTTAAACTTCAAACTTTTAAATATTTTATTTTTAACCCAACATTTTTATAAAATTATATTCGAAACCTCACTAATCTCAATATTTATAAAAGCAATCCTAAACTTTTACAAAATTCTAATTTTTACACCTGTACTTTATTTATTATCCAAAATACCAAAAAATTTATAAATAGTACCTCGATTTTTATATACAAATACAATGTTACCCTTCAAAAATAAAATTTAATTACTAATCTTTCATTAATACCTAAATCAAAACCCTTAACCTTTTTCTCTTAAAATATTACTTGTGCTTCTTAGTATTCCAATTAGCCAAACTCAAGGGGAAAGAAAGTTACGTCACCGTCAACTCCTACCAAACAAAAGTGACACAAACACGTAAAGGTGAAGATACGAACACTTTTATCGGTTTAGATTTTTTATTGGAGTTACGGATCGCAAGAAATCGAAGCCGGAAGCTTCATGGTCATGGAGGTCCTCTCTTTCTCACTCTCGGCTTCTCTTTTTCTTATTTTCTTTCCAAGTTCAATCGGTGATCAATGAAGAGTAAATGAAGATGGTTAATAATGATTATGATTAAGTGTTATTAGTTATTAAATGAAGGAGGTGTATGTTTCATGATTATATATATATATATATATATTTCTTTCCTTTTCCCCAAATGGCTTCGGCCAATTTTTTTTCTTTTAAACTTTAATAATAATAATAATAATAATAATTATATAATTATTATTATTATTATTATTATTATTATTATTATTATTATTATTATAAAATTAATTAAATTTTTTTATCAAAATAGTTTTTAATAAATATTTTAAACTAATAGAATAAGTCATGATTAAATTAAACTTCAATAATTTTAAAATTTTATTTAATTATTTTTGGTAAAATATTTTTTTTAAAAACAAAATCTCAACAAATATAATGATTCATAAATAATTAATTATTTAATTTTCAAAAATTCGGGGTCTTACATTTGTTGCGCATGTCTTCAGCATGGAACCGTTTATATTTGAAGAGGTATCTAGATCTTTGTGTCATAAGTGTCGGCTAACTAAGTGGTTATGACCTGCGGACATAACCCTTCACCTCTACCGTAATGGGTTCAATGATGACTATTGGATGTGGATGGAACACGAAAAAGTGGACAAGCAGGGAATTAACCAGTCTGCCTTGAATTTGAATAGGTCTAAGTGTTGATCAACGAGGGTTCGAGTGGTTAGAGAACTAAACATGGAAAAAATGAATTGGGAGGATAACCAAGATAGATACAATGAGATGGTGTTTGATACAACATGTGTTACAGAATTGGAAGAGGCTGAATAAGAGCTTAACCTGGAGGCAAAGAGATTTTATCATCTATTAGAATCTGCTGTGAAACCTTTGTTCGAAGGGTGCCTTCATTCGAAATTGTCTACATGTGTTAGAATGATGAGTATTAAGTCGGAGTCAAATCCTATCCAAAAGTCTTTTGATAAGTTGGCCACCCTTTGTAACGAACTAGTACCTATCGGAACCACTGGGTATAAATTCGGTGTATGCTATTACAAGAGGGATGCAGACCTAACTGAATGCATACTTTATAAAGCACGGAGGTTTCAAGTCAAGAGAGAACATATTGGTAAATGCCGGTTAAAGAGAGTTCTAATGGAACTGATGCACTACTTCCCCTTAATTCCTAGGCTGAAAGGATTTTATGCATCAATGAGTTCGACCTCTCACATGACCTAGCATAGTAAGTAGTAACAACAAGAGAGATAATGGAATCATGTCACATCCATCACATAAAGAAGCTTGGAAGCATTTTGATTGAGTCAATCCTACATTTGCGAGCGAGCTTAGAAATATTAGACTAGCTTTGTGCTCTGACGGGTTCACACCGAATTTTAATTTCGGTAACACGTACTCTTATTGGCCTGTAGTGGTGACACCTTATAACCCGAGTCTCAAAATATGCATGAAGGACTTATACATCTTCCTAACTTGCATCATACCTAGTCCCAGCAATCCAAAGACCAAGATAGATGTCTTCTTGCAGCCCTTGGTAGATGAGTTAAAGGAGTTATGGATCCATGGTGTAGAAATGTATGTTATTTTGGTGAAGACAAACTTTCAACTGCATGCTGCATTGATGTGGATGATTAACGACTTTCCTATATATGGGATGTTATCAGATCGGTCCACCCAGGCAAAATGGCATATCCCATTTGTATAGAAGATACAAAGGCATTTTGGTTGACGAATGTTGGTAAGAATTTGTGGTTTGATTGCCATCAAAAATTTCTCAACATGGATCATCCTATTCGGTGCAACAAAGACTTGTTCAAAAAGAATAAAACTGAACAAGAATAGGCATCCGTGAGGTTTGGTGGTAGGCAAGTATGGCATCGTGTTAGTAGAATCCCAAAGATAGTCGATAATGGGACAGGTTTGAGACCTCTGGGATATGGCAGGAAGCATAATTAGACTAAACAAAGTATATTTTGAGACTTGTCTTATTGAAAAGATAACTTGTTCGACATTATCTTGATGTGATGCACATTGAAAAAAACATGTTTTATAATATCATGCACACAGCAATGGACGATGAGCGAATAAGGGATAAGGATAAGGCTAGGTTAGACTTGGTGGACATTTGTAGACAGCCAGATCTGAACTAAAGAGGCTTAAGAATGGGCAGTGGGTTAAACCAAAGGCGGTATTCACTCTAACGAAGGACCAGAGACAAAATATTTGTAAGTGGATTAGAGGGTTGAAGGTTTCCTAATGGTTATGCCTCTAACTTGAGCATGTGTATAAACGTCTCACAAGGTAGGCTTGTTGGGTTGAAGAGTCATGATTGTCATGTTTTTATGGAGTCTTTGCTTTCTATCACGTTCAGAGAACTTCTAACTAACATCTAGAAACCCCTCACAAAAATAAGTGAGTTCTTTAGGGAGTTATGTGCTAAGAAATTTAGCATTAATGATCTCACAGTCATAGACAAGAACACTTCCATCATACTGTGTACGTTAGAGAGGATATTCCCTTCATTATTTTTTGACGTTATGAAATACTTAGCAATCCACCTATTGTACAAAGCAATACTATGTGGGTCGCTCCAATTTAGGTGGATGTACCCATTTGAAAGGATGATTGGTTCATTCAAGCTTACCGTGAAGAACAAGCTTACCGTGAGGACAACATCTGCAAAGCATTCCTAACTAAGGAAATATCTGTATTTTGCTCATTCTATTTTTAGCCTCATATTGGGTCACGTAAAACAAGGGTTAGAAGGAACAATGAGAGGAGAGAATCCTCGTTAAATGGAATTCCAATTCTCAACCCTTGCTAGGACTTTTCTTAATTGTTAGTTTATTTCCTTGTTATTTACATTCCTTCTTCACCATTCAAAAACCGCAAAAATACTTTTCTATAACCAATGATAAGTACACTTCCCTGCAATTCCTTTGAGAGACGACCCGATGTTTAAATACTTCGGTTTATTTTTATTGGGGTTTGTACTTGTGACAACCTAATTTAAACGTTGACCGAGAATAATTTGTTGGTTTAGAACTATACTTGCAGTGCGATATTTTTGTGAAAATCTTTACCGACATTTTTCCTCCGTCAAGTTTTTAGCGCCGTTATCGGGGAATTGCAAATGTGTGCCTTATTATTGGTTATTGTATATATTCACCGTTTGCTTCTTTGTTAGTTTTTGGAGTTTATTTTCATTACTTCTTATTAGTGTTTGTTTTTATTTTCTCTTTTCATTATGAATTCTCACCATTTTTGGCTATGAGTTTGGTTACAATAGTGTTGTAGGGAATGGAAGCTTCAATGAGAACATGCATCAAGGATGGAACAGTCAAAGGTGGGAGGAACCTCAAGCTTATGATCAACCATCTTGGCAACAACCTTCTCCGATGCACTATGAGCAAGAACCACCCCTTGATGTATACCCATCTAATGGCTATGGTGGAACTCCTTATGATTATCAACAACCTCCACCATATGTCCATGAACCTCCTCCACAACATAGCCGTCAACCATACTCACAAGCCCCATACCACCAAACACCTTCATATGATCCTAATCCTTACCCACCATACCAACCACCATATGAACGATCTGAACCATACATAGAACCTCCACAATTCTAACACAATTACTCCCAAGAACCACCATTCTCACATATACCACCTCAATATACACCATCTCCATATCCTTATCAAGATGAGCCACCTTCCTATTATGAACCCTTTCTCCCAATTGATGAACCCTCCTATCCACCCCAAGCCCCAATGGATGATTCTCTCGCTTTATTACTTCAAGAACAACGTGAAACTCAAAGGAAGACACTAGAATTTGTGGCTACCTTGACCGAGGTAGTAAACACTTTGGCCTCCCAATACTCATGCACTCAGAGCACTCCCATTGCCAATTGTGGAGAATCAATAGAAGAGTGTAGCATGAAAGAGAGATTAGAAACTTCGGTGGAGAACAAGGAGTGGGATTTTGTATTAGAGCAAGTGGAGGAAGCCCAATAGTTGAAGAGGAAGAAGTGGTTGAAGACCTAGGAGATGTTGAAAATTCATGGGAACCGAAAGTTATAGAGCCTCCCTCCAAGAAGCTTGAAATTGATGTTGAGGAGGGTGTACAACCTCCAAAGCATATTATAGTTGAAAACTTTGAAGAGGTTGATCAAGAGATGGATTCAATTATTGATGAATTTCTAGATACACTTGAATCCTCCCCCATTGGACATGAGTTGGAGATCCAAGAAGGATGTGCACAACTTTCCATACCCTTGGTAAATGATGAAGACGAGATTGCATTGGAAGAAAGCTACCAAGAGGAAGAGGTTGAAGTTAAAGAAGCTTTCCAAGAGATGGAAGTAGTCAAGAAAGAGCACAAGGGAGTGGAGCTTGCAAGATCATTAAAAACACCTCTCCCAAGCCATTACCATCCAACACAACATTCAAGTGGGTAAAATTCTTATCCTTAAACTTTACTTTCCCACTTGAATATGGTTTGCTTGAAACGGATGGTCAACTTAGAACTCTTTGTGGCTGTAAGAGCAAAAGGGAGATGGTTAGTGTTTGGAGTTGTCATGCACGGTTCATTGTGGTGGAAAGCTCAAAGTCAAAATGAAAAGGTTGGTGTAGAGCTAGATTTCTTGGGTTTAAGAAGTTGTTTGGATGCTTAATTGAGAATTCGGATTGCTAGCCCCCCGGTTGGAACAATGATGATCAACTTGAAGACGGGTGTAGTAACAAGATTTGGGATCCCGTCATACAAGAGGATCAACTTTGGGAGCTCAAATGTTGTAAAGAACTTCATCAAAGCTTGGTGAATTTATTTGGAAATATTGGAGCTTATTGGAAGTCCAAGCATTGGTGGAAGTTTCAAGATGAGTTCAAGCACAAGCCATCATGACAAGGAGCTCACCAAATGTCCAACTTAAGAACTTTAACTAAAAGTGCTAGGTGGGAGACACCCCATCATGGTAAATTCTTTCTAATTTTTCTTTATTTATATTGGTAATAAGTTGAATTTTCAATTTTAGTTAGGTTTATTTAGTTTAAGTTGTGTTTAAACTTGTTAGTTTATTATATAAAATTAAAGTAAGAAAAAATAAATAAAAAATGACAACCCACGCATGCGCGTGAGCGATGCATACGCCTCGATGCCAATTTTGCTCTCTGGTACAATAACCAGAGAGTTGTGTTGGAACGATGCGGGTGGGGTGCTAGGCGCACAACCCAACCCACGCGTGCACCTCGCTGACATGTACATGTCACTTGATCTTTTGGCCACCCACGCGTAGGCGTGGACAACATGTGTGCGTCGACGCCAAAATTTTGATGGTCCAGTACTAAAACCAGAGACTTGCGTTGGAACTGTGCGAGTGTTGTGCAAGGAGCACAATTCACCTCCACGCGTACGCGTGACGGATGCGTACGCGTCACCTTCTAATTTCTGCTTCTGACCCGTACGCGTGAGGGACGCTTACGCGTCGCAAAATCATTCTGCTGCCCACGCGGACACGTGGACGACACTTACGCGTTGCTTCTCTTCTCCCATTCATTTCTTCTTTCCTCTCTCCTTTCTTCTTTCTTTCTACCTTTCTTCTTCTTTATTCCTTTAACTTCCCATATTTATTCTCTTTCATTCTCTTTCGCTTATTGCATTAGCATACTTTCATTCATTGCATTTTTACTTTGCTTTTGTAGCTTGTTCCTATTTTCTTTTCTCAGTTTGCTACTTTTCCATTGGTGTTGAATTTTCTTACTCGACTGTTGATAATTCTTGATTCATTTTGGGTGCTTCTTGACTTGTTTGACATTGATTGGGTAATGAAATTTTTAGGTCAATGCTTCTTCTTTGATGACTCTTGCATTCTTTATGCATTGCTATGAACTCACATTGTCTTTCATAACCCAACTTTTTCTTACTTATTATTTGCAAATTTTTCCCCACACACAAGATTAGTACTTTAGTCCTTCCTAACTCATCATTTTGTTTTTGTGATTCATTATCATTGAGTTAGAATGGGACCAAATGCTCTCATGCTTGTCACTAATCTTGTCTGTGTCAATTCTTGTTTTAACGTGATGTTTTCGAGTATTCTTTTCATTTACTTATACTTTGACTTTACTCTTGCATCAAGTGTTAGTTGATATGCCATTCGCTTATATTGTTTTCTCACTTGCATGTTGTAGCTACCCTGTAGTTGAGAACCTCATTATTATTTGGCATCAGCCCCACTTATATTTTATTCGCTTTGATATCTTTATTGTTGGGCTTAATCTTCTTCTTTTTTCTCTCTTTTCAGGATGGTCACCAAGAAGAGAACGGAAAAGCTTCTAAATGGGGCAACAAACAAGTTCCTCTGTACAATCTTTTGAAGAAACTCATCAATTACGGCAACCCACCTGATCCACCTTGCTCATCTCTGCATACATCGAGGACGGTGCAATATTTAAATGTGGGGAGGTCGGAACCGACTTCCGTGGGTAACAATTTCTTTTTTTCCAACACCAATTTTTAATTTTCTTTATTAGTTAGTTGTTGCATTGCATGATAGATTGCATGTGTAGTTAGTTGCTTGCATTTAAGTACTACTTGGTTGAAGTAATAATTCTTTTCCAAGAAAACTATTTTAAGGCATTTCACTAATATGAATTAAAATTTTTGTTGAACTTGCTTGAAGAAATTTATTTTGGAACATGGTTGTAGAGCTAGAACACATAAATCCAGTGAGATTTTGAGCTCATTGATTGGTTGCATCTTATCAACCAATGTTTTTTTGGTATGTGTTATTCTCTCTAAAATTGGGATCTTTGTCTTGCTTAATTATATATTTCCATTGTTTGATGTAGGCATGCACTTATGTGATTGAGGCCCTTGTTTCACTAAGCTTACATACCCATATGGCCTTACCCTTTCATTATCCTTTGCAAACTAATGTGGAGCCTATTTTATCCCATTTGTTCTCTGTTTTAGCACATCACTAACTCTAAGCGAAAAATAATAAATGTCCTTAATTTGAATCCTTGGTTAGTTTAGACTAGTGAGAGTGTACATGAATTAAGTGTGGGAAAATTAGGTTTGGAAATATTTGGTTTGAGAATTGGGTATCGTATATTTTTGGTGAAAATGTGAAAAAGATAGTTGAGCACATATTCTTGCATTCAATAACTTAATCATATGCATTGAGAAAAATAAGAAAAATAAAAAAAATAATAAAATGAAAAGAAAAAAAGAAAAAAAGAAAAAAATATGAAATCAATAAAAGGGGACAAAATATCCCAAAGTAAGTGGTGATAGCAATGCATATGAATTGTACTCAAAATTGGGATGCATGAACATGTGGCAAAAGATAGTTAATGGGTAGTTAGGATTTGCATTGTAATGACATGGAATGTCTTAGGTTAGGTGGGGAGTTTAGGTTAATCAAGGATTCAGATTTTAGTCCACTTAACCAAATACAATCCTACCTTGACCCTAACCCCATTACAATCCTTAAAAGACCTCTTAATATGTGTATTTGTGCATTAAATTTTTGTTGATTGGTAGAAAAAGAGCAAGTTTTAGAAAGCAAGATTAGTAGAGAACCGAGAGAATCGACCCTTAAACACTTGAGTGATTAGAGTGTATACACTTCCGGTGAGGGTTCGATGCTCAGTTCCTTGTTTCCGGCTTTTATGAGCTTTCTTCTTGCAAGTCTGGTTATACTTCATTTTTGAGATTTGAATTAGTGGAATCCAATGCATATTGGTTCTTGGAATATTTATTTACTTTTGACCAAGTAGGTAGAAGCATTTAGCATGTAGTTGCATTCATATAGATAGGTTGCATTTCATAAATCCTACCATCCCTCTTCACTCCTTTATAGCTCTTGAGCTTAGCATGAGGACATGCTACTGTTTAAGTGTGGGGAGGTTGATAAACCACAATTTTATGGTTTATTTTGTATCGAATTGAGTGGATTTTATTAACTATTCTTACACTTATTCATGTAAATTGCATGTTTTTAAGATTCCTTCTTAATTTTGTGCTATGATTGAAAACATGCTTTCTATACCTTAAAATTGATTATTTTTAATCCTCTTTTATTACCATTCGATGCCATGATATGTGCGTTAAGTTCTTCAGGTTTTATAGGGCAGGAATGACTTAGAGGATGGAAATGAAGCATTTGAAAGTGGAAAGAACACAAGAAATAGAAGATTTGAGAAGATGGACACGACGCGTACGCGTGGCTGAGGCGCACGCGTGATTGTACCATCTTCCATACGACGCGTATGTGTGGATGACATGTATGCGTGGCAAGTTCAACATCCAGTGACGCGTACGCGTACGCGTGACAAGCGTCACGTGCTGCATTAAACAGAATACACTAGGGGTGATTTATAGGCTGTTTTTCGCCCAGTTTCAAGCTCGAAAAAGAGGACAAGAGGCTGCTGAGTGGAGCTGGAAGGGGGATTCACAATTCATACACACATTTTTTAGGTTTTAGATGTAGGTTTCTAGAGAGAGGCTCTCTCCTCTCTCTAGGTTTTATGGTTCTTATTCTTCTTCTTAGATCTAGATTTTATTCTTGCTTCAATCTAGTTTTCCTTTCCTTTTATTTGTTCTAGCACTTTAGTTCATCTTCTTCTCTTGTTAATTTCCCTTTTATGCCATTTTTATGTTTATGAACTCTTGTTACGTTTGATTTCTATTAATGCAATTTATGTTTTCTATGGTTATTGTTGCTCTCTTTAATTGTTAGTCATTGTTTCTGGCAATTGGTTATTTAGATTTAATATTTCTTGTTAAGTTTCTATGTTTTTATTTTGTGCCTTCCAAGTGTTTGATAAAATGCTTAGTTTGATTTCAAATTTGATTTTTGTGTTCTTGGCTTTGATTAATGATTTGGAGACTCTTGAATTGTCAAAGTCTCTTGTTGGTTGGTAATTGAAGATTGCTGGTTAGCTTGAACTTCACTAAATCTAGTCTTCCACTATGAGTTGACTAGGACTTGTGAACTCAAATTGATTGTATGCACTTGACTTTCCTTCATTGGTTAGAGGTTAACTAAGTGAAGGCAATTTACATTTACCATCACAATTGACAATAATGATGATGATAGAAATTCCAATTCTCAACCCTTGCTAGGACTTTTCTTAATTCTTAGTTTATTTTCTTGTTATTTACATTTCTTGTTTACTATTCAAAAACTCCAGAATTACTTTTCCATAACCAATGATAAGTACACTTCCCTGCAATTCTTTTGAGAGACGGCCTGATATTTAAATACTTTGGTTTATTTTTATTAGGGTTTGTACTTGTGACAACCTAATTTAAATGTTGACCGAGGATAATTTGTTGGTTTAGAACTATACTTGCAACACGATGTTTTTGTAAAAATCTTTACCGACATTTTTCCTCCGTCATGGGCACGGGCAGTGACTACTGGTTATAGCAGAAGGAAATCGATACCTTACATCTGCATGTGTTGCTTAATTGTGACCAGATTTCTCCCTACATCATTTGAGTTTTTTAAGTATTCGTAAATATTGCAATCAGTAAGATACTAACTTCTTAATGTAATTAAAACTTATTTATCCTATTCTATCATATAGGTTATTACAAGAGACAAATTCTGATACCTCATTGAATAATTTTTCACATTGGTTCAGAGAATACGCCAGCATGCATCTAACTAACACAACGGATTGGGAACTAGTTGTACTTAGTTAGGGCTCAATGAATAAGGGTACTAGCTTCCTGGTATACAATGATAATGGATATCGGTTCCATTCTTTACAGTGGTCGATTGGAAAGAAAACAAATAACACTGGAGTTCGGATTCGTGGGGATTCAAGTGGTGGTCATTTTAATTGGTTTGGTGTGATACACAATATAATTCAATTAAAGTATTTATGTCACACTGTGTACAAGATGTGCGTGTTTAAATGTGAACGGTATGATCTAACTTTGCGACAAGGAACACGAAAGCACAAGGACTACGATATCACTAAGTTAATGTAACCAGGAAATACAGGCACTACGATCCTTTTATTCTACCTCAAAATGCACGACATGTATACTATTTGCCTTATCTGGTTCATGCAAGTCTACTTGGGTGGTTGTGGTTAAGACTAAGCTAATAGGCCGCATTGAGTCTGATGATGGGACAAAGGGTCAAGAAACTTACCAGAATGATGACCCAACTCTTTCAAAAATAGTGGTTGATACCGGTGATCCGATCACTCTTAGATCGACTGTTATGGATAATGACATCATTGGCCTTGCAATAGATGATGACGCACTACCACCAGAGGACGATGATCTTCAAGAAGAAGACAAGGTCGATGGCGACGAAAAAGAGGAAGACGAGTTTGATGGCTGGAAAAAATGTCGGTAAAGATTTTTACAAAAATATCACATTGCAAGTATAGTTCTAAACCGACAATTAAACCTCAATCAATGTTTAAATTGTTTGTCACAAATACAAACCCAATAAAATTAACTGAAGTATTCAAACCTCGAGTCGTCTCTCAAGGAATTGCAGGGAAGTATGTTTATTATTGGTTATGAGATTGTATCTTTTTGGGATTTTTGAAATAAGGAACAAGGAAATATAGATTGCGAGAAAAATGAAGTAATAACTAAGAAAGCTCCTAGCAAGGGTTGAGAATCGGAATTCCTATCCTCATTATCATTATCAATTGTGATGGTAATTGCAAATTGCTGTCACTTAGTTAACCTCTAACAATTGAAGGAAAGTCAAGTGAGCAAATCAACTTGAGTTCACAAGTCCTAATCAAAGACTAGAGTTAGTGAAGATCAAGCTAACTAGCAACTTTCAATCACCAACCAATAAGAGACTTTGACAATTCAAGAGTTTCCAAATTACTCAATCCAAGCTAAGAATACAAAAATCTAATTTAAAATCCAACCAAGCATTTTATCAAACACTTGGTAGGCACAAAATAAAAGTATGGTAAAATTGTAATAATAATAAAATCTAACAACTACCAATTAAAAGAAATTAATAATGACAACTGAAGAAAGCAATAACAACATGAACATATAAATTGTATTATTATAGATTCAAGGTATCAAGAGTGCATGAATATAAGGATAACAAAGTGAAGGAAATAACAAGTAGAATTGAGGAACAAAGGTGCTAGAACAATAAATTGCAAGGAATTGTAAATAAAAACAAAAATTAAATCTAAATCTAAAAAGAAATTGGAGTAGAAACCCTAAAACCAAGAGAGAGGAGAGAGCCTCTCTCTCTAGAATTCTACATCTAAAACCTAAAGTGTGAATGAATGAGAAGTGGATGATCCCCCCAGCTTCACTCTGCAGCCTCTAATTTGTATTTTCGGGCCTGAAACTAGGTCAAAAACAGTCCAGAAATTGCCCCCAGCAAATTCTATTAATTGCAGCACGTGACGCTCATCACGCGTACGCGTCGCTAAACGAATTCCTGGTCACGCGTATGCGTCATCCACGCGTACGCGTCGCTTGCCTGATCGACGCGTACGCGTCGCTACCAGCTTCTGAAATTCCCAATTTCTGGTGTTCCTTCCACTTTTGCATGCTTTCTTTCCATCCTCTAAGCCATTCCTGCTCTAGAAAACCTGAAAATACTTAACAAACATATCACGGCATCGATGGTAATAAAAGAGGATTAAAATTAGCGAATTTAAGGCCAAAGAAGCATGTTTTCAATCATAGCACAAAATTAGGAAGGATTTGTAAAACCATGCAATTTATATGAATAAGTGTATGAATAAATGATAAAATTCACTCAATTCAATACAAAATAAATCGTAAAATAGTGGTTTATCAGAGTTCGATGATCAGGAAACTATCTCGAAAGAAGAGGATGGTGAATCTGAATAAGGTTATTGTAAATATAGTTCTATCATATGTATTTCTTTACCAAATTTTGAGAAAAATGTAATATAATTAGCATTGTTTCAGATATTTCAATTACCATAATTCCATTTTTTAATTTGTATATTTGACATTTCACATCAGGTTTAAAGCACTATTTCAATTATTAATTATCAGAGTACATTATAGATGCACGAAAAAAGATTATTAATAAAAATAAAAAAAACTACCGTTGGAATTATCATCGGAATATACTGACG
Source organism: Arachis hypogaea (assembly GCF_003086295.3). Classification (NCBI taxonomy): domain Eukaryota; kingdom Viridiplantae; phylum Streptophyta; class Magnoliopsida; order Fabales; family Fabaceae; genus Arachis; species Arachis hypogaea. Next base: position 115,258,642 of record NC_092053.1, read on the forward strand.
ATAACAGCCTAGCCAATTTTTTAAAAAAATAAAAAAAAATATATTCATCGGCATTACTATCAGATTAATCCGCCAGTAAGATGGTGCAAAGCCGTATGGTTTGGCGCGAACGTTACCGTTGAAAAATTTTTTAGGGTAACTTTTAGCAGATTTTCTTTTCTTGATAACTGTATTTTGTCGCTAAATCTGATGCAAGTTACCGTCAGACGCATAAATCCGACGGTAATTTGTTACCGGCGAGGTTTATTATGTCGGATAAATACTGATACAAAATTTGACGGTAAATATTTTACCGTTGGATTTTATTCATTTTTTCGATAATATTCCAAGGGTACTCATCATTTTTCTTGTAGTGACTTGATCTCAATTTTGGTCTCCAAAAGATAAAATTAATCAAAATATTCCCTGATAGATAACCACGTTGGTTGAGTTTGTCCTTTCGTCATCTTAGTTGATGACATGGCTAACATTTGCTGTCGTGGAATATTAACTGACCGTGCGGCATACCCCCAAATGATTTAGCTTTGTTTATTTCACCTCCAAGTGTCAATACGATATTGTTTGATGTCCAGAAGGGGATATTCGAATGTTTTTCTCCATCACCACCTCTCATAACAACTATCTATCTGTTTCGCTCTAAAACTCTCGTCTCCTCTTTTTTCTCTGACACTCTGCCCTAAGACACTTGTCCAAGCCTTGAACCTCCTTGTGTACTTCACCATTCTGTGAGGCGACATTAGCTAATGAGTTCACGCTACCAGAGTGCAAAGTTGGAGGGATCACGGAGAACCAACGCTAGCGGAGCAAGGGACAATAATGGTGTGTGTCGTTGTATCTTGATGAGTTTGCAAGGACCGTTGAGTTAGAATAGGGTATGGAGTTTTAAATATTTTTGTCTATTTATCAAGGTATGATATTAGGTAAAACATTTTCCTTTTTGATGACGAAATGACAAGTTTTAGGGTTATTTTGTTGTGGGTTTTTGAATTTGATGCATTTAGTGCCTGGTGTTTGGGGTTAGTCTAGGGTTTGTTATGATTATGTGTAGGTTGTGTGCTGTGTGTTTACATGTTGGTGCTACTTTGAGTTTGTTGTTTATTAATATTTTATTTTTGTATTTGTAGATGGAGGGTCCTCCTATGACATTTGTATTTCACCATGCTGTGAAGTTTAAAAAGGACCAAGGTGGATCATTGTACTATGAACCGAATAACATAGAAGTATTGATGGGAGTTGAGGGTGACACACTTGATGTATTCTTTCATTTCTTTGTGAAGAGTTACTATAAGGACCTGGGTTATGTTGAGGCCAAAGAATGTAGATGGAAAGCTCCTGAAGTTTGATAAACCACACTTTTATGGTAAATTTTGGGTTGAATTGAGTGGATTTTATCAACTTATCTCGCATTTATTAACTAAAATAGCATGGTTTTGTGAATTTTCCCTAATTGTACTTAATAGTTAAAAACATACTTTTTAGGCTCTTAAATTGCTAAATTTAATTTACTTTAATTTCATTCGACACCTTGATGTGTTTGTTGAGTGATTTCAGGCTTAGAAGGCAAGGATGACTTGAAGAAGTGAAGAAAATCGTGTAAAAGTGGAGAATTCATGAAGAAATAAAGTTTTGGAAATTTGTTCAGTTGCGCGTACGCATGCCTCATGCATACGCATGACTGCCAGCACGTGATTTACTTAAGTAAACACGTGGGTCGTGTAAGAACCGGCATAACCGTTTTAAATAAAATATTATTTTTTAAGTGCCCGGAGTAGATTCAAAATTTAAAAGTTTTAATTTGAAAATATAAAGGTGAAATTTGATTTCAAAGAATTTTTCTAAGTTGGAAAAGGTATCTTTTTCGAAAAGTTTTTGTAAAAATGCATACTGGTGCTTAAGCTGGCAGTACCGGCTCTAGTCTGTTTAGTACCGCATATTTTGGAAAATAAGATTTTGAAAGGATAAAAATAATTTAGAATCGAAAACCGGGCGCTAATCTTAAAAGTTTTGGCCCAAAGTGGGCCAAACGGACTAAAAACGCTAACGGGTTGGACCGAGTCCAACCCGGGCCCAAGGCCTAGCATATATAAGGCCAATTAATGAGTATTTAGCTCATTTTGACCTAACTTGAGAGAGAGGGGCGCAGATTTGAGATGAGAGGAGAAGAGGGAAATGTCACTATTCATCCTCACCTTCCGGAAGCCATAACTTGAGTTACGGAGCTCCGATTGACAAGCCGTTTGCGGCCACGCGAAGCTCTCGATGAGTTCTTCGTTTCTATCTAAGAAAATCTGGTAAGATCTCTCAACTCGTGCTCTATTTTCCTGCCCTAACTTTCTGCATTTTTGGGATTTGGTTTTTGAGTAGATTTTGTGATTTTGCTTGTTTAAATGATCTCTAGTAGCGGGTAATTATCGAGATATGCCCCAATCACCATTGGATAAGGTAAGGAACCTCTATATCCATGTGGTTTAGTGTAGTGTGAGGTTTAGTTGTTAATGCTTGGTTATGTTGTATGTATGAAGCTTGTTTTTGGAGTTGGTTGTGGCTTTTGGTTTGGCTTTGGTGGTTTGGAGCTTGATGGAAGCTTGTCGGAGCCAAGCTTTTGGTGTTTGCGCATATTGAAAATCAGCCAAGGTATGGTTTCGGTTTCTTTTATATAATATGTAATGTTTCTGGAAACTTAGGCTAGTTGACCTTAAGATAGGATTGAATTGAATGTATATGTTAGTTGAATGTGAATTGTGATTTAGTGATTGATATGATAGTGTATGGAGTGGATATGGTTGAGGAGTGACATTATATGTTGATGGTTGTTGATGTTGAGAAATTCGATGATGAATGTTGAGATTTGTTATGGTTGTTGAGAGTTGTTGGCATTGTTGATGATTAATTAATGATGATTAATGGGAATGTTATTGGTGAATAAGGAGAATTATGAGTCTTTATGATGATTTGGATATTGTTGAATAATGATTATGATGTGTGATGATATATGTTGATGATTAATTTAGGGTTTTGAATCTTGTGGTTAGTGTTGATATTGAATGGTGGTTGCGGAATTTGGATGTGATATGAGGTTGAATTTAGAGTTGGAATGAGGTGAGTATTAAATGGTTTAATGGTTGAGAAAGTTGTGTGATTGATAAAATGGTTGAAGGAGTGTTTGGTATGAATGTTGGGTTGTTTTGGTATTGTGTTGAGTAGTCCTTGATTTGGTTCTAAGTTGAGAGTTTTTGGTAATTTTGAATTTTCAAGGTTTTGGTAAAAACAGATTTTTGGTGAATTTTGACGGATCATAACTTGAGCCTCAGTTTTTAAAACTTGTTGAAATTTGCTTTAAATTAAAGTTCATTAAAAAATCTTTAAATGGATATAAAGTTTGTAGGAAATGGATTTTTGTAGAGGAAGTTATGATCAGTCAAAGTTTGGTGTCAAAATCTGAATTCTGTGCCTGCTACAGAATTTGTGATTTCTGGTTTGTGTACGCACGCACACACAGGGGAAGGCTTGCTGTTGAGAGCGCTAGCACGACCTGTGCGCGCACACAACCAACGAAGTTTTGCAACCTGTGTGCACGCACACGTTGGAAGGTGCACTCTGTTGAGGGCGTTCGCACACCTTGTGCGGATGAATAGAGTTGAAATTTTACAACCTGTGCGTACGCACACCTCTATGCGTACACACACATTTGAAAACTTTCTTGGGCGTGTGCGTGCACACCCCTGTGCGTACGCACATGCCCTATTTTTCAACTAAAATCTTGTTTTTAACTGTTTCACCTTCCCAACAAGCTTGTAAACTTCAGTGACGCCTATTTAAGACTCTTTGGCTTATTTTTCGGGTATCAAAACATGGGAAAGGTCATAGTAGATTTAATTTGGGTTTTACTTTGAAAAGCTAGAGAACAGAGATTTAGGTTTCTGGTATATTGAGGATGAGTTTGGTTGAGAGAGAAGGAAGAGTAGTGAACTTGGTGATTACTGACAACGAATTGAGAAACTAAGGAACCGATGAGTTCGGAATGGAAAATTATGAATTGATAATGGTTGTGATGAGTTGAGAATTTGGAAAGGAATGATGAGGAAATTATTGGATTATATGAGAGTGTGCGGAGCCTATATCTCCGACGTAGCAGATTGCTCTGTTGCATGAGAAGTTGTATATGAGAGTGTGCGGAGCCTATATCTCCGGCGTAGCAGATTTTTCTGCTGCATGAACGGTTGTTGTTGTTTCCTTCTCTATTGCATGAAGTGTGCGGGGCCTATATCCCTGACGCAGTAGACTCCCTACTGCATGAGTGTGCAGGGCACTATATCTCTGGTGTGGCAGAAAAAGATATATACATCCGGGATGATGTGTCGGGTTGGCATTTACGGACCGACAAGTGATATCACGAGCCAATAGGATAGACATTTATCATATGCATCTACTATATGCTTGTTTGCTTTGATTACTTGAGTTTGCCTAAATGTATAACATGCCTACTTGCTTCTTGAATTACTTGCTGTATTTGAATATTAACTGTGTATTACTAGCTTGCATTATCTGTGATTGTCTGGTGTTGGGGAGGTTAGATCGGCGGTGGCGATGGGATCGCACAGAGGTTAGGGTGGCGAAGGCTGTGGAATACAGCGGTGTGACTAGTTTTAGTTAGAATTCTCCTAAGTTTAAATAATCCAGTTTATGGTTTAAGTTATTTATTTATTTATTTATTTATTTTATTCTAAGCTTGGATATTCGTATTCGATGTGAAGTTCTAGGATTGCTTTCGGCATCCCGGAGCCTTACATCTTACATATTAGGCACTGTTACCATATTGAGAACTTCCGGTTCTCATTCCATACTTTGTTGTTGTTTTTCTGGCGCAGGTTACAAATCCACCTCGGTGAGATTGCGGAAATGGTGACAGAGCGGAGTATGGTTCCTCCTTGGTTTATTTCTATTTTACTTTTGTTGTAGTACTTTCTCTCACCCTTTTGCTTTAGACTTTATGGACTTAGAGGCTTACTTGAGAGCTAAGTTGTATAAGCTGTTTTAACCCCAAGATTCTGTATTTTTCTGTTTGTAACTAATCGGCTTAAACTCCGCAAGCTGCGGCTAGTTGCCTTATGATTATTATACTCTTATATTTATATATGTTCTATTCTCTTGCATCTATACCTTGTGTCTTGTACGTTAGCTTCGTGTGAATGTTTTGTGCTTTTGTAATTCTGTCTTTGAGCTTAATCCTTCATCGGGCTTCTAGAATATATTATTTCCTTGTATATAAATATGTATAAGCCTTACAATTATCGTAACCTTTGATTAACCTTTGCTTTACGGCTAGAGGTAAGGCTTAGGGTAATTAGGGTGTTACAGGTCGCGATTTTAGGCCAATTTTGGGCCAAATCCAACTCATTTTTGAAGTATTTGATGCAATTCTCAAGGAGGATCAAGGGGAAAACAATTAGGAATAGAATAGGAACATGTTTTAGGTCATTTTTTAGAGAGAGAAGCTCTCTCTTCTTTCTAGAATTAGAGTAGATTTAATTTAAATCCATCTTAGATTTATATTTTGATACTTGTTTTGATTTAGTTTTCTCTACAATTCCTTGTTATTACATCTTTGTTCTCTTAATTTTACTTGTTATTCCTCTATTTTGTTGCTTTTGATCTTATGAACTCTTGTTGATTTTGATTTTCATATAATGCAATTTTATGTTTTCATGTCCTTTGATATTTGCCTTAGTTATTGTTATTGTTATCTTGCATTTAGTAGTTTTAGATTTCATTATTATTGTAATTTTATCATACTTTCCTTTTATGCCTTCCAAGTGTTTGTGAAAATGCTTCTCTTAGTTTTAGGGTAGATTTTCACATTCTTGGCTTGGAATTAAGTAATGAAGGTGACCTTGATGTCATTAATGTCCGAATTGAGTGACAATTTGGAGATTTTAGTTAATCTCGTTTCCATTAACGTGTAAGACCTATGGATTGAGGTTGATTAAGCCCGATTGACTTATCTCACCATTAGAGGTTGACTAATTGGGTTTGCTCTTATAATTGTCATGTTGTGGTTAGTGACACAAGAGTCGTTGATGTCCAATATTGATTGGTGATTTAGGGTTGTTAGTTGTTTTTGTTTCCATTGATGAGTAAGACCTATGGATTAAGACTGACTATGCCTATTTGATTTTCTCCCGATGACAGAGATAAGTAAATGAGATTAACTCCAGATAATCACCATGTTTATGGTCAATGACTTGGATAGGAACGATTCTCAATCCTAGCCAGGAATGTCTTTTAGCATTTATACTTCTTTAGTTGTTGGTTTTACTTTCTTGCCTCCTTATCTGTAAACCCCGCCTCTTATACTCATAACCGATAACACGCATATCTCATTGCAATTCCTTTAAGAGACAATCCGAGGTTTAAATACTCTCAGTTTTTATTGGTTTGTATTGTGACAATCAAATTAAACTTTGATTCGGGTCATTTATTGATTTAGAACTATACTTGCGATATAATTATTTTGTAAAATTCCGGACCGACATTTGGCCCACGTCAGAGTTCCCCTTGAATTTAGATTGAAAAGGCTAGCCACAAATGCCAATTTGATTGCTATATGCAAGGATTGCAGGAAGAACTTCAATTTGATCAACCTATACTTTGAGTATGGTGTTTTAGAGCCATTTGTTATTGATAACAGGGAGGACGATGTGGTAAAAAAGAAGCGATCCCAAACTAAGAAGTAGCACTCTCAGCCCACTAAGCTACCCTCTCATCTAAAAACATGCTCTCAATCCTTTGAGCAATCATCTCAATCCATCAAGCTACCTTTTTAGCCCACCAAATTACCTACTCAGCCTACTGAGCTACCAAGTCAGCCTAATAAGATACATACTCAGTCCATTAATCCATTATCTAAATCTACTGGACCATCATTACAACCCACCAAAAAAGTAGTTGAGCCTAGCAAAAGATCATTTCATCCCACAAAAAAAGCATGAACTCATTTACATCAACTGATTTAATAATGCTTGTACATGTATTTGACAAGGATGCCATGTATGCATGCAATCTCAGCCATACAAGATAAAAATGATGAAAAGACTGAGGAGTACTACCATAAATGGTTGATGATGGAAGTGTATAAGAGAACATACCGTTCTAATGTCAATCTAGTGAAGGCACAAGATTTGTGGAAAAAAAAATACCATTACTAGCTCCTGTCCTACCCCCCAATTAAGTCGAAACTCGAAAGGCCTACAGAAAAAAGGGGGAAGAGACAAGGATGAACAACCTCTGAATCGAGAACGAAGATGAAGATAAAGAGAAAGTACAATCTAATCAAGTGCATGTACTGTGGTAAAGTTGGCCACAACAAAAGAGGTTGTGCAAAGAAAAAACATATGGATGTTGCAGAACAAGCTAGACAAATGTAGCTGCAGCTTGCACTTGTTAAAGAAGCTGCCCCTACCGCAAGTGAACCAGACACTAACACTGATGGGCCATCTCATACTACACTTGCTCCAGTTGCACCATCTATCCTGCCAACATTGCCTGCACTTCCACCAGTCCAGTCACAATTCGAGATCACAATAAGCCAACCAGAAGGCTTCCCATCAACACAAGAGATCCAATAGCCCATCAAAGTTTGTGAGGTTGTTTACTTAGTAATTTTTCTTTAAGTGTCCTTGCTTTCATCTAGTTGAATAATAACAATTTTTCACTGGATTAAAGGAAGGCCATCCAAATTGCATGTGATTAAAGGAAAAGCAAGAATGAGTGTCTTTTCTAAACCAACTGCAGCTGCAGCTGTGGCCATTTCTGTTGAAACAATCAAAAGAACAAGTTATACAACTGCTAAGAAGTTGACAAGTTTCATGACATTTGTGCCAACTCCAAGGTTCAAGCATCCAAGAAAGAAAGATAAAGCTGTTTGATTAGGAACATGTGTTTTGTCTAAGGTTGTTGCCTGTGTTTTGATACAGGACTATGTAAACAATGTGATTGATTATCTTGCTTTGTTATTGGAACCTTTTGTTTAGGTCTCTTATGTTGTAGCCCTTTGTTTAGTTTCACTATATTATAGAACCTTTGTTTATGTCTGTTATGTTATGGAACATTTGCTACTTACTATGGTATATCTACTAAGACAATATTATGATTATGATTATACTTACTAATGAAGACAATGTTATGATTTATACATCTTTTTTTTGAATTTATATTTATGTTATAAACATTACCATATTGCATTTTTAAGCAACCCATTAGGCATAATGGACAGCAACATATTGAATTAAACACAATTAGGTTTGAACAACTAATTTAAGTGATAATATCAGTTTATCATTACATATCAACTCATTCTATGTCAAAAGTCTATCAACACCCATAAAGCACAATAACATAACACAATATCACTACTAGCTTTACTTGAACAACCATGATTAAAAGTGATCCACTAATAACAGTAGCTGCAATAATTGCAATTGACATGTACATCATTAGCATTTTTACCCTCCAAGCTGTCCGCTCTCTATGATATATTCACTCTCCATTCATCATAGTCATTGCCAATCTCTACATCAATTTCTGCATCTGCTATTCCACCACCTTCTGCCACTCATTTATATTCATTATCATCAACCTACCTAAAGTCATTGTAGTGGCTTCCTTTTTATATTTTTAGAGAAAACAACATCAACAACCCACAAACGTAGGCAACATGATGGACGATGATGGAAATTTTTATTTTAACTAACTCACCCGGTATCTTTCACATGCAGTGGCGGAACTTGAAACAAAATTTTGGGGGGCCAGATAGAAAATAATTGTCAAAATGTTTTTGATATGGACCCCATTTAAGATAAGCTCGTCTAATCTCATCTCTCTGGTTTGGGTGATATTGTCAAATTTAAAGCCATTTTTCAATATCTCGTTCCAAAAAGTTAAGGTTAAAGTCATCAGATGTAACTTTTTGAACTTTTGAAGGTTATACTTATATCTCACTTTTTTCATGATTCATTAAAGTAGAAGAACTATCTACAGGTGTTGATATTATAAAATTTATATGTTTTCCTTCTTAAATATTAGCATTCCTCTTAAAAAATGTATCAATTCTTTGATTTTTCATTATTGTTTTATATAAAAATTTGAATATATATCCTGTAAAATATGTAAAGAAGAAGTTAGAAGGACAAATATTAAAATTTATAATATTTATTGAATTTTTTTAATCAATTTATACAAATACAATAATATTAATACTTATTGAATATTCTTTTATTTTTTATCATATAAAAAATTAAATTAAATAAATAGTAAAATATAAAATAATATTAAATTAAATAAATAAAAAATATCTAATTTTTTATATTTAAACTTAAAGATAGAGAGAGTATTGTTTATTGAACTTATTAGATACTTTAAGTCATAGTAAAGTATTTAAGTCAATTGAACTATTTTTTATCTTTTAAAAAGTACTACTAAATTTTTTATAAAAAGTTTGGGTGGCCCCCCCTTGTCTGAACTAAGCTCCGCCACTGTTCACATGTATGGAACAACATATCTGAATTCTGTGCTGTTCCAGATTTCTTAATCAAAGTCTTCAAACTACAGAAGCATGTTTGGTCCTTGATCTTCTTCCTCCGTCCATAAACGAGTTAGAACCATGGCTATCATTAGATTGACACGGCAAGTCTCCACCGTGGCCTCTGTTCCCTAACTCCATCATGACAACGACTCAACAAATTTACTTACTACTAAACATACAAGGTCGTCTCACTAGAAAAATAAAGTTATTTATGCTTGAGATTGGAATCAGAATTTCTACATTGAGTCAAATTTGAGTTAATTTGATAAAACTTATCTTATTAGTATTAATATTGTAAGATTTAAAATGTGTCACACTGTTAGTTAACGTTCTGCATAAGAAAATATGGTGAAACGTTAATCATGTCATCAGTTTAGATGACGACAAAATAAATTTGACCAAAATTATTATTTTATGAAATCTATTTTAATTAATTTTATCTTTTGAAAATTAAAATAGGGCTCGAATAATCTTTTAAAGACAGATTTAATTATTAAACTCCACATAGACCTATCTCCTCAAATTCTATGCATTATCCTTGTGATTATAGTTTTGTGATTTTGTCTTTTCTTCTAAATCTTGTTCCGTTCTTTTCGGGCGTTCGCCTCACATCACACCTCTCCAACAACAGCCCCCCTCGTCACCCCATTTTCATTTTATTTTTTCTTTATTTCTCAAATTACTTTTTCTTTCCTTATTTTTATTATTATTTCTTACAAAAATTAAGAAACACGAGACGTAAATTTTAGAGGACGAATCCGCTGTGCAAATCAAAATTTTGAAACCCAAATCCAAAAACCAAAAATCCCTCAAAATGGCATTTCATGTAGCTTGTCCAATTACATGGTAATGGTAACACGCACTCTATCAATGCACTCTCACCCACCACGCACTCTCTAGTTTTTAGTTCGCACCCTTTCAAATAAAACTCTGCTTCTCACTTTTTCGCTTCTTCAATAATTTATTTCATTGTTCTCGTCTAGCTCTTTCCCACTCTTTGCGTTTTTTTGGTTTTTGTTTTTATTTTTTCAGCCGCAGAATCTGCACCTGTCCGCTAGGGTTTCTGCGCGGCCCGAAGAATGAGCAGCAGGACGACGTCGTTTCGAGGCTCCAGGATTTTCTCCGTGATCCCACCGGAATTGCGGGACTCGACGGTGGCGGTCTCACGGTGCAGGTCGCTGTACCGAAGGTGGTGCTACAGCCGCAGCCTCCGCCACCACGCCAGGTGCTACCATCTGTTGTGGACGAGGCAGACGAGGCCGCGTCGGTGCAGGCAAAGAGGGCTGCGCTGCAGCGGAAGGGGGCCGCCGCCATGGTTGCTGCTGAGGAGTATGCTCGCCGATTTGAGTCCGGGGATGTCACGGTGAGTGCAATGCCGGTTGGCTTTTGTGTTTGGATCCTGTTTTGTAGAAATGCAGACGGAAAAATTGCATCATTTATCTCTACAAGTTCACGAGTTTCTATGTTCACTCTGTATTTCTTTGTAAGAAACAATATCCAAACACAGCCTTAAGGTTGGGAGTTGGCAATGGTGGTTTGATGAGGGTTGGTTCGATTGGGGTTTTCAGCTGAGGGGCTTTGAGAATTTAATGATTCTGTTGTGTGTCTGTTTAATTTTCACTTATTTTTGATTGGCATGTTTTTCTCTGGAGTGCTGAGTTGTGTGACTGAAACCTGGTAATGGGGATTGATTCTTGTTATTCCAGTTCTTGGATTTCTTACAAAATTTTTCCTCTACAAGTTTCCACTGTTGGTTGTCAGATGAAATGGAAAAATCTTTTGACGTGTTATAGTATATCAGTAGCACTGGTTATTGGACATTACGCTTTGAGCAAACTATACAAATTCCTCCCTGCTACTCCTTCCTATTGGTTATATAAAGAATTAAACATGTGATTCTGAACATGAACTGCATATTTGTCACTGGAGATTGAATACTTTAGCTATAGTTACTTTTCACCCCTCTGTTTTGGTATCTATATGGCAGACATAGTTCTACGTGTAGCGATTAAATATAAATGTGTGTGAACCACGAGGGAAATGAAGATATTAAAGTCTAAATAAAATAGCAGTGTTTGCGGTTCATTCAGTCTTAACAGTGAGGATTTAGTTACATAGTCAATTGTGTGTAGCATTGAGTTGTCTGGTGAGGCTCTGACCTTTTCTTCTTCTGCTACTCTTTCCACAATCCTTTGTGCAAACTGCAAATGTAATGGTCATTTTGAACGCTTTATTTATTATTTGAATTACTACCAATTTTGAAAGTGTGGCTTTTTCTGTTTGTTCTTTGGAGTAGTCTTACCTAGCATCATGCATTTGAAGTTGTTTTGGAAAACTTGTTGAAGTTTTCCCCTTCCTTGCCATATATCTTATTCTCTTAATGAATTATGTTTAGGTCTAGGAAGAGTGTTTTGATAAGAGCAACCCTTAGGAAGAATTTTTCCCCACCCTGCCTTCAAGTATATTTAGTATGAATGTATTCCTGGTCAGTCTTTGTAGTTTGTTATTGTTCTCAAGACCTTGCACTCTTGCCTTTATTATTACCAGTATAATGTTGGTATAAATAAACAGGATACATCAGGAAATCACACTGGAGAAGAACAGGGTCAATCAAATGTTTTCTGTCGAATGTGCAATCGTGTTGAAAATAACGGAAGTGAGAGAGCCAAAAAGATGCTATCTTGCAAAAGTTGTGGTAAAAAATACCACAGGAACTGCCTGAGAAGTTGGGCTCAAAATAGAGGTACGAATATATGTTTGTTCATATCCTGAAGGTTTGTTATGACAAATACTTCAATTATGTATTGTGTGCATACTTACCACAACTACTGTTCCCTTGGACTTTTTTATTTGCACAAAATGTTTTGTAAATCAAATCTTAATATGCAGAACTTTAATGAATAAGGAATAATCTAAATAAATAAATTCCATATAATATAATTTGATTTAGATTTAAATTTATTTTTTTATGATACCTTTTTTTAATATTTAATAATTTTCTCGTTAGATACTTTCCTATTTTATTAATTTATTTTAAATAAGTGTTATTTGATGAAATATCATATATTATTTTCATTAATTTTATATATAAACTTCAATATTTAACATTATATTAAATTTATGTTGCTATATTCATAGTATATATTTTTAATAAATCATCATATTTGTGCATGGCCTCATTTTCTTTTTCCTTTTTCAGATTTATTTCACTGGAGTTCATGGACCTGTCGATCTTGCCGGATTTGTGAGGTGAAAATGCTCGCATCTTTTTCACTTATTTTTCATCACTTCCATGTTGAAGGCTCTTCTGTTGTGTCTTCATGTGAACAAATGATTGCTTTCAGTGATTCTGCTCTCAATTTAGCAATTGTATTTTACAAAATCTGTTTTCATACATCCTTTGTCAAAGATTTTGTAACTTAATCTTCTGGATTCTATGATTTGTTCATTATTCTTCTCAAATTGTTTCTTTATTTATTAGGTTTATTTTCATGCCAATGGAAGGTAAGGTTTGGATGTTTGATGAAATGAACAAACAGATCAATTCACACAATAAACAAAAGGGATATAGTTAGCTTTTGGTAGGAGATTGTATATAATGGAAGAGCCTTACTTTATATTTTATATACTTCTTGCCCGAATTCTGTTGGTTTTATCACCCTCATTCAGTCTTGCCTCTTTAATATCCTGCTGTTTCTCATGCTTGTTATGTATTCTAGTGTGGGTGGCTAATACCGATGATAGTTCTGTTTGTTATGTTGTGTTATTATTGAAGAAGGATATCCTCCCATCTTGTATTATTCTTCTCTTTTTGTTAATGATATTCTTCTATTATTATTATTTTTGAAGTTTTCTTATATGCTGCACCTCTCACTATCACTATAATTCAGCTTGTTTTCAATTTCAATATTTATATCTCATTTTTGGCAAAAAAAGGTTCCCCTCAAATTCTTAACTGTGAAGTTCTATAGTCATCATAGTGATTTCTTCCTGTCTGCACTTCTTGATTGTTTATTTAACGGAGTTGAATGTCTTAGCTTCTTAGGTTTCTTGAGATAAGTTGCTGCTTTAACTAATTTTTTGTTAGTTTCCTTAGTATTTTGTTCCATATGTGAACCTTCCAGGCTTGCAGAAGAACTGGAGATCCAAGCAAGTTCATGTTTTGTAAAAGGTGTGATGGTGCCTACCATTGTTACTGTCTGCAACCTCCTCATAAGGTAGGAAGTGTATAATGTGTCAGTGCAATCACTATTCAACTTATAGCACTTTCCAGTATGAACAACCATCTCATTTTTGTTTTTTCATAATTTAGAATGTTAGTACTGGTCCCTATTTGTGCCCAAAGCATACAAGGTGTCACAGTTGTGGATCAAATGTCCCTGGAAATGGACCAAGCTTGAGGTAAATATTGGTAACTTTAGAGTCTGTTTGCATATTTGTGTTATTCCATAAATTTGTTTCTAATTCTGTTATTTCTTTTGAATTATGATATACAAGCATGTTTCGAAACTTCGTAAAAAGTTGTTTGTTGTTTTTGGAGGAGAATTAGCGGTAAGGACCACTAGTAAAGGTGAGTTAAAAAGAGGGGCCAAATATGCTAATTATTGATAACGACCATAATAAATTTTATTTAAAGAGAAGGATCATGTTATTTTCATTAAGTTACAATGTTACCTTTCAATATAGCATTCCCCTCTCATCTATCATATTCTACCTTCCAAAATTAAGTTCTTAAAATTCACAGTTTCACTACCTATTCATTATATCTGATTATCTGTATTCCATGAACCCAAACTCAGATTCATTTTATCCTATCATCAGGGATTGGATGAACCTTTCAGCTTATTTGTAATCCCACATTACGTTTGTGTGTTTTATTTATTTGGAGAAGTCTTTCACTTTAATCAAATACATAAAAGATGAATAAGTATAGGCAATTAACTTTTTATTTGCTAACATTAGTCATTTTTTATTATAAAATTATTATTTTAACTCTTATGTTTTGGAAGGTTTAAGGTTTTTAAGGTTAGGATTTAGAGTTTAGAAATTAAAATTTAGAATTTAAAATTTAAAAATTTAGGATTCAAAAAAGTTGACTCCTAATTGAACTCGATAAAAGATTAGTAACATTCCATAAGCTTTTCATCTAGAAAACTCATTTATCATCGACAACTACGCACATAGGCTAGCTCCCCAACTGATGAGATTTTTTAGATTGATGGAATTAGTTAATCCAAAATCAATTATAGCTATATATGTGAAAACAGACTCTTGGCTAGAATTTCCTCGTTACAGCACTTTGATACCCAAGAAGATAGGTTTTGCGGAAATCGGGTGGGGGGCATTGAGCATAAAGGTGGAAAGAAAGCTCAATTACAATGGGAATGAATGATAACATTAAGGGATATCATGGTCATTTATAAATTTCTTTTGGTCCTTATTCGTAAATAAATTTTATGAGGTCCTTTACAAATAATTTTAGTTTAATTGGTCCTTTTCACTAATTAATATGTGCTAATGGTCCTTTACGATAATTTTTCTTTTTTTTTTTTCTCCACCAAATAAACAGAAACTTTTCAAAAGGATTGTAATTTGTTTTATAGAATTTAAGCTTCAGTGGGAAAAAGGTTAAGTTGGTTTTGAGAATTATTAGCTTATAATCTATTTCTACAATACAGAGTTATTACAAGATTAACCCTGACTAGTATATATTATAGATTGAAGGGGGACCCTTGGAGCAATGATTGAGTTGTCTCCGTGTGACCTCATGGTCACAAGTTCAAGATTGGAATCAGCCACTGATGCTTACCTTATGTTAGGTTGCTTACATTACACTCTTTGGATGCGGCCCTTCTCCGGCCCTATGTAATGCGGCATGCTTTGCCCTACCCCCTTTGTTATATATTATAGGTTTAGGGTTCTGTACCCGTTGAGTATTTTTACCAACATACAAGCAATTTTTTTAATACAATCCAAATGGAATCGAATTATCCTGGAAACCACTTTCAACATACATAAATTGATTATCATATAATTGATTTTGTAGAAAAACAAGTATGCAAATAAGCAAGTATTGAAATCAGTTTAATCTTTTATAAAATAAGGTATAATCTTTTGCTTTTCGAAACAATCACGTAAACCATGACCTTTCTATTATGCATGACTGTCTTAGTTAGTTGACACCCTTAGGCCCTAGGAATGTTGTTACATGAACACTGAAGCTCAGTTTTGATTTCTTCACCATTGTTTCCTTTAATTTCTCTAGGTGGTTCCTGGGATACACCTGCTGTGATGCATGTGGAAGATTGTTTCTGAAAGGGAACTACTGTCCTGTTTGTTTAAAGGTATTGTTTATTTATATTTTGATCTGGATCTTATAACCGGCTATTATTTGATCCTAAGTTCACGAAATGTAAATA
The DNA here is from genome assembly GCF_003086295.3 of Arachis hypogaea. Classification (NCBI taxonomy): domain Eukaryota; kingdom Viridiplantae; phylum Streptophyta; class Magnoliopsida; order Fabales; family Fabaceae; genus Arachis; species Arachis hypogaea. The sequence goes on from NC_092053.1 coordinate 115,274,641, forward strand.
CACAGTCAATTCTGTGATTATATGTTGTTTTGTCGATATGGTTTCTGTTTCTAGTCATTATGAACATGATTACTATTGTAAGACATTAAGTCATAATTGATATCATTATGGTAAGTTCTAGGAAAATCTAATTTGTGATTGTTTGTCTAATTTTGGAAGGAAGTTATATCCAGAATTTTTACTGTATTTAGGTGATTACATATTTAGAATTTTGAACTACCTTGGTATTTGGAGAATGCACTTACGTATTGATAGTTTCTCATGTTAATTTACTCTTGAAAATAGGGTTATTCCAGAGTGTGATTTTGAAGAAAATTCAAAGTTGAGTAGATCTTGTTATCTTTGTATGTTTTGTAGGTTTATAGAGAATCGGAATCAACTCCAATGGTATGCTGTGACATTTGCCAACACTGGGTACATTGCCAGTGTGATAATATTAGGTTAGTATCAATAAAGATTTTTGGTAAAGATAACCTTACTTGTATTATGTTCTTTTTTTCCTTTGAAATTGTATGTATTTGTTTAGTTATATTTTCATAAATTGGTTATTTAGTTTTAACTTCGTAGTTTTATATCCCCCAATGCGAATAGTGCATTTAGATTTTAATAATGTGATTGAATAGCTACTTACTGTTATCGTATTCAGCAAAATTGATATTAGCACTTTCCATTAAAAAAAGCTCTTAAGTGATTGCAGAAGAGACCAGGGAGAGGGCTGTGGGTTGGTGGAAGTGGCTTCTTTTTGTGAAAAAGCTGCTTGTTCTAATTTGTTTTTTTCATAAGAGAGAATAAGATAGCAAGGAAAATATTATGTGCAGGAATTAAGTCGATTACCTGCAGCAGAACTAGTTTTACAGTGCGGTTGGTGTGGTTTTCTCCCCATGTTTTATTGTTGGTTATTTTGTTTGTTTGTTTTGTGGTGCCCAAGCCCCCCTCCCCAGTGGCAGGTAAGCTTAACAATAGTTTAGTAACAAATGGAATGTAAGGGTTTTCTTTTGGTTTCTTTTTTTTTTTTTGGTTTGGTTATTTGGGGGGAGGGGGTGATCAAAGAGAAGTTCTCTATTTGGAAGTATAATAATATTTAGGTAGGGAATGTAAATTAGGGGAATGGTTTTCCATCTTTCCCTAAACTTGGTGATGTGCTATCAAATGAATTCTAGGGAGCTCTGATAGCAGTTACTGTAACTGCTTCAGACTATACCAGATAGTGTGTGTATAATTACTGCCTTGAATGCTACAAAGGTTAGGGATATTTGAGAAATTTGTTGCTTTCTTAGACTCAACTACTAATATCTTCAATTATACCTCCTCTCTTCTTTTACATTTGCTAACTTAATATTAATCCCCTATTTCATACCTAAAGGCTAAAGCCAAGTAGCTAGAGGCCCAGTTCCTATCGCATTATCAAATACTTTTTACCCGTTTGGATCTATTTTGTTAATGAAAGAACATCCAGGATGTGTTTTCGCTATAAATAAAGATGCAATGTTTCTTTTCTGCTTGTTAGCGGATTTGGCTAGTTAGTTCACCTTGGAAGACATGTTTTGCAGTGACGAAAAATATCAACAATTTCAAGTGGATGGAAATCTTCAGTATCAATGTCCTACATGCCGTGGGGAATGTTATCAGGTATGCAGTGTATATTAATATTTATGTGTTTCATGTGTTGTTTGATCTATGTAATTGACTCCGTCTAGTGGAAAATGACTTGATTGGTTGTTTATTCTTTTTATTCATACATATGTCCATATATTATTGTGGCTCAGCCTCCATGGAAAGAACTCCTTGGAATGAAGCAACAGCATCGACTAATCAGTTTCTCAGTTGATGGGATCTAATATATTAAATCCCCAAAGTGGTCCCTGATATTCATGCCATGCACAGATTTGGTTCTTGAGGTTCCAATTGCACTAATATTGTCCCCGAGATTGATCTCTAGGCGCCATAGTGGTCCCTCGACCCCTCTCTGCCAGCGACTCAGCAAATGGAATGATGAACTGACACTCCAATACCCTGGTCACTGGTGAAACGACGTCGTTTGCTTTTGGCGCCCGATGAAAGTAGATGCGATGTCATTTTGATATATGTTGGCATCTAAAATGGTTTTCGCATATATCAAAACGATGTCGCATATGCTTTCATTGGGCGCCAAAAGCAAACGACATCGTTCCACCAGTGTCCAAGGTGGCATTGGATTGCTTCACCTAACTCCACTTGCTGAGTCACTGCCAGAAAGGGGTCGAGGGACCACCATGGTGCCCGAAGATCAATTCTGGGACGATAATAGTGCAATTGGAACTTCAGGGACCAAGTTGGTGCATGGTGTGGATCTTAGGGACCACTTTGGGGATTTAGTCGGGTCTAATACCTAACCTGGATGACAATATTGCTTTAAAACTCTTTAGATTGAGCATGTTTGGTCATTATTCCATTATTTATATATCCAATTATTATACTCCAGATCAAGAATCATAAAGATGCTGTTCAAGAGCTTTGGAGGAGAAGAGATGTAGCTGACCGAGATTTAATTGCCAGCTTAAGGGCTGCAGCTGGTTTACCAACTCAAGAAGAAATCTTTTGTATTTCACCATATTCAGATGATGAAGATAGCGGGCTTCTAAAGTTAAAGAGTGAATCTGGACATTCCCTGAAATTCTATATGAAGAACTTGTCTGGTGACTCAACAAAGAAGATGAAAGATTATGGAAAGAAACATTCAAGCGGAAAGAATGCTAGGAAAAAGGATCTAGAGACATTTATTGATAAAATTGATGCACAATGTAATCTTGAGGGACACAGTGGATTGAAATCTTTGCATGGGTTGGATGATGATATCCAATCCCATGAAAATGAAGTTCCCAATGTTTATTCATCACCTGCTGCTGGAAGCATGAGTCAAACTGAAGGATCTTGCCCTGTTAATCAGCCAGTGATTTTGAGACACAAATCTGTAGATGAAGCAAGCATTTATGATGAAGAGAGGAGACCTAGAGTTGTTCGAATTAAAAGCAGCAAGGCACACACTCTTGATAGTGCAGGGGAGAGTGGAAAGCCTGCTGATATGACCCAGAATGTGAAAGGGAAGAAGTTGGTTATAAATTTGGGGGCACGTAAGATTAATGTTTCTTGTTCTCCACAGTCTAATTCATCAAGCTGCCAAAGAGATCAAGCTGTGATTGCCCATCATGGTATGCATCTCTTCTCAATTATTTTTCTTCATTTATTTTATTTTATTTTTTTGGCAATAGTGACTTCGAGTACGAGGATTTTAGGATCTTATTGTGTGAAAGTCGGCTGCTGCTCAATCTTTAACCAACATGGCCCTTTCACAAAATCTATCAAAATTTACTTAATTACAGCAATGTGTGCGTGCAATATCCATGCGCTCGCTGCACATACATTTGAGTGATATGATAACCCGTTTCTGTTTCTGTTCTCTTTTAAGTTGTGACTTTTTATTGTTTGGATTCTCTTTCTGCGAGGTTTGCGCACATGTGTGTCTGAACACACAGACATGCATATATTAACATAGTTTGGACTTTTACTTCTAAAATATCTAATGCAGCAAAAATTGGTTCATGTCACTTGCAGGAAACAGAATTGACTCTGGTCAATCACAAGTTATAAAGGGTTCTGTAAGAGAAGGAAATGTAATCAAATTGGGAAAATTTAAGCCAGAAATTTCTGAACTGAATTCAACCTCTGTTAGGGGTAGTGGTAGTCTGTCTGATGGATGTGAAGCTGTTCCTTCACAGCAACCTCACATCATGCTGGGTAAAGATAGTACTGATGGAATTGATCAAGTTGGAGCCGTAGAAGATATGCCTCAAAGAGGTGAAAGAATGTTGACGGGAAAGTTTCCTGAAGGCGGGTCTCATGCAGATAAAAATATTAATCAGATGCCTTCACATTCTTCGACGAAAGATCCTAGAACTTCACTAAGATTTAAACTCAAGAAACCAAGCTTTGAAAACGGAAAAATTCCTCATCAGGACAAATCTTCAATCAAGGGACAGAGGTCTAAAAGGAAGAGGCCACCACCTTATATGGAAAAAACATCATTTAATGAGGATGATGTAACACAATTGCATCAGGACAATCTAATGGATGAGATTATGGATGCCAACTGGATATTGACGAAATTGGGTAAAGATGCAATTGGAAAGAGAGTTGAAGTTCATCAGGCCCCTGACAATTCTTGGTTAGCTTATTTTATTGCTCTTTTTTAATCACTTGACAGTAATAGCATGCACTAGTGATGCTGGCAATGTCAGTCATGTTTTGTTAATTTAGTATTATATGAATCTTGCTATATATTTCTCTATGCTTCTTGCCTCAACTTTTTTTGAACACATGCCCACTTTATTAGATACGTTACCTTTTAAAACCTTCTAAAATGCAGGCACAAGGGAGTGATTACTGACATAATTGACGGCTCTTCAAATTTATATGTCACTATAGATGATGGAAGGGTGAAAATCTTGGAACTTGGGAAACAAGGGATCCGTTTGGTTCCTCAGGAACAGAAGAGACCAAAAACATGAATGAAATGTCCACTCTTGGTAATTAGGTCATGTGGAGACTTTATATTCATTGAGTTGCAGCGAATTTAATGTTCGAAGCCTCCAGTTAGTGTGGGTTTATACAGATGTTGCTCCCACTGGTGGTCCTGTGGTTATTTCTGCGCAAAGCATTGTTGGAGCTATCTCACTTTTGTTTAAGAATGTAACCTTGTCTTACCTTCCATTCTTTTCCTCACTGCGAGTTCATCAGGCATAGTTTTTGTTCTTTTCTGCATGTGTCTAGCTTTCATAGATTAGCTTCTACCTGTGGTTTAGAATAGGGGGAGAAAGTGCAAGTATTAGATGTAAGACCATTATTACTTGTTCTGAACTAGCCTTAATGGAATGAGATATTTGTCTCGATTGTAGATCCTAGGGCATTGGCTTAAGTTCATAAAATGCTTGTAACGATCATGCATCGATAAAGCATCAGTAGTTAGTAGATATAGGTTGATTAGGTCTTGGTTATGCTGCTCTGTTTAAAGCTAGATCTTATTTTGCCGTTTGTTTTCTTAACTTTTGGCACCCATTTTGTTGAACCTATATTGCAATCTAAATACCAAAATGCACTATCATCGAATTATAGTGCAACATTATGTTACTATTTTTCTTTTATTTAAATTTTTGGTACTTGTAGCTCATCCTTTGTATATGTATGATTGCGCATTAGAAATTCAGGTTTTAGTGGAGGAAAAAAAAATTATAATCCCCCAGAGTTCACTATTTCGCTTTGACTTGTATAGAATCCGTATATAGTTCAAAGTGTAATATCTTCTGCATAAAAGCATGAAGTTTATGCATTCTCAGAACTATTAATGTATAGTTAACTGGCAAACTTGTTCCTGGAAATCATCACCCATGTATTTATAATTGTTAGAGATAGATCTCATATTGCATCAACCTATCAGCTTTTTGGGGCTAAGGCTAATTCTATGATGAAAAGACTTGTGTGGAGAAAATAAAGAGGAGTCAGGAATGTATAATTTATATTAAAAAATTAATAAAAATAAAATGGAACATTTTTTTAGCTAGATATTGAATTATCTATTAAAGAGAATTTCATTCTTTTCATATTTTTTTCTCTCCGCCATAATATGCACCGTATATCCATTGGTTCGATACTAGTGAAAAAACTGAAATGGCAAACATGTGCTACGGAACTAAGGGTTGAATCAAAGCTTTGAGAAAATTTTGAAGTGTCTGAGACTTTAAAAGGTTTTTCAAATTGATCATCTAAGAGAACTTCAATATTTACTATATATAGTATTTACAATTATAATTGAATGAGTCGATTATAATCTGCCTCTTGTTTCTTTGAATGGAACTTATGAGCTCTGATTCCTCTATTTCCGAGACTGACTTCCGCCCTCCGGAGGAGGAAGATTTGATGTCAAGAAGCACCAAAAAAATAAAAATGAATGCAGAAAACATAGGCGCACAAGGGAGAGAAGGTGTTTTGGAAGAAGTAGGAGAAGGTGACCAAAGGAATACTGAAGGAAAAAAGAACCAGACAGTAGATAATGACAAATCAGAATTGAGCAAGACGGTTAGAAGATCCTACAGAGACATGGTTGTGGAAAATGGATTTGGATAGCTGAACTCGCAAGAAATTGTAGAGATGGTTTTAGAAGACTACATCCCGGATGATGTCGGCATAGATCCCCTTAAGGAAGATCAAGCACCCCTCAATCATAAACCTACAATTGATGTCCTTTGGAGGAATATGATGATTGGTGCAAACCATGGAGACTTTCTTTAATAGTTAAACCTCTCGGTAAGACACTCAACCTGCAAGCGATTGATAGATGAGTGCAAAGACGTTGGGTTAAGAAGGGTCTATAAGGGTTATGGATCTTGATGGGAACTTTTTCCTGGTCAGATTTACTGATCAAGATGATTATGCCCATGCCTCTCTTTGAAGGCCCTTGGATGATAGCAGACCATTACCTGCTAGTTCAGAGGTGGAGGCCCTTGTTTATCCCTCATGAGATGGACGTGCAAAATATTGCGGTATGAATTCGTATTCCTAATCTTCCAGCTGAACTTTATAATAAATTTTTTCTTTGGAAGGTTGGAAAGTCCCTAGGCACTATGCTTAAGGCTGATGAGTTAACAACTATCCTTTCTAGAGAGAGGTTTGCTGGAATATGCGTTGAAATTGATTTACGAAAGCAGATTATCCTGTCCTTTTCAGCCCTTGGAAAATATTTTAACATTGTCTACGAGGATCTACATCAAATTTGTTTTAATTGTGACTGATATGAACATAGGATGAAAAATTGTTTGGACAAGGTGATTGGAACCACCAGCATAGGAGGACCGGCAATGGAAGAGGGAGACAAACCTAACCAGAAGGAAGGTAGCAACGGTCAGGAGACAAATCAGGAAAGGCAGAATTAGCAGCAACACCTGGAAAGGAAAGAAAATCCTAGTGAGATAAATCAAGAAATGATATCTCCAAATTTGGAGGAAGCAAAACCAAAGGGGAAAGATTTGCATAACAACTCTACGTCTCTACCAATCAGGAGGAAATAAATGAGGATCAAGGGAATAATCCCTTTGGACCATGGATGATTATGAAGAAAAATCCAAGGAGGATCAAGCCTAAAGCCAAAAATTTAGGGAAGAAAAAAAAAGAAAGAGCACACCAATCAAGATTCCAAATCCTTGCGGAAGAAAATCAAGAAGCTAATATAGGGGCTGAAGAAAAGGAACCCAGTGTCATTCAAGTAATTAATTTGGCAGAAAATAATGGTAGCCAATTGCCTGAGACTAGCAAAAAGCTAGGTACTAACCAAACAGCCAGAAAAGGAAATGCCATATCATCCCAAAAACAACAACAGAAGCAAAAGAACCCTATTCCCATCATTAAAGGAAAGAATACTGCCATATGAAAGAAGACAGTAGCAGCTCCTAAACATGTCAAAAAATCTGTGTAGATTTAGAAGATCATCACAAGCACCTCAAATAATCAGGACAACAACCCCTTAATACAAGTTATTCAAAAAGAAAAAGAAGATAAGCATAAAGAGTACTGGAGACAATTTTCCTACCTCTAAACAAACAGATTGCTAGAATAATAATGACATGGCAATTCATCTTGGAGATCATATGGACCATACTACTCAAAAACTCATCACTAACATCATGGGTGGTGGCCAAAATCAACAGATCATCATGGAAGGCGATACAAAACCCCCGGACTCAGAAGCTTGCGTCTAGTAGCGCACCAGTAAAGGATGCTTACATGAATGAATCAGAATCACAGATGATGGAAAAATCTCCACAAAGGGTAGAGAGGGTGGTCCAAGCCACTGAAGGCAAGCCCATAGGGGCAAAAGTCTTCTGATGAATTTAGCGAGTTTCTTTTCCTATCTTTTATATATGGTTATTATGAATGTTTTGATTTTGAATTGTAGAGGAGTCTCCTCCAAAATATTCCCTTTTATTATTAAGAATCTAACGTATCATCACAAACTAAAGTTGTGTGTGTTACTTGAAACTCATGTCTCATGGTCTAAAGCTGAGGGGGTGATCCAAAAGCTGGGCTTTGATTCTTGATGCATTAGTAAAGCTAAAGGTTTTGCCAGAGGAATTTGGTGCCTTTGGAATAAGCATGAGTGGAGCATTGAACCCCTTAATATTCAGAAACAATTTTTTCACATGAGGATTAGAGATAATGAGAATAGAAGCTAGTTTTTTACTAGCGTTTATGGTAGTCCACAACCTGGGAATTGGAGTAGGCTTTGGAATGACATGGAGAGTATAGCCGCTGTTACACAGGGACCATGGTGTCTTGGTGGAGACTTCAACTCCATCTTGAGCCTGGAAGAGTCCGGGGGCAACTCCAACCTCTCCCAAGATACAAGCAGGTTTCATGAATGCATTCAGCGCTGTGGGATTAAAATCTGGGCTTCACTGGTCCCTCTTTTACTTGGCAAAGAAATCATATAAAGTGCAGACTGGACCGCTTTCTCTGCAATATGAAGTTCAGTGATTTGTTCCCAGAAGTTGGCGTAAAACACCTCCCTAAAAGGAAGTCGGACCACCTCCCTATTTTAATGGACTTTGACACCTTAACGGGAGAAAAAAGGGATAGACCGTTTAGGCTCCTGGCACCATGGATTCTACACGAAGATTATAATAATCTGGTGAAAGATAGTTGGTGCAATGAAAGAGACCTCATCATCAACATTAATAATTTTAGGGAAAGGCCAAAATACGGAATAAAGAGGTTTTTGGTCATATTTTTAGGAATAAGCATAGAATTATGCTTAGTCTTCATGGCATTAACCAGAATTATCTTTCAACAAGTGTAATAGGCCCTACCATGGATGTAATAAAATTGAAATTATAATTTTAAATTATTTTGTTAAGATTAATTTGAATTATAATAATTTGATTAATAAAAATATAACATGTTCATCTAGTGATAAGTGTATTAACTCAAATAGTTATTAATTGGTTTTAGTAATTTACTTTTTTTAATAAATCAAATATATATACTCAATGTGACCATAAATAATCAAGTAATATTTAAACCTACTAACAAATTTTTATGTATTATTTTACTGTCAAATAAGAACATATCAAAATCAGCTCAAAATAAACAATAAATTATTAGAGAATTCTAATGCACAAAGTTTTCCAATAAACAATAAATAATTTAAACCCACTAAAAAATAACTCAACACTTTTCTTTGATGCCTGCAAAACATATACTTGAAACAATATTATATCAATATTAGTATATAATCGTGCAATAATTTTTTATTTTTTATATCCATGTATATTCTCCAATTCTCATTCATACATATGATTAACAATTTTTTTTAAATAGTGATGTTTTAATTTTTTTTCACGTATCTTCATATGTTAGCAAGAAAAGCAAAATATTGTATTGTGACTCTTTTTCTTTTACCACGTTTTAATCTTAATCAATCAATCTTGTATCCACACAATATAATTAAACTTTTAATCACTCTAATCTATTGATGAATTACGCTTCTCCTCTTAATAATTGCATTACTAATTTGAAATACAAAAAAAAAAAAAAACATATGATACATATATCCAAGAAAAAAAAAACTTAAAAGTCGGAAAAAAATTATTTTAAAAAATTTAAAAATAACATATCCAAAAAGAATAGTCGTAATATATAAATTGATGCAACAATTTAAATTTCTCTAAAACTAATCTAATCAAATATCAATATTAGAACTAAATTATTTAAATAATATTTAATCTATTCTAGTCCTTAGACACGTATAAATTAGAGTCATTCTCGTAACGACAACCAACTGAAACAACATCATAAGTTCGAATATTTAGAAGTCGTGCAAATTTAGACCATCCCCTTATTAAATAAGCTTCATCATCCGCTATCCATGCAATGTGGCAATGTATAGAATTGCCACACCGAGAAACTAAACTGACATTTATTTTTCTCAATGGCATTGCATTAATGCAAAAGAAGACCGGTAATTTTTGAAAAAAAAAAACACAATATGTTATAAAATTATTTTAATTATGAAAAGTTTAAAATAAAAAAAACTGAATATATTACCACTCGTTGAAATTGCATTAGGTTGGTCATAATATGTGAGTAGATCCAACCTTCCATCGGTAAAATAGAGTTTACTGCTCCTTCATTGGACGCTTACATCTATGTAATTAGAATCCGAATTAGTGAATACAACTTGAGATAGTATTTGATGGATGTGGTGCATTGTAAATGATTGCGACAAAAGACAATCACACTGGAACATTAGACGAAAAGACAATCATACTGGAACATTAGACGAAAAGAAAAAGTTGGAGTAAGAACAATCATTAAATTATCAAAAGAATAATATAGTAGAATGAATATATAAAAAAAACTATAAAAAATTATAAATTATTATCTTAAAAGGATCAACGTAACTTCGATGAAAAACAAAAAATACATTCTTATTCTATGAAGTAGTCAAGGAAGAATAATAAGTCAAAAAAATGAGTTGACCCTTAGATCTAGGCTCACGAACCACAAAAAACACTGTATATAGACTTTATTAGAACAAAAATAATTATATAAATTAGTTATTATTAAATTAATTTTTTATTATTTACGTTATACATCATATATTTGCCGTGATTGAATAGGCTATTATCATATCATATACATTTTTATCATGATTAGAATCATAGATTTTTGTTTTAATTTTTTAAGGTAGATATCAATATCAACTTGCTAAAAAATACGATTAATTTAAAATTATATTATAATTATTAAAAATTATTGACAATGAACATAATTATGTATTAAATGTTGATTTGATATATAATTATAAAAAAAATTATTGATAGTTAACATAATTATGTATCAATATAATTAAAATAATTAAAAATATTTTCGATTGATAATTAGTTTAATAATGTATTAAATATTAATTTTGTATAATTATAATAAATATATTTTTCTAAATTATAATAATTATACATTATTCATTAAATGCTAATTTTAATATAATTGTAATATTGTAATATAATTATAATAAAGATATTTTTAAAAAAAATTAGAAGAGAGAATAATGCTTTCATTTATGAGGAACTGACACATCACTTTTATTAGTTGATAATGTATTAAATAATAATTTTATATAGTTATAATAAAGATATTTTCCTAAATTAGTATAATCATGCATTATTCGTTAAATGCTAATTGTAATATAATTATAACAAAGATATTTTTCTAAAATAAATTTAGATGAGAGAATAATACTTTCATTTTGGAGGAAAAAAGAATAATTTATGAGGAATTAACACCTCACTTTTATTAGTTGGGGGAAAACTCAGTTTTAATATATTTCTCATTATTATATATTTTTCTTTAATCATATATTCAGTGTTTTCTTTTCTTTGTTTCAACATTTCGAACCTAGGTTTAACTTCTCATAGTTCTCACTTCTTAGTCATTCCATTAAATATAGTTGATAACTATTGAAATTCCTCGATTAACAAAAAAATATATATTATTATATGATAGAATTAATATAAGTATATTTTATTATTAAATAAACAAAGTTAATGTAAAATAAGATTACTCGTAAAAAAAGCAAAGAAAACAAAATTAAAATAGCAAAAGTGATAAAAATATTATTTTTATAATTTTGTTCTGTTATTTTTATGTATAGAAGATTAGAAAATAGTAAATTTCTAACTAAATTAATTTGTATTTATTGTATTCAATTTAAATAAGTAATAAATTATTTTATTTTAATTTATTCCTTAAATTTATATATCACAAAAATCAAATCAATTAATTGATATACATAATTTTAAATTATGTGATACTTAAATATCTAATCAAATCAATTAGTTGATATAATTAATTCATCATAATGAATTGTATTTAATGAATTAAAAAAAATAAATTAGGAAACACTTTCAGAAACATGCTACGTCGACTCTATCATTAAATGTAAAAATTCTATTTTTATGTAATAGAATAGATAATATAATAGACAGCGAGGAAGAAAAAGATAAGCATTTTAAATCTTAGGTTATTTCATTTAGATGTTGCAACGTGAGTATCACATTTAATGAGTAACTTAGTCTACCTTATGGACCTTTTTGTAACTTTATTTCAGTATCAATGAAATTTCATCACTAGTAATAAATTAAAATCCAAAATAAAACTAAAAGAAAAAGTAAAGAGCATAAAATTATTAATTGAAATTTAATTTAATTTTTTGTTATTATAATAGTTATTTTTATTCAATATACTAACACCATACAAAATTAATCATAAGAAAATATAAAATATAAATAAATATACTAAATTAAGAGATAAAATTATATTTGTTATCTTATTTTTACTTTTAGCATAATAGAATATTATGTACTCAACATAATTTAAGATGCAAATTATAATTAATTAGTAAAAGCAAATGGAAGGATGACTTTAATTAGTATTCGATAAAATATTCATTTAGAATAATTAAAAAAAGTAAAAATATGATATTATTAAAAATAATACATTTTTATGTTTAAAAAATATATTTAAATAAAATATTTGTAAAATATAAAATTTAGAGTAACATAGCTTCATGAACATTAATCGTTAATCAATTATGAACTAACATAAAATCATAATACAATTTATTTACGAAAAAATAATCAACAATTAATATTAATAAATATAAAAATTATCCAAACACTTTTATTAAAAGTATGAGTCGTTAATTATTATTCATTATTAATAATAATAAATTATTAATAATTGACTATTTGGTATAAATTATAATAAATTATATGATATTTTAAAAAAATAAAATAAATAAGAAGAAAATAAAAAGAAATAGAAGAGATAGAAGACTACAACAAAATAAATTAAGTGTGAGAGTTATTATGTTTTTTTTTGTAAATTTCATACCACATCCGTTCAATAATAATAAATAAAAATACGTCAATTTGATATCTAAGAGAAAATAATGAGATAAAATCATAACACAGTTCTAAAGTAAAAGCTTAAATTAGACCATAATATCATTGTACAACACAAATTGAAAGTAATTTTACACTACAATATACCATACATGACTTAAGTTTAAATACGATTTTTTTTATTTATACATACATGATAACACCATGGTCTATAAATGCTCCATGGATCGGATAACATATCATATATTGCTCTGAATGATGAGCACGGAAGTTGGAGAGTGTAGGGTGGTTTGTGTCTACGATAGTTGCCTTCTTGCGACGACACCTCATAGGAAGAAAAATAATTGTTGTAAAAGCTACTTAATGAAAGAGTAATTGGTAAACAAATAATATTTTCTTCTAGTATATATGATCTTTTATAGTGGTAAAATAAAAATGGAAGGAATAAAATTTTGTATTTTTATATTAGGAATAGAATTTGATATTTATCCTAATAAAATTAAATAATTAATTAGTTATAATTCATGTATTTAAATATTAAGTATATAAAGTAGTCGTAATACTTCTTGTTATCAGAGTGACGCAGTCGGAAGCGTGACATTCTGGTAGTGAGGGTGTTACGTTATGGTATCAGAGCGGTCTTTCCTGTAGAGCCTGAGGAATGGACTATACTTCAATTGCATACTCTGAGCGTCTGTCATGTAATAGGTCTCGTTCAGATAACGAGAATTAGAGCTTTATACACATGACGGTCTATTGATTAATGCCATTAGTATTGCATTGCATAATTCCTGGCATTAAGTTTCGCCGGCTTAACACTAGTAAATTATGCATATGGAAGCACGGTTATCATAGAAGATATGCGAGTCATAGATAACGTGAGTCGCGGGTTTTGGGAACGTTAGAAATTATTTCTCGAAGTTACTCGGTTAATTGTCTTGAACTTTGCGAATATCATGTATCTTGTTCCTGCTTGGTATGCTCTAAGGTTCTTGTTTGCGATTCATTTCTTGGAATGTGATCGGATTATCTTCCAAAATTCTGCCCTCTTGTTCACGTGTGCTCTTGTTTGATCCTAATTGCATATGTCTGCTTAAAACCCTTGGTGTATTTACCTTCTTTATTTAGGCACTTCCTCTTGAGTCATGTATTTTTTGATATACATTTGAACCTGTTATGATACAGTATACCTTTTTAAGTTTTTACTCCGAGTCCTTTGTAAATAAATTGTGATTTAGTTTTCCTCTTATTTGACAATAATTACAGCCATTCTTTAAATCTTAACAAAATCGCTTTTGATTTGATATGCACTTCTTTATATAAACTTTGAAAGTTCCTTATATAGTTTAAAACTAATTGTTTCTAATACCTCACTTGTTCTTTCACTGATTTATGGAAATATATTCACTATAAATACAACTTGATTTTTTAACAATTTTATTACAGTTTTTATGAATATCTTTATTTGATTATATATTTAGATATTCTTTAAAAAAAGGTTTTTGTCTCTTTCCAGTTGATTTTTGTTTGGTAAGCTTCACCTAATTTATTTTTAAGTCAAATTTGGTTTAGCATACTACATTATTTATGCAATTATTATTCTTACAAAAAAAATGTTGGACTCATGTCTTTATTCTTATGAATGGACCAATTTCTTTGTTAAGCTTTTCATTTCTGTGGATGTCATATTTGATTCTATTTTTAATTACTCTTTTACTTTTTTGAACATCACAATTAGTCTTAGTTTTTCATTTTTTGTGAATTTCATACTCATCTGAGTCAACTTGAATTCGTTTTCATCTAATGCACCATTTGTCCTTTTATTTGTCTTTTTTTAGTCAAAGGTTCTTTCTTGAGAATTTTCTATTGATTGAGTTGTCTTCCTGGCGCGTTTTGTATTCTTTTAGACCAATTGGAAACTCATTTGATAATCCATGCCCAGTGAGTTCTTGTTTGAATTCCCTTAATTTAAAGATCCTTTCTTCCATGGGCTGATTTCTTTTCAAGCGAATCGTAAACTTCTTAAATGATTCTTGCGAGGTGGTTATTCCAAGTATATTTTTAGAATTTTGTTTTGAACCATTTTTTGAAAAGGTTTTGAATTCTTTTGAAGAAATTTAAGTTTTGAATCAACTTTTTAAGTTGTTAAGTTCCTTCTTAAGATTTTCGTTTCTATGAGTGACATGCTTTATAAATCCTAATTGAAATCCTTTAATTTAAGTTTCTTTCTTGAAATGAGTTGGTTTCGTTCTTAGTGCATCTTAATATTGTTGAACATCCTTACAAGGATGTGATTTCAAGTATATTATTGGACTTTTGTTTTAAACATTTTTAAACAAGTTTTGGTTTATTATTATGCAAAATTATCCTTGATTTTGCATTCCTTTACTTGAACAGTGCCTCTCTTTGATGTGATTTGAACTTGTTTTGATGCGATATAACCGTCTATTGAAGTTTTAATAAAATCGCTTTCAATTCAGCCTACACTCCTTTACCTTATACTCTAAAATTTTTTTGTATGTGATTTAAACCTGTTCGACTGTAATGCAACCTCTTTTCTTTTATGAGCAAAACTTTATCTCATGTTTCCTTCCAACAAGATTGCAGTTTTCATGCATGCTTGAAAAAGAAAAGAAAATACAATTTTGCTCTTAGCCAAATTAATCTTTCCATTTACAAATTTTGTGTAATCTATTTCTACTTGAATTTATATTGAAATAATGCCACATTTACGCTTTTATTAATCTTTTGAAGGATGTTTGTTACTCATTTTATCTTTTAGAACATGAAATGATTTTCCCTTAAGTTTTCTATTTTTTTACGAGCAATGTATTCGAAAGTATTTTTAAACCATTCTCTTGAGTTTTATAAGATTTGTCTTTGGTTTTGGGTATTCTTCTTCTGTAAATCTCATACTTCTTTGACTCAACTTGAATTTGTTTCAAACTAATACACTATTTTTCTTCTTATTGATCCTATTGAAATTTTTCTGATTTAAGAGTTATCCTTGTAGTTACCAATTAACTCCTTTCCAGCACTCCTCATCGCTTGTGCATCTGTGTTTACCTGTAATTTCATTAATTCTTTCAAATTTTTATGATTACTATCTTTGTCGCTTGTCATTTCCTTCAAAAAATCTTGTGTCCTTCTGAGTAAATTCGAGATTTGTTTTAATGCCACCTACGATCTTAGATACGACAAGTAATACGTCAGTTCTTAGAGCACGGTTAGTGAATGCGGAAGATGAAGCTTGTAAGTGTGCGATGCTATAAGATGTTATGGAGCTGTGTTTTACGCAAAAGGGTTTTGTCAATGTTGGATTTGTGACCGGTAGTGAGTTTGCGGAGTGATAGATAAGGTGGAGAGTTCCCGAGGGGTCTGTTTGATAAAGTGTAGTTGGGAATAGTGAAGTTACATCATGTTAAAGTTTAGGAAGTTGAATCTTTGAAGTCGGTGCGAGATCAGTGTTGAGAACGTTAGTCACGTTGTTTCAATACCAGTCTGCTTTGTGATCTTTTGCACCAAGCTTGTTTTGTAGCTTCTATTTCGTATCACACTTATATCCTTATATCCTCATGCCATATGAAAACCTTGGTATATGAAACTGTATGTATATATATGCTGCAATCTTTTGTTTTTCCTTAAATGTGTTTGAAAATAAAGTGATATGAAGTCTCTTTCATTTTGTATCAATTTTCGAGGACGAAAATTCTTATAAGGTGGGTAGGATGTAAGACCCATAATTTTTTTAAAATTCTTATTATGAGTCAATTTTAATTTATTTATTCATTAAAGACTTTATTTTCAGAAATTATTTTATTAAAAATAATTAAATCAAGTTTCGATAATTAAATTAAAAATTTTATTTAATTTTATAATTACTGGATAATTTTCTTTATTTAAACTATAAGGTTTAGTAGTTGTAAAATAGTAAGAATTTTATATGATTTGATTTAGGTAATTGAGATTTTGGAATTTAATATTTTAAATTTTAAATCTTGTTAATAAAGAAAATTAATTATATTATTGTATATTTTAAATTAGAGTACTTGATTGAATGCCAATTAGTAATTTGATATAATATATAATATTTTTAAAGTAATTTTAAAGGATTAAATTAGATTTCAAATTAATACAATATACCCTAATTTTATTAAAATTACCAAATTCTAATTTTATCAAAAATCTCCAAATCCAACCCTAATTCTAACCAAACAAAACCCTAATTTTTATCCTAACCCTCACTTTTGCCCTCCTTACCACCGCCATTCACATACCCACTTCAGGAACAGAAAAGAAAAGAAAGGGAAGAGGGAAAGGGAGAAACTGTTCGGGGAAAAGGGGAAGAGAGAGTGAGACCCGAGAGAGAGCTGAACGGGAAGAGAGGGAAGGAGACTGCGCTGTTGCCGCTGCCCAACTGTGTCACCGTCGTCCCGTGGAGCTGACGCCGAACTGTCACGCGTGAGGAGCCTGTGCTGTCACCGCCATTGCCGTCATGGAGGAAGGAGCTCAGAGGAGAAAAAGACTGTGCGACGCTGAGGGAGGAGGACGCGGGCCGGTGCCGCGAGGAGGAACGTGACCCGCTGCGCGAAACTGCGCCGCCGTGTGCTGTTGTCGTCGCCGAGCTAGCATCGCTGCCGCCGGCAAGATTCGAAGAGAGAGAAGCTCGAGGAGAGAGAGAGATTGACGGAGGGGGTTTCTGTTCGCGCGGCCGTGCCTCTACTGCCTTTCACCGCCGCAGATCCGCCATCATCCGCCGCGCCGCACCACGCCACATCACAGCCGAAAACTGTCACTGAAGTCCCTTTTTCCCTTGGTAAGCGTTATCGTCTCTGAAACCTTTGAAATCAGTTTTCCATTATAGCCTGTTGTAGTAACTGTGATGATGGTAACGTAGGGCCGAGTTGTGGTTTTCGCATGCTGAGTTTAGTAGTCGTGCATGCGACATCGAGCTGCCGCGTCACCAACGGAGTCACCGCCGTTCAGTTTTCTCAGCTATTCGTAAGTTCGGTAAGTTGTTTTCTGTTTTGAATTTTCTCTGTTGCTACTCTGTTATATGTTTCTAAAGTCCTTGCAACATTAATGCTTTAGGTTTAAGTTTCGGTTCTTACGTGCCGTGATTAGAGTTGCTGTAGTTGCGACTACCGCGGATTTCGGGCTGAGAGAAAAGAGTTCAATTGACGCGTTTGGTTTTCGAGTTTCGGCTTGTCGAGGTAGGGATTTTCTTAAAATTTATTCTATCTTACAGAATTGTTATAAATAGATATTAATGTGAGAAACATATGTCTGTGATTATGATTGTCTTATAAATGTGGTTGTTTGCTGGACTGAATGACAGATTGCTTGATTGCTTGAGTGGTGTGTGATTGTTGAAAAGAAATTAGTTTTAAAAGTTATTTAGTTGATTATTATAAAATGTGGGTTTTCTTGGTTTTGAAGTTATTTTTGATAATGTAAATGAATCGGCTTTGGAAATGATTTGAGATATGAAAATGAATTAATTTTGGAAGCGGTTTAATTTTGAATTAGTTTGATTTTATAAACGATTTAATATTTGATCTGGTTTAATTTTGAAAAAGATTTATTATTGGAAATGTTTGGATTTGAAAATAACTTGATGTTAGAACTGATTGAGTTTTGGAAAATGATTGCGATTTGAAAATGGTTGAGAAAGAGTTTGAGGAAGGTTTAGACGGGACCCAAAAAGGGTGGTAGAGTCTGAATTTTAGAGGAGATGCTGCCAAAATTTTATAAAATTAGAAGTTTCGTTTGAATTAATTATTTGGAAAGATTTGGTTTTAAGCATTATATGTTTTAAGATTGATTTATTTAGAAAATAAAGAATTATATTTTGAATTGGGATTATTGATGAACGGAATGGAAAGAAAGATGATGAGAATTGACTTTGAAATATGATTTTTGAATGAGTTTGAAAATGAGATATGGATTGACGAATGATGATGATATTGAGAATGATTTAGATATTGATGAATGTTGAATGAATTATTCATATGGCTTATGAATTTGAATTATGTGAGACACGAGTTTTCCCTGGGTAGACGCAGTGGCTTGCCACCACTTGCTCCAGGTTGAGACTCGATACTCTGTTGACCCTACGACGTAAGGGTAACCGGGCACTTATAAATTCCCGGGAATGGTACCCCCATTGAGCGATTTGATATATATATGAGAAAAAGCTATGCATAGACTCATGGGGATGCGTGTCGGGGGACAGTCCAATGGTTTAGCAAACCGGACTTGTCGGGTTGGCTGTATAACCAACAGATGAGCTCATTAGCCATAGAACAGGCATGCATCATATGCATTTGTATGCTTTGCTTGGGTTTGAATTTATTTTGGTTTGCCTAATTGTTAAATGGTTCTTAACTGCTACCTGAACTATTTGCTGTAACTGCTACCTAAATCTGTGCTTTCCTTATCTGTTTTGCCTGTGTTTGTCCTGGTGTGTTACTTTTGAGAATGAGCCTTGGTGCTGGATTGGTGATTGTGTTGATTGATTGCGTGGTTGGTTTCTAATTAAGATTTTCTTATAAGAAAAGAAAGGTTTTAGATTTCTGAAAGATTAAATATTGTTTCTTTGAAAATGTTTTGAATGATTAGCTATTGGTTTTTAAAAGATTCATAAGGCAATGATAATCACTGAGCTTGAGAACAGTTTTTTTATTAAATATCTTCTTATGACAATTCTGAAACTCCGTGGTGAGACCGTGTGGTTAGGTTCTCACCCCCTACAGCTTTACTTTTTCAGGAATCGGATGAAGGAGCATTATGAAGAGTTATGCTGCGTTTTGGTTTATATGATATTATATTAATTAGATAATCTTTCTTCCCTCGTCTTTGTTATTACAATTTTGTAAGAGGGATAGGAGTTGTATGTTTTATATGTATATTACATTATAAGCTATTATGTACGAAGTCTTGTATATGGATCTATGCCTGTTTGTTTTTTTTTAAGATAAAGTATTTATTTCCGGTTTCAAGGAATTCAGCGATACGGTGTCGAGTCAAGGGCTCCTATTTTAATATTAAGTATATAAAGTAGTCGTAATACTTCTTGTTATTAGAGTGCCGCAGCCGGAAGCGTGACATTCTGGTAGTGAGGGTGTTACATCAGAGGTTTACAGGCTTGCTGAAAAGGTCAAACAGGGAAAAACAAAATTTTGTGTGAAAAATAGGGCTTGTGCATACGCATCATTGCTGTGCGTACGCACGCACCAGAAGAACTTCCCAGCTCGTGTGCACACATCAAAGTGTGCGTATGCACAACTCATAAAATCCTCAGGGTGTGCGTACGCATATCCCTCATGTATATGCATGAGCTAAAACTCACTGTCTGGTCCATGCGTGCACACACTAGTGTGCGTACACACGCACACCAGGAATCTTAGTTTTCTGCAACTTAAGAAAAATTTAATTTTTTGTACCTAACTTCCGACGTCCATAACATCGTCTACAAAACTCCAATTTCCACAAACTTTAAACTGTTTAAAGCTCTTGAAATTATCTTTATTTTGATAAAAAATTCATTCAATCCAAAGTCTGAGATTCAAGGTATGGACTGCGGAAGTTGGTTAAAAATCATGTCTTTACAAAACTCAAAACCTCAAGTTTTTACAAACTTTTCAAATTAAAAACCAACCATATCTTAGCTAAAACCATCTCAATTATGCCCATGACTTCCAAACACTAAACCGCAACTTATTAATCACTTAATCACTCAAAATACAAAAGCTCCACCACTAATTTAACATTATTTTCATCACATACATACATACATATATACAATAAATACCTTATCTCCAACCATTTCACCATCAAATTTAACATCATACTCACTACATACATACACATACATAATTTTATTTTTACTACACCATTCAATATGAACAACACTTCTCAACCAATTCATTCCACACATTGCACTCCAAAATCTACCACTCAAAATCAAACAACACCAACAATCATCATCATTTTATACTCATCACAATCGAATTTGGATCTTCTAAATTTTGAATTTTCACTTTAGAGGGTAAAGTGTAATCTCTCATCATTGAATGGTTTCTCATATTTTTTCTTGGTCCCACCTATGAAATAAATGATGAAAGATCACACTTTACCCTCTAAAGTGAAATTTAAAATTTAGAGGATCCAAATCCATCACAATCATACCCAAAACACATACAAATCCTTCATCCTTCATTCACAATTCATATACCACATACTCAATTTAATCAACAAATTCATTCCGTTCATCCTATCTTAAAGTCTTCTAACTTAAGTTTTCACGTGACATTAAACATTAACTACGAGAAACCAGAATCATACCTTACCCGATTCTTTCCTAAGCTCAAAACGCCAAACTTCAAGCTTTAAAGACTCCAAATTAAATCCAATGATTCCAGCCACCAAAAGTTTGTCCCAAGAGCTCCAATTTACTAATTCAACTCCAATTCAACATAAACTCAAGCTAGTTCATACAATTTACTCAAATTAGTACTAGGGCACACCAAATTGGACAAACTACAAGAGTTTAGAGTTTTCTTACCTTACCCATTGATGATTAGGGCAAAACTCAATAATTATCTAGTGTTAGATTGTACCTAAACCCCTAAAATCATCAAAATCACTCAAGATTCATACTAAAATGTGATTTCAGAAAGGGAGAAAGAAATTGGGTGTAATTTATAAAGTTTCTTACCACTTTGTTCAAATAGAAATAAAGAGGACTTCGAGACAAATGTGTGGTCACAAACAGCTCGTCAATCGGAGTTCTAGATTAGAAGTTATAATCGATGGAAGATTGAAGTGGAAGAGGATTTAGGTTTTTGGTTCCTCCCCTCAATATGCAGCGTATTTCACTTAATGAAAGGGGAGAGGGAGCTGAATGAAGCTTATATACATGTGTAAGTGTGTGGGCTTTGGCCCACTTGGATCCAGTTCGTTCGATTTGGTCTATTGGCCCAATTTTAATCTAAAATCTTTAAAATTAGTATCAAATTTTGTATTTTAATTATTTCTACTATTCTAAATTATTAAATTTAATTTCTTAATTTTTAAAATAATAATTAATTTATTAATTAATTATGTATAAATTTTTCGGGATTTACATTATTTATTGTGAACTCACAGGTTTTTACGCATAAAAACAAAAATTAAAGAGACTAAAAGTTAAATTTTTACAGTTGCGGAACTTTGAGTAATCTATATAGGTCTTAAAATTGCAATCGAAATGGGTTTCACCAAGATAAAGATAGAGACGGACTCTATCTGTGCAGTGAGAATACTGCAGAATGTTGGGAATAAGACACAATTCCCCCTTGAGAAAACACCTTTGACAGAGAAATAAAATAGACACAATCACAACACAAGAATTTAACGTGGAAACTCCAATTACCGGAGAAAAAACCACGGCCGTTGTCAAATGACAACCAGAGAATATCACTATGTGAAAATTGTTACAACACATAGACTTCTTTCTCTCACCGGCACCCCAGTACACCCACACTCTTTCAAAGCAAATATCTAACTACACCTCACAACACTCTCTAATCAAAGAGTACAGAGGAAAAGAAAAATCAGATACAAGCTTAAAGTGTTTCTGACTGGTGCGAAAACAAATGGAGAACTTAGCCTCATATTTATAGCCTAGGCCACCCACTCCATTTGCTATCCTAAGCAATGTGGGACTAATTCAACCAAATCCTAACAATCTCCACCTTGATTGAAATAGTCACACATCTTCAGCTTCCATTGTCAACACCGACAATTCTTTGCTGCCATTGTCTATACCGACAATCATAGTTCAGAGAACTATCATACTCCACCATGAAAGTATACTCACTTGGAATTAGACCACTCCAAGAATTTCGCCTTGGTACAGATCGAAACCTTGCTGAAAATTCATGGTGCAACTTCCAAATTGGCTTTTCCTGGAAGTTCTTCAGCCATCGACCTAACTCCGCCACACACCTTGCATCTCAACGCCAACCAATGCCCGTGTGCAATTGTGGACCTGATTGCCACAACTCATCCTTATCCATGGCAGTGCGGTAATACCATGAGGATACTTCTTGTCTTCTAGAGAACATCATCTTCTCTCATAGAGAGAGCAACCAGAGATCTTCTCCTTCAACGCCTTGTGCAAACCTGATTGTATCAACACATCCTTGACTTGTACTTGCCACAAGCCAAAATTGATTCTTCCATCAAATTTCTCTATTTCAAGCTTCACAGCACTTGAATATCCTGACATTGTTGCAACCGTATACTGGAATAGTATAACTCAACTGTAGACCGTGCACTAGGAAGGGTCCCCAGGAAAGAGAGGTGGGTCACAATGGACACACTTAAATACCAAGTCTTTCCTTAGCCAGAACCTTTTCCAAACTGCACTCTCACAGAGTCACACTGCCTTCCAGCAACAACAACAGCAACCAAAGAGATTAGACTAGGCTGCAACCACAGAGCATACTAAGAATAAATCCCACCGAACCGAAGCTCTGATACCACTTGTTGGGAATAAGACACAATTCCCCCTTGAGAAAACACCTTTGACAGAGAAATAAAATAGACACAATCACAACACAAGAATTTAACGTGGAAACTCCAATTACCGGAGAAAAAACCACGGCCGTTGTCAAATGACAACCAGAGAATATCACTATGTGAAAATTGTTACAACACATAGACTTCTTTCTCTCACCGGCACCCCAGTACACCCACACTCTTTCAAAGCAAATATCTAACTACACCTCACAACACTCTCTAATCAAAGAGTACAGAGGAAAAGAAAAATCAGATACAAGCTTAAAGTGTTTCTGACTGGTGCGAAAACAAATGGAGAACTTAGCCTCATATTTATAGCCTAGGCCACCCACTCCATTTGCTATCCTAAGCAATGTGGGACTAATTCAACCAAATCCTAACACAGAATAACTCAAACACCCTCCATAGTTGTACCACGCTTACCCGAGCTATCAAGGAATTACAAGCGACTCCAAATAATTTTAGCATTACTCATATCTGGAGGGAGGCTAATTTTAGTGTCGACGCACTTGCAAAGCATGCCCATAGCCTCACGCTGGGGATTCACTATTTCTCTGCTACTCCCCTTTTTTTTGCTCTTTTGTTAGATGCAGATAGAAGACAAGTTGTTTTTGTTAGAGTATTGAATACTTAATTTTGTTTTGTTTGGGTTATAGGCCTCTTTCATAATAAAAATAATTGAATGTGAGTTATGTTTGTAAAATTTGGAGACTAAAGTTTGGAGGCTAAATAAAAACAATTAAAATTTTAAAAATTAAATCAAAGTTTGCCTGTAAGTTTAGGAATTAATTGAGTATTATCTTAATTAGATTGGTTTTCGGTTGGATTTGTCCGTTGGTATTTATGAGCCGAATAAAGCATTATTTTTGGCGTGAATTTGGCCATAAAGGTAAATATTTATTCAAATTATGATTCAGATCTAGGTGGTTAGTGGATTTGATTAAAATTATGTTTAGAATTCACTTTATGATCCTATTACACATTCAATTATAATTGTAAATACTTATATATAATAAATATTGAAGTTCTCTTATATGATCAATATGTAGTTTTTTTTTATAGGCATAATGAATATTTAGTTTTTTTTTAATCAAAGATAAGAGACTTGAACTCCCAATCTCTTAATTGAATATGGGGAGACTATTCTATTTGAGTTATAACTTATTGGGTATGATAATGAATATTTAGTTAACACTTATATAAGGGGTATAGATTATCTAATATTCATATATGAATGCTCTGTCAATCAATGTGTGTAAATAATGTGGGTATAAATTACAATAGTTCATGTGTGAATGCGTGTTTACTAATAGAATGTGGAGAGTTTGATGTCATTCATCCGTTGGTAAATGTTGTTGGTCTTCTAAAATTTCTATAAATAATTAAATATCATGGGGTGGCTGATGCTTGAATGAATTAGCATTTTCATTCAAAATATCATAGTTTGATAAAGAAAATAAACCAATAGGATTTGTGTATAATTATACGTGTTTCATTCATTTTTTCTAATAAAATAATCGATTAGGTAAACTTTTTATAATAGAATAATCAAATAATTCATAGTGAAATAATAAAAAATATGGCAACATAATAATAAAAATTATTATGAACAGAAAAAATCAGCAAAATAATAAGCATTATTGGAATTTACCATCTAAACAGTTTTCATTAATGGACTTTTCTTTATAAAGAAATATCACCCAGCCCAGATTCTGGACCATTTCAAGACCCAAATCATGCCTCGCGACCAAAAAAAAAAAAATCATGCCTATTTAAATTCCTCTCCCCATTCCCCAAACCACTATTAGGGTTTTGATCTCACTTTTCCCCTTCCACTTCCACCCCTCTTCTTTCACATTCGGCAGCTGCCGCCACTTGTCTCCTCTCTTTCCCTCTTCAGTTCCTGTCGAGCGAAAACATTCATGTCTTCATATTCCAGTGGATCCAACTCAATGTATATTGCAGTTGCCATTCTGAATAATTTTACTCTATCCAGATATAGTCAGGTTCTACCATGATTTCCAGTTCTGGTATGGACCGTTACATATCTGGAAAATCATATAGAGAGAAGTGAATCTGATGAGATGGGTTTTCCATTTCGTCTTTTATGCTTCTCTTGAAAGGTGTCCATCGTTGCCCAGTAATATAACTCGTTATTATTTGAGCTACATCTGGACTCTACATTCATCAACACAAATAATATACAGTCTTGTACATTTTGTAGATTTGCTTTTTTATTAATCTGGTTAACGTTTTTCAGAATAATGCTTCATTTTTAAGTATATATTCATTAATAGTTGCTTTATGCCAGAACTTATTTGCTCGTGAAGCTCTATTATTCAACCAGTTTTAGAGCGCTAGATGATCATATTTGACTATGAAACACAACCTTGAACCGAGTTTTTTTCTAATAAAATATATAGACATTTGAAATGAAACAGGATTCGGAAGTGGAAGGCTGGTTCAATTGGCATTGGTTCTGGTCCTTGCCAAAGTCCATCTTGGTTTCAAGTTTTCTATTTTATTTATTTATTTTTAGCATGGGCTGCATCGAAGGTGTTGTCAAGTTGAAATCCACACACGGCAAAGTGGCTAAATTATTAGCCGGTTGATTTATCTGACAATTAATAATCATACATAATTAATAATCATTAATTAATTGGGCAAATGGCTAAATGTCTTTAAAAAATCATTGGTCAAATTTATCCCTACAAAATTACTCGTTTTTTCAAAATTTTTAATCAAATTCGACCTAAAAATTTATTTTCAATCATTTGTTTTGTCGACCGTCAAAATTTATTAAGGTAGCACATTAAGTGGATTTAATTTTATAAATTTACCATATTAGTTATTAATTAGGATTATTAGGTGTGTTATGGCATTACTCTTTGACGCACTTAACAAAAAAAGTGGTGAAAAAGTTAAAATAACTAAATTAAAATTTTTAAAAAAGACAAATTTAATTTAAAAAATGTTTTAAAAACTAATTTAAAGAATAAGTGATTTTTCAGATATTAATCTAACCATTTGTTCATAATTAATTATTAATAATATAAATATGATATTATATTTAAAAAATAAATATTATTACTCTTGCTTTTAGTAATATCATTTTTTTTAACAGATTTCATGCAAACACAATGCAAAAAATCTGTGGTGTGTCATAAAAAATGGGGCGGGAGTGATATTATTTTTAGTAGTTGGTGCATTTAATTTTTTTAAAGTTCAACTAAAGAGTTAATTTGTTTTGGCTAGTATGCTCTAATTTTTTGCAAATTCAAATTTTAAAATTTTCAAAAATAAAAATAATTTTTTTTATAATAAATGAAAAAAAAGTTGTCAATTGTAGGATTTAAAAATACAATCTTAGGAAAGAGAAATTCAACATTTGACAATTACATGAGAAAAGTCTGAGTATTGGAAGTTGTTCTTATTATAACCCAAAAATAAAAATTATTCCAAATAAACTCCCAATTTATAAAGGATCCAAAATAACCTAATAGATTTGACCCAAAAATAAAAGTCATGGTCCAAATAAACACCCAATTTCATAAAGGATCCGAAAAAATCTAATAGATTCGTCCTGATTATGTTATTCACATGGGCTATTCGAAATTGGAAGTTTTTAATTTGTGGTTTTTTAAATTGGTTCTTAGCATTCATCAAGCAACTGAGACAATTTTTTTCATCTTCCTAATTTTTACAGATTGGGTGTGCAAGTGTGAACTGTTCTAAAGGGTCTCTATCCATTATAGAAACAACGCCCCTAATAAGCTATATTCACACTGCATTCCGTCCTCTCTCCATTTCAAAGGTTGCTACAACTGAGAAAAAAAAATTGGTAAGTATATGAGGAGTGTGTAGATGTGTATTGTATACTTAAGATTAGGGATTGTCCAATTCACCGACCCAAAAAAAAAAAAAAGAGAAAGAAACAATGCCTAGCACAGTACTATCTACCTAATCCAAGGCATTATTTTAACTACGGAATGAGACATAGAACGAAATACCTACAAAAGAGAAACAACTAAACACATGTAAAACGAGAAAGAAGTCGATCATATCACATACAAGTTGGAATGTCTTCAATAATTGACAATAAGCAACCTTTGCACTCTTGGTGATAGCAGAGGGGGTTATGAATAGTCAAATTTGTGTAATGATTAATAATGAAGTCATTAGAGACGATAACACCACCACTAATGGGCAAGGAGCCCTTAAAAGGCATGCACAATAACAACAAATTCAACATAGTGCATTATCCAAAATTTGATTTCAACAACCCAAAATTTTGTTTCAAGAAAATTGCATTTTAGGAAAAACATCAATATTTCCAGAGCTGCAAAAGGTTAGCAACTATTCTATCAACATTTCCTATGACCTATCTGACTAGCATCTCCAAAGCAAACTTGAAAAAAAAAAAAAAACAAAACTCACATAGAATACCAGGAACAAAAAAAAGACATGCATCAAGAAAATAAAAGGAAAGAACACCAACCTTAAAGAAGTAAGAATGCAAAGAGCATATCTTGAAACCTTAGAAGCACCATCAAAAACAAGAAAAAAGTAAACTTGGAAATGAGATTTTGGGAAGAAAATGAAGTTACGTTATAGAAGAAGATATGGAGATAAACGAAATGAAAGAGGAAAAAAAAAAAGAGAAAGAGTGTGTGTGTGGGGCAACAAGATAATTTCATTGTATTTTTAAATGCTATGCACATTAAGAAACCTACAAAAGCGCACCAACAGTTATAAAAGACGAAGCAACAATTTAATAAAATCACGTCGAGTTGTCTGACTACATTGCTCCAATTATGTCGAATGCGCCAACCTATTAAAGCAAGAAGTAACAAGACAAGCTTATTTGCTTGAAACCCGACTTCTGTAAACTCGGTCACGAGCAATAGCACTATTCATACCGTGACCCAAAAATAAAATTCATGGCTCAAATAAACACCCAATTCACATGGGCCATTCAATCGACCTACTCGGGAAACGGGTAACTCACCCATGTTCGACCTGACTTGCATGGCAAAGAAGACTGCAGAATTACCATGTGTTCATAACACGCAGCGGAAGAAAAGAAAGTAATTCTTAAAGATCTATTTTGTACTTAAACTTTATTCCAATAATAAATATATAGTAGATCATATCTAAATACCTGAGTACGCTCGTAAAAATCTTTTTCTCCTTCGATGGTACGAAGGCGCTATGCGTATCCACACCGAGACCAACCTTTGCTGTCAACTCCTTGACCAATGGACATCTGATCTAAAATGAGAAACCTCTTGCAACTCTTTGCACGCCATAAAATTCTTCTCCAAGAATCAGGCTCACATACGTTTATGTGTGTAGAGGTAAAGGAATAAAACCTTTGTGTTTTATTCTCTTCTCTGTCCCTTTCCTCTACTCTTGACATACATATATAGTATGAAATTTGTTACTGATTTTAAATTTGATTCTCAATTCAAATTTAAATCATATCTTTAAATTCCAAATCTGAATCCTTTAAATTTTATGAATCATATCATAACAATTTAAAACATAATCGATTTGGATCTCATCCAAATTTATAATTCAAATTCAGAAATAGAATAACTAATTATTCTCAAATCTCATTTAATATTCTCAATTATCATACTATTATTATATTTTTTGTGCTAGCAAAGAATATAATAATATTCCATTTGAATTAATATAATTATTTATTTGATCAAATCAAAATAATAATTAAATAATTCTATAGCAAAGGTTAGAACACTCGTTAGTGTGTGACCCCATAGGTTCAATACTAAGCGGGTAGTAAATTAGTCATACTAAATTTACTAATCAAGGTTGGCGTCTAGCAACACTCCTCAACGACCCGATAGTATGAAGTAAATATATTTTTACTAAGAACCTTAGAAGAACAAAGTATAATTCCTTCCATCTTTTCATCTCTTGGTTAACCCTTAGAGTATGGTTTAATTGTCAAACTCTAACTTGTTACCATTTATAATGAACTGTGAATGACCTAAGAAACTCATTTATTTATTCATTCCATTCCCTTGACCAAGGTTTTATTCATCTCAATCATTATAATCATAGAGCTCAAACTCTTTACCGAGAGTTGATGGATTCCTTATTGACTAATCATTAATTCTACAAGTATTTAAATCATACCCAATATCCATTCAACTAGCACCCTAGGGTATTAGGTGTTTGGAATCAAAGTATAATAAATACATTGTTAATTTCTATGACAGTCGCAGGTCAAAGGAAATTCTATTACTATGTTCATCTTGAGAATATCCTATTGACAAATATACGGTAATTATAACCATTAGAAATTCTCAGAGTGAGTCAGTTCAATGGTCATATCTCTATATGCACCATATATATATATAATTTAATAAGTGAGATCTATTAATCTTCATCCAATGAAGACCATTATATATATATATATATATATATATATATATATATATATATATATATATATTGATCTTTCCGGATTATTAATGTCCTTTTTAATAATCCTATGACCAAGAACAATTTAGATTAAATTATAAAAGATTTATCTCTCAATATTGTGATCACTATCACAATGATAAATCTCTAAATTTAATCAAGGACGTTATTATATTAACATTTTAATATAATAACAATAACAAATTATTTGACACGTGATTGATTGGATTGTGGTCATACTACTTATTCCCAACAATCTCCCACTTGCATGAGAGCCAATCATGATAGATTGGATATTGGGCATACTATTATCACAATAATCTCCCACTTGCACTAGAGCCAATCAATCATGTGTATAATTTTTCAATGCACATTTGTGTTTATCAAAACTCTTTTGACCTTAAACACATTTGCTCTTGAGCATGTTTGCTTGACCTTTTGTAAAATATACCTAGTGCATAATAAATATCACGTTTTCTCAAAACATGAAATCTCCCACTACAATAGTGCATAATTTTATTTTAAGAACAATCCTTATTGAATATGATTATAAAATATCTAAGTAACCATTAGATCTATCTTTATAGAATTGTATCATTATACAAATAGGCTACTTTTTCGAAAAGTTAGTTTGACGATCAAACTTTTTATACTTTCAAGAGAAAGTATATCCTCTATTGAGTGGTATACAATTCTAATAAAAGTAATTGTACTCCCACTCTTTTTTTAAGATGTAATCCTTTTCCTAAAAAGGAGTTTAACCTCTTATCACAGACACTTTATCATAAGAAGAGTGATAAAAATAATCTCATTATTTCTTTAGGGTAACCAATAAATCTCATTTATCGGACTTAATATCAATTCTATTGTTGTGCAATCTCTTAACATATATAAGACATCTCCAAACTTTAATGTTCTTGAGTTTCAGCTTATGCCTTTTCCATATCTCATATGGGTAAAAAATTGATTTAGTGAGAAATTTGTTAATTTAGCAAAATTTCTAAAATGTAGTCCAAATATTTAACAAAATACTCAACTAAATCAAATTTCATGTTTCTTAAACATGATGGAGTACATAGAGTACTAGTATTTGTGCATGGAGAGAATTTCATTCTCTATTCAATAGAATATCAATTAAATAATTAGAGATTTTACTTTAAGCTCTTATAATAAAAATACTCAATATCTTTATTATTGGTCAAACCAACCCTTAAGAGCAATTTTGATTTGCATCCTCAATACTCATCTTGGATTTTAAAAAAAAAAATCACAAACCTTAATTATATTAGAGCCAATTATAAATTGTTTGTAACAAAATAAATCTCCAAAAAATGCTTGCAAGAACAATTCTCGCAAAAGCCATTTGCGTAATGGCATTTCAACTTCTAAAGTTGTTTAATTCAAAATATATTGTCCAATACTCCCACTAGTTCAAATAAAATCTTTGATAGTCATACTATCTTGATTTGGGCATCATACATCTTCTCAAGATGTTTAATAATAAATAGTAAGTTGTCTTTGAAATTGGAACTCATGGTTGTCAAAATAACCCATATTGCAGTAAAGTAATATTCCAAATTCTTCACAACTTCTAACTATTCCATAACCAAATTTATTAGACAATATTATTTCAATAGGATTATCATGTCCATGATAACCTTTTCATACATAAGAACAATTCTCAATGTATAGCCAATTTATTACTTTCAAAGTATGCCATACGAAAGATGGACATATTTAAAAATTTTAAAATATGAAAATAAATCAAGAAATCTATATTTCTGGCAAAATTATTTAGAATTGTGAATGAGTACCTTGGTTGTCAAGTTGTTACTCATACTTATTCTAAATAAACATGATTAAATTATATCCCATATAATTATAATCCCAAATAATTATCTGGTTGTCAGACAATTATTTAACTGAATTATATTTTATACCCCTAGGTTGTCTAGGTTCAAGTATAAAATTAATTCTCCTTAGACATCATCATATGCATAAATAAATTCAATCTTTGAGTA
Source organism: Arachis hypogaea (assembly GCF_003086295.3). NCBI lineage: Eukaryota > Viridiplantae > Streptophyta > Magnoliopsida > Fabales > Fabaceae > Arachis > Arachis hypogaea. The sequence continues at coordinate 115,306,664 of NC_092053.1, forward strand.
CAAGTCTCCTGGTTGTCAGGTTGCTCCGTGTAAACAAGAGATAAATTTATTTTTTTGGCAAACTCCTAACTTTTAGGATTTATCTCAATTGTTAGAGAATTTCTACCAGTATTTATGGATTAAATTTTATACTCCTAGGTTGTCTAGGTAAATATAAAATTAAATTCCTAATACATCAAATGTATACACTGATTATTATCTTGAAAATAAAACTCCTGGTTGTCAGGCCGCTCTTTATAATCAAGAATATTAGAAAAACTAATTTCTAAAATTATAGTGTTCAAAACACATCAATCAAATCAAAATTTGATTTTTCATGTACTAACGTTTAGCCTTAAAAATTATTAAATCAAATTTGACCTTTATATATACACTTATATATATAAGAAACAAATAAAAGATATTTTGCATCTTATTCCTTTTATTGTGATCAAAATCACAATAAAATTTAATAAATAAATAAAATCAAACAAAATATTTGATTATAAATATAACTTTTATATTAAAAGAATGATAATTTGATCACAATTAAACAATTAATATTAAAATAAATTAACTATTAGTTTATTGGAAAACCATCTCAATGGAAATAACTGCATCGCATGCTTAAAATTTTTTTTGAATTAATCCTATTAATTCACAAATTTAAACAAATAGGAATAAAATTTAAACACAAAAAGCCAAAGCTCTGATACCACTGAAGAATTACCATGTGTTCATAACACGCAGCGGAAGAAAAGAAAGTAATCCTTAAAGATCTATTTTGTGCTTAAACTTTATTCCAATAATAAATATATAGTAGATTATATCTAAATACCTGAGTACGCTCGTAAAAATCTTTTTCTCCTTCGATGATACGAAGGCGCTATGCGTATCCACACCGAGACCAACCTTTGCTGTCAACTCCTTGACCAATGGACATCTGATCTAAAATGAGAAACCTCTTGCAACTCTTTGCACGCCATAAAATTCTTCTCCAAGAATCAGGCTCACATATGTTTATGTGTGTAGAGGTAAAGGAATAAAACCTTTGTGTTTTATTCTCTTCTCTGTCCCTTTCCTCTACTCTTGACATACATATATAGTATGAAATTTGTTACTGATTTTAAATTTGATTCTCAATTCAAATTTAAATCATATCTTTAAATTCCAAATCCGAATCCTTTAAATTTTATGAATCATATCATAACAATTTAAAACATAATCGATTTGGATCTCATCCAAATTTATAATTCAAATTCAGAAATAGAATAACTAATTATTCTCAAATCTCATTTAATATTCTCAATTATCATACTATTATTATATTTTTGGTGCTAGCAAAGAATATAATAATATTTTATTTGAATTAATATAATTATTTATTTGATCAAATCAAAAAAATAATTAAATAATTCTATAGCAAATGTTAGAACACTCGTTAGTGTGTGACCCCATAGGTAATATACTAAGCGGGTAGTAAATTAGTCATACTAAATTTACTAATCAAGGTTGGCGTCTAGCAACACTCCTTAACGACCCGATAGTATGAAGTAAATATATTTTTACTAAGAACCTTAGAAGAACAAAATATAATTCCTTCCATCTTTTCATCTCTTGGTTAACCCTTAGAGTATGGTTTAATTGTCAAACTCTAACTTGTTACCATTTATAATGAACTGTGAATGACCTAAGAAACTCATTTCTTCATTCATTCCATTCCCTTGACCAAGGTTTTATTCATCTCAATCATTATAATCATAGAGCTTAAACTCTTTACCGAGAGTTGATGGATTCCTTATTGACTAATCATTAATTCTACAAGTATTTAAATCATACCCAATATCCATTCAACTAGCACCCTAGGGTATTAGGTGTCCGGAATCAAAGTATAATAAATACATTGTTAATTTCTATGACAGTCGCAGGTCAAAGAAAATTCTATTACTATGTTCATCTTGAGAATATCCTATTGACAAATATACGGTAATTATAACCATTAGGAATTCTCAGAGTGAGTCAGTTCAATGGTCATATCTCTATATGCACCATCTATATATATAATTTAATAAATGAGATCTATTAATCTTCATCCAATGAAGACCATTATATATATATTGATCTTTCCGGATTATTAATGTCCTTTTTAATAATCCTATGACCAAGAACAATTTAGATTAAATTATAAAAGATTTATCTCTCAATATTGTGATCACTATCACAATGATAAATCTCTAAATTTAATCAAGGACGTTATTATATTAACATTTTAATATAATAACAATAACAAATTATTTGACACGTGATTGATTGGATTGTGGTCATACTACTTATTTAAGACCTTGTCAGACCACTACTCCAGATAAGCATCCACAACTCATCCACTATTCCAACATGGAATAACTCCCCAGAGATATTGGAGGAATAACTGCCTATTATTACAAGTGGCAAGACTTATGAATGATGCCAAGTCTTAACCTACCCTTATAAATATCCATCAGATTTAGGTATTTGTTAATTCCAATTCACTTAAACCTACCTAAAACTCTTGCTAACTTAAGCAACGGAGTTTCTTACAGATACCCTCCCACCATCATCCACTCGAGGACGTCGAACAGCTTCACCCCTTTGGTGAACAAGTCGGAGCGTTCATTCAAAGGAGTTTGGACCTCACGTCTAGGCTTATACCACTTTGGTTTCAGGTATTTCCCTAGCAAAAGCATTTCAAAAAATTAATCAAATTATTCACTATATGTTCCTATCACCAAAATTTGGATTAGCTTATCTTTTTTTTTCTAAAGTTAAAATATTTCATTTCATAAATTAGAAATTACAAGTATCCAAAGGTACAGGACAATAAAAGAGGAAAGGGGATCTCCCACCAACCAACTTTAAACACATAACTGGTCACAATAAAAACAATACAACATAAGAAAGAGGAGATAAAAGATGAAGCTAGTGGCTCAAAATACTCTATTCGATTGCAACACACTCAACTCTTGGCAAAGCATACTTGAATAAGCGATAATCACTTTTAGTGAGGTTTGGTTCTGCTCAAAGATCAACCTATTCCTAAACTTTCATATAGTCTAACAGATCAAAGCCACCATCTTCATGGACCTTATTCCGGCTTTGCCTGTGCACAGATTCTGACATATTTCTTCCCACCAAAGTAGAAAATTACCATGGCTAGCTCCAGAGAATATTAATTGCAGTGTGCTTTGTTTCCAGACTTCAATTGATTCCTTATAAAGGAATAGACAATGAGTCACCGATTCTGTTTCTAACTGGAATCTTGGGCAAATTGGTGATGTAGATGGGAACTGCTTATAAAGTTGGATTTTGTGTGAGATGGCTAATTTCCAGAGGAATTTCTAATTAATTTGTTGTTGATTTTGCTCTATACCGAATTCAAGAGTGCATGAAAGAATTGATATACAATCTTATATCTTGAAGCTATATCATAGGAATGAGATTTATTAACACCCCATTGAATTGCATCTTCATTTTTACTTGGTGAGATTGTCTGAACTCTGGATTAGATCTCCTGAAAAAAAAAATTTCTTCCAATAGTTGATGGTTCCATCCTCTACTTTCCACTATTAGATCTTTAATCCAAACTAATTGATTTTCGTTGATTACAAATAGCAGATTGGTTCAGACTCTAAATGGGAAAAGCGTTAGTAGCCATGGTTCATCAACAATTCTAACAAAGGCTCTATTTCCAGTCTTCCTGTATAATCCAGTTTCAATCACTCTATGCCCTTGTAGCAAGCTTCTCCTACCCCAAGAAGGTAAATTCCCTGTCTTAGCATTCATAAGTTTTCATATTTGTAATACTTTTCTCTTAAAATTTTTGCTAGCAGAGTATTAGGCTACTGAATTATCCTCTAATATTGTTTTCCTAGTAATGCAAGATTCTATGCTTTTGACCTAAACCACTCTTATTCTTTGGCCTTGTCATCTTCTCCCAACTAATCCAGATCATGCACATCTCTATTCCTTTTTGACCCCCCCAGAAATTGTTTAAAATACTGTGGATTTCATCAAGTAAATTGTCAAGAAGCTGAAAACACACCAAAATATAAATTGAGATTGCTTTCCAACTTTTCTGAGAAGTTTGTCTGTCACTAGCCGAGATATGATTTTTTGCCAACCTTGTACCTTCTTTCGTACTTTTTCCTTAATTTCACTAAAGGTAGATCTTTTTTATTTGTGAATTAAGGATGGTAGTTTGAGATACTTGTCTTGGGCTCCTATATACTGTATATTCAATTTGGTTGTAATTCGATTTTTGATTAGGGAGGGTATGCTGCTAAAAAACAGGGTTGATTTATCCAAATTCACTTTTTGACTACTTAAGCCCTCATAGGAGTCATGTAGCTCTAGAATCTCTTCACAACGATGTTCTGAAACCTTAAAAAAGAGGATGGAATCATCTGCAAAAAGTAGATGGTTGATCCTTGGGCATCTTTTAGTCACCTGGATCCCTTGAATTAGTCAGTTTTGTTTTGCCTTGTGTAGCAAGAAAGATAGTCTTTTTGCGCTGAAAAAAAAAAGATATAGTGATAGAGAGTCTCCTTGATGGATTCCTCGATTTGGTTTGATAAAACCAACAGGTTGACCTTTTATAACAACATAATAAGAAATCCTAGCCACTAATTCTTGAACCCAATTTATCCAAAAAGAATTAAAACCTGATTTCTCCATCATAAATCATAAAAAGTGTCATTCTACCCTGTTGTATGCCGTGCTCATGTTTAGTTTGAGAGCCATTTCAATCTCCAACCCACTCTTTTTATTTTTCGAATAATACATATGTTTGTGAGCAATGAGAATGTTACCCGATATTACCCTGCTCTTTAAGAAAGCACTCTGGTTTGGGCTTATAAGTTTATTTATGTAGCCTTGAAGCCTATGCACAATAATTTCGAGATAATTTTGTACAAAAATATGAATAGGATAATAGGTTAAATTTGAGACATTGAGCTAGCATCTAAAACTTTTAGAAATAGATAAATATGAGTCTGGTTAAAAGACTTATGGATTCTACTGCATCTAAAGAAACTCCTAACAGCTTGAAAAACATCTCCCCTATAATGTCCCAATAGAATTGAAAAAATTTAGCAGTCATACCATCATCACATGAGGCACTCTAGAGATGAATACTGAAAGTATCCCATTTCACTTCCTTCATAGTAACTGGTCTTTGAATCCTTTGGTTCATGGAAGCTATAACCTTAGGTTCAAAGGCTCGGAAGAACTGTTTGGGATTATCACTACTAGAAGAAGTGAAAATATTCTTGAAATAGTCTTCGAAAACCTTCTCTATATCTTGGTGGGTAGTGGCAGTGATGCCATCCTCACCCACTAACTTTCAAATCTTATTTTTCTGAGATCTAGCCTTGAAATTTCTATGAAAAAAGTAGTGTTTCAATCCCCTTCTTCATCCATTTCCTTCTATACTTCTCCCTCTAGTATCTTTCCTCCCGAAAATATACCTTTTCTAGTGTTGTTAAAGTTTAGTTATTTTTCTACTTCTATGAATTCCTCCACTTCTCAGCTCCTCTATTAGTTTGAGAAGTTCATTAATTTCCTTTCTTAAATTGGATTTGTTGAGATTGCTGCAATTTAACTATCTTATGCCTGCAATTTATAACTTTCTATGCTAAGCGAAACATAGGGGATCCTTCCACTTGCACATTCTAAGCTTCAAGAACTAGCCGTTTAGTATCAGAATTTTTGCACCAGCATTTTTAAAATTTAAACCTCTGTTTTGTATGCTCTAATTGAGGTTGGAATCCATAAGCAAAAGGCATGGTCTGAGAAAGTCTCAGTTAGTTGAAACCACTGGGTTTGGATATGCTTGCAGCCACGTTTCCCTGCGAGTATCCGGTCTAGCCATTCTTGAATTAAATGCCCTCCGCTTATTCTATTAGACCAAGAGCTCGTTTGAAAAGTGGCAAATGTTAATGTTTTTGGCTTTTGAATTATGAAAAGTCACATTAATGTTGTTTGGTATAGTTTTTAAAATATAATTTTAACTTCAGGAACAGTTGTTTTAAGAGCTTTTGAAAAAGTAAAAAAATATGACTTCTTTTCCTCTAAAAACTATTTTATCACTCCCATTTATCAAAAAAATATTTTGTTCACTGCAAAATAAATAGACTATTGTACTACTTATTTCATTCTTGGCTCTATAAAAAATATTTTCCATTTTTGCTAAAAATATTGGCCCTCCACCACTATTTTTATGCAATACTCTATCTGTACCACCTGCTGTATATGTTCCTGCCATGTATCTTTTTTATCACTCTATTACTCTTTTTTTATTATTAAGTTTGTACTTTACGTTGTGTTTGGTATGGTATCACAGTTCCAGTTCTACTTTTTTTTCATATTATGTAGTTTTATCTTTATATAGCTTGTTATATTATTTATGTATTTCTTTTTGTACGATATTTCATGTTTATTTGGTTTCTTTTCTTCTATGCTCTTCCTCATCAAGTTTATGAAAGTGGCAAGTCTATAAAAAAATTTAAGGCTGATTGGAATGAACAAAATACTATTATATTCATGAAATATATAAAGAAGAGATGGTAGCTAGAAATAGACTTGGAACACATCTTAACAAAATTGGTTGGACAAATTTGGAACAAAGTTCTTGAAAGAGACTGGCTTGAATTATGAGTATAAATAAGTAGGAGGCTATGCAGGGATGTCAATGGGCCGGGGCGGGGCAGGGGATGCCTCCCTGCTTCCCGTCCCCGCCCTCAAATTTTGTCCCCGTCCCCGCCCCATTCCCCGCCATAGGGGAATAATTGCCCCCATCCCCATTCCCCACGCTCCCCATGTTTTCCGCGGGTCCCGATTCCCCATCTGCTTATGTTGAATATTTATATGAAAATTACCATAAAAAATTTAAAAAAATATAAAAAAACCCACAAAATGTCAAAAAAACACACAAACATACATATCTTATCCAAGATTACAACTTACAAGTAAAGAAATATAAAATCATGTGATCATAGTCCATAAAACGAAATTTTATAAATATTGATAAATATTGATAAATATTGATAAATACTTTTTTCTCTAATAACAAAATGTTCGTGCATTCAAACACAGCAAAATGAATTTACTAATTTGCTTTACCCTTACAAAATGTTCGTACAACACATAAAAAAAGGTTCACATACATCGTTGTACTAGTTAAGAAAATTTCAATTTAGGATTTGAACAAAAATGTTTATTGCAGTAATATATTTGTATGCTGTTAGGGGATATGAATCCTAATGAGATTACTTCAATCTTGCTTAAAGTCATAAATAGAACAGCCAATATCACAATTCATAAACAGAACAGCATAGCATAAACAGAATAGCATAGCATAAAGTCATAAACAGCCAATAAAATCAGAATTTAGAATTGATGGAAAATAAAAAAAATTGAAGTACGAAAAAAATAAAAAAAGCCACCAATTATTAAAAATTCATAGAACAAAACATTCATTAACAAAAACAACAGCCACCAACTTCAAAAAATCAAAATCACCATCAAATTCATGAAAAAAAAAACCTAAAGTGAAATGCCAAAATACAAGAAGAAAAGGAGAGAGTAGTGAATCTTACCAGGGATAAGAGAGAAATGGCTGAAGAGGTCAGAGAGGCCGGTGAAGAGAAGAGTGGCGAACGACGCGGAAGAGGGCACACGGGGCAGTGCGGTGATGATGTAGTGAGTGGGCCGGTTGAAATGGACAGTGGCGAGGCCGTGACGATGGTGGTCGGAGGTGGCTGGCTGGGACGACGAAGAGAACGCAGAGGAAGGGTGCAGAGACGAAGGGTTTCGTGAGGAGCAGGGTGAGGGACTGAGGGTGTTTAGGGATTGGAATGTGGCGCTCTATGTGAAAACCGGGAAGAGGAGTTAGGGTTTTAACTTTTCTATATATATCTATATATATGCAAAGTGAAATGACTTAAAAACCATAATAAAAACTAAATTATTAAGGGTATTTAAGTAATTTAATATATTCAGGGATTGTGGAGAATACGGAAACGGGGATGGGGATCCCCGCTCGGGTCTCCGCATCTGCTTCAGGGGAATTTTTTCCCCTATCTCCGTCCCCGCAGGAAAAATTTCCTGCCATCGAAGCCCCATTCGGGGCGATCCCTGCGGTGATCCCCGCTTCCTGGGGATTTTTGACACCCCTAAGGCTATGAAAAGAGAGTGGAGACTATGGGCTAAACTAAAAGGAAATGAGACTAGTCTTGGTTGGGATCCTATTAAGAAAACCATACAAGCAAGTGATGATTGGTGGAATGCTAATATTCTGGTATGTTATAATTTTTTAAACTATTTGGGAAATATCAATGTTACTGGAAGACTTTTTAATTTCTATTTTATCGTCTCATAGGAAAATCCTGATGTGGCAAAATTTATAGAGAAAGGTCTAAAACATCTTAATAAAATGAAGCTTCTTTTCGAAGATGTTGTAGCTATTGGTGTTAGTGCATGGGCACCCTCTCAAGATATTGATGATAGTTATACAAATGAAGCAAGAAACACAGGTACACCTATTAAAAGATATAATGAGAGAGGTAACGATGAAGATAATGACGATGAAAAAAGATACGAAGAAGTAGGTTTACAGGATGAGTTAAATGATGAATCAATACCTTCTAGTACAAGGAGACAAAAAAGATGAAAGGTTGGGAAGGGCAATAAAAGACCAGGAGACTCTCAACTAGAACGTATACTTAATGATTTTGAAGAAAAGGCTAATGAAATAGCTCATAGAAATAACGTACCAAGTATATCAACTTGTTTAGCTATTCTCAAACAGTTGCTTAGACTAGAATTGAGGAGTGATATATATTTTTATAGCCACAAGACTAATGGCAAAAATGTCAAATAGAAAGATTTTTATAGGATTAGACGACTCTGCCTTGCAACTTGGTTGGTTGAAGACTCACAGTTTAGCAGATTTGTCTCGTTCTTGAAGTGTTTTGTCTAGAATTTTTGTCTTCAATATGTTTATATGTTGTTCAAAAAATATTTCTCGTGATTATATTTCTTTATTACTTTTTATGGTTGTTTGCTATTTTATATCTATGATATGAGTTAAAGATGATGATTTCCTTATATGTGTGATTAGTACTTATTGTTTAATATTAGTTTAAATATTTATATAACATGATATCTAACAGTTCAAATGAAAGTTTGTCAACTAAAAATTTGATATCAAATACAAATATGTCAGATGAAGAATTTGAAAAAAAAGGACGCAGCCAAACGTAAGAAGAAGATGATGATTCTAATAACAATCGCAACTTGTATTGATTAGTACGTTGTGAAAAATTCACAAAGAACTTCAAGGTTGACAGGAAGTAGTTGGGTAAATAAACTTTTAAAAGAGCATCCCATTCATTGCTACCAGTAATTTAGGATAAAAAAGCATTTTATGAAAAAGTAGGTATATTTTTATATATCACTGGACAACTAGGTTCAATACATAATGCAAAAGAGAGATTCCAACATTCAAAGAAAATCATTTATAGAGAATTTCATTGTGTATTTGATGTTGCTTGCAAGCTTGCTCAAGATGTTATTTGACCAGCTAATCCACAATTCACAGATACTCCAGTGAAAATTAGAAATGATAGAACTGATATACCTATTGTAAATTTCCAAGAGATCATATATGCACAATCAATGGCTAAATCAATCATATCAAAACACATTCACAGTTGAATTGAGTTATTCAAAAGAGTTCACAAACTAGCAAAATAAGCAATGATTAAATATGGACATATAGAGTTGAGCAATTGAACCCTCACTGGATGTGTATATGTACTCTAATCGCTCAAGTGTTTAGGGTTAAACCACTCATATCTCCTCTAATCATGCTTTCTAAAATTTTGTTTTTCATCTAACCAATCAACAAATATTTAGTGTACAAATGCAAAACATCATGAGGGCTTTTCAAAGTTGTAATGGGGCTAAGGTAAGGGTGAGGATATATGTATGGCCAAGTGAGCTAAAAAGTGAGCTAAAAATTGAATCTTTGACTAACCTAAGTTTTCACCTAACACATGCACACTCTCTATACAATTCTAAAATCAAGCTTAGTCACCCAAAATCTCACTTTTGCATATTTTGACACACTCATGTATCAATTCCAATTCCATCACATACGCATTGATCTTTTTATTGAACTTAACATTGGGGTAATTTTATCCCCTATTCATTTATTCCTTCTTTTTTTTTTCAATATGAAAGTAAAATACATCAATACATATGGTTTCTATAATTCCACACAAATATACACCCAAATTCTCAATATTTGTCAATAAACACAAAACACATTCTCATCAACCAAAGTTCTCACATTTCCCCACACTTAGTTGACACACACTCACTATCTTAAGCTAACCAAAGATTCAAATAGGAAAATTAATTATTTTTTTACTTACGGCTGGTGATGTGGTAATGTAAAGAACCAAATGAGTTAAAAAGGCTCAAAGTGGCAAACAAAGATAAATGAAATGGTAGGCTATTTGGGATAAGTTAGCTATAATCAAATGATGGCCTCAGTCACATAAATGCATGAATATACACTAAATAATGGACATATAGAATGGAACAAACCAAAGATTACAATCATAGAGAATAAAACACACAAGAATAAAAATTATGGTTAATTAATGTAACCATATAATTAGGCTAAAAAACTCACAGGTTGTGTGTTCTTAGCTCAAAAATCATATTCCAAATTGTAATACATCATGCAAGTTTCAAAAGGTTTCAACTCAAATCAATGTGAATCTTAATGCCCTTTTTAAGAAAAAGATACATTCCTTGAAAATTTCATCAATTTGACCAACATTTCTTATATTATATATATACTAAATGCAATGTTGTGATTAAGAAAAGTAAAAAATTTGTAGTTCACTCCCTATTTTCAATCAAACCAAATTCTCATATGCAAAAGGGGTAAACTAAGCTCAACAATCCACATTTTTCCAAATCACAACTACTAAACCAAAATAACTATATATATGTACTATTAACTAAAAGTGCAACTCAAACTAAAAATCTAAGATATATACAACCCAAAGTGCAAAATGCGATAAACTCAAAAGTATCCATAATAATTAATATATACAAAGCCGAAAGTGCAATAAAGTAAAAATGTGCAAATACTGAAAAGTAAAACAAAAATAAAAGCAAAAGTGTCTAAATGTGTTATAACCGAAGAGAGAAAAAAAAAAAGGGATGGAAAGCACGTGGGGGGCACATGCCCCCACTTAAATTTTCTTCCCTTCTCCCCCCATCTGTCGAAGACTCCCGTCCCCCCTTTCCTTCTTTCACTTTCTTTTATTTCCTTCCAACAAAACCTAAAACCCTCTTCTCCTCTTCCCTTCCTTCTCATTCATCTCTCCCATCTTCTCATCTCTTCTTTTTGCAATCACACACTATCATTAAACCCACTTCTTTCATCTTAATTCCTTCTCCTTCTCTTCTCTATTTTATTCATTCAAATTTTTTTTTATCACAACCCTAAATCATGGAGCTTCAACCTACTTAGTGAAGAAAGTATTCAACTTTTGAGTTTCGATTATTATTGAGGCTTCAAGGTAACTCTTTGACTCAATAATTAGCCATATTCCCAATTTTTGTCATCTCTATATTTATGGGTATGTATAAATCCGAATTAGGGTTATTAGGGTTAGAAAATTTGGGACTTTTGTCAAGGTGAGTAAGATTATGTTAATTGACAATATTAGTAGCTCACAAATATCATTATTGTCATATTTCTAGAGTTGTAGAATTATTGGACATCATTTGGTAGCTCTTTGACGCGCTCAGAGTTGCTTCTGGTTCCTTGAAATCAAGTTGTGAGTGGATATTATATCTATAATTGTTTTTAAATATATTATTATCAATATCTATGTTGAATCATTAATTTTGGAGTTTGAAAATATTTTATTATTGTGATTTCTGAATTTTTGAAAATAAATATTGATTTGTGAAACTTATAATTTTATCAAAATACACACGAGACGATATTTATATATTTTGTAAAGTATAAATGTTTTCTTATTTGACCTTATGTAAATTTTAATTAAATTTTAGTATGCAATCCTATATATATTGATTTGCTATGGAATTTAGTAGTATGTTACAAGCACTAGAGATTTTTATAAGTGATTTGGTTTGGATTGGTTTGGGAGACTCTGACTAGAAAATCGTAGTTAACAGCGGTTATGACGTTAACCTAGATGCATCTGGCTCAGACCTCAGCTAGCAGGGGCGTTGCTAGCCTAACGTGTAGGCCACGCGTTGGATCTGTTATACCGTACGGGCACACTAGAGGAAAGGGCTACCCTTAGAGGTGGAGCCGCCCTAGGTGTGTAATATTTGATTTGATTTGACTTCTGGAAGGAGAACTCCCATTTCAGTTCATCCGCTTAACTATTTATCTAATGTTTGTATAATTAATTAATATGAATTTCTCATCTCTGAAAAGAAATATAATTTTCAAGGTAAACTCTGTATTGTCTCGTGTGGGTTATAGATGTAATGTCTGCTCACTGAGTTGCAAAACTCACCCTATTATATTCCCATATTTTTCAGATACAGGAGTCATTCCAGGTTCCATTCCACCTGCCCCTCAGTAGATTTTAGTCATTTTGGTGAGCCCTTCTTCTTTCTAAGGGCTAAGTAATTATGTAATGGAACTTTTGCTCAAAATCTAGATTATGTCAATGCTCCATATGTCACAGGCAGGATCCTCGTGTGGGTTATGTTATTTTGAATCTTGAACTGTTTAGGTAGTGATTATGATTTGGTTATGTAAGACTTATGGTTTTAACTATATACTCTAGTTATCAACTTGATATATATATGATGCGTATTTTGGATATATTTGGTTGTGGATATAATTTGGAGTATGTTGTTGTTGTTGTCTTGGAAATGGAGGTTTATTATTAATACAGGGAGTTAATATTTATGTTGGTAAGGTCCTAGAAACAGAGGAGATTCTGTCCGTTTTTCTGAAAATTTGGTCGTTTGGCTTGCTGAGGGACTTGTCCCTTGAGCGCCGGTCATGGCTTGGTTCGGGTCATGACAAAATGGTTCACCAAAATATAACTCTGCCGATGAAGGCGACCTCCCCATACTTAAATCACAACATCGTCCTCGATGCTCTCAATCAAGCTGGGTGAGAAAGATCATCGCCCACTGGTCCACTGTCAGCTGCAGGTGTCGGTGCCTCTGTCAAATGCTCAGGCTGAGTCGCCTCATGCTGTGCAACCTCCTGCTGGTCCTCCTCCTCAGAGTGCTTCGAGGGTATGTCAGACTCAGAGGGGATGTCAGTACGCCCAATAGTTAATCAGCTTTAGATGGGCATAGTGTCGCTTGTTGCGACGCTCCGACTGCTCATAGCGTCGCTGATTGCGGCGCTCCATCTGATCAATGTGCTCAAAAAGGCGCTGCATAAGGTGGTAAACCGGCTGAGAAGTGGATGATGGTGCTGTTGAAGTAGGTGGTGCTGCAGGTGCTGCTGAGGATATGGCCGCCTCAGTGGGAGTAGTCTTATGTGGTTTGTGGCCTAGAGGTCCAAACCGCTTGCCGTGCGGAATAACCTTCTTGCAGTCGGCAATCGGTGGTCTCTCATCCTGGGGCTCCCAAGGCACCTCAGCTCGAGTAGCCATCTGAGTGATCAAATAAGGAAAAGCCAAGGTGCCTCTGACATGAACTCTAGACATATACTTCCTGATGAGTCTTGGAAGGTATATGTCCTTCTCTTCCATGACACACCAAATAAGGAGGATCATAGCAGTGGCACCTCTGACTCATGAGTGCTAGGCATGACATAATTACTCAGTATCTGTTGCCACAGCCTAGCCTCATCATTGAGTTAATCAACCTTGATACCCCGTGGAGTTTCCTTCGACTTTCCCATAGCCCACGGAATATCTGGATCAATGGCTATAGTATGCCGGACGGCAGTCCAATCAAAGCTCATAAATCAAATAGCTTCCTCGGCCTTCTGAAAACCATCTGTATCATCTGTTTTAGGTCGGAAGTGGAGGATATCCTGTATTGCCTCCTCTGTGACTAAGATTTGTTTTCCCCTAAGCTGCACTGCATCAAAGGTCGTCCTATAATAGTTGGAATAGAACTCACTGACCCATGATGCGTTCACATCCGCCAGATCTCTATCCAGAAATACCCAACCTCTCTGTTCAATCTAATGTTCAGTATACTTCCTCAGCTCGGTTGGTATTCTGAGCTTCCTTTCCAAGTAGAGGTTCTATTTTTTCACAAATACCGGAAACCAGAGTTCACATTAAAGGTTAGCAAATTTGACTGAGTCATTAGCAGGTACAAGTTGATCAACCTTTTCTTGATCACTAAATTTCTTTTCACACAAAAATTCATCTTATAGAACAACGGATGACTGTCCTCTCTTCCTTTTACTGGAGTTGGCCTTAGCCTTGCCTTTTCCTTTTCTATCAGACATCCTGAAATACAGAATTCCCAGGGTATAGATTATCAAATCAAAGCAGAGAAACAGAAAGGCAAACAATATGTAAGCAAAACAAATAGAAGATGGACAACAGAGGAGTTAAGCTAAAACATGAAGTGAGTCAAAAAGAGATAAATCCTTGGAATGAAAGAAAGGTAGGATTAAAAAAAATTAATCAGAAATCACGATCCAAGAATCTATACAATGAAATTCAGAATGTTTGTTTGTTTAGAAACAACAAGTATCATGCCTCGAAAGAAACTAAAAGAGTCAGTTTGAAAAGGGTGAAAACTAAAAAGAAAAGTTAGAAAGTGAAATTAAGTCAAAAGTTAGAGAAGTGGGTTAAAATTAGTGGCATGGTAATGTAGTTCCTAACCAAAAGATGTTCAAAAAGTTTAAGAACAAGCAAGCTCACATCCATGCATACAATACAAGTCATTGATGAGGAAACATCTAACGCAAGAAGCACAAAAACAATTGAAATCATCAACAATACCTTTCAAATAGAAAGGGAACCAAAAGGAACGGAAATGCTAACCTATCACCTCATGAATTGGCTTTGGTTTAAACCAAATAAATCACAATTCAAAAGTACTAAAGTCAATTCATGAGTGGAAGTTAAGAGTAAAACAGTTTTCAAAAAAAAAATTGGGCAACATTCCGACAGTAAAATGGACGTTCCCGAATATAAACAAGCAGTAAAATTCAGCCCATATAAACCTGAGCAGTTGACAATTGAATTTACAATCAAGAAAAGCAGCATCATTTAATCAGCAAAACAGTAATGAAGAGGCAATAGGCAAATGGTAGTAGCAATGAATCCATTGATTATGTTTACTTTGAAACAAAAACTGCAGCAGCTGTAACAGCTTAAATTCATACATTGAGCAAAAATCATCACTGTACAAGCAATCGTTAACAAGACTCAGCGACTGAACTCCAAACAGCCTAGAGAGATCCAGTAACCAATCCAGATAATTAAACAACGAGAATTCAAACCTAAATCCACTACAAAATCAATTAACTACCTAACCACCTATAGTCTACTAACATGCATTTCTAACTAAATTAAGCTAAACTAAACTAACTAACAGTAAATGACTGAAACAGAACTCAATTAAAGAAAAACGTGAATCGGGGAAGATGAACAGGAAGAAAATGGAAAAACTGAATGGAATAAGTGGTGGAAAAAGGAGTTGCCGGCCCAGTGGCGGCAGTAGCGGTTGGTGGTTGCGGAGGGAAGAGACGGAGAAAGGGGGAAGAACGGACGAACAGAGGGGGAGAGAGAGAAAAGAAGAAGAAAGAGAGGAAAAAAAGGGAAGGGAAAGGGTTGGTCGGCGGCAGTTCGGGGTCGTCGGCCATGATGGGTGGCCGTGGTTGAGGGTTCAATGGCGGATTGGAGGAGAAGGGGGTTCTGTGGGTTTGAAGAGGAGGGGAAAGGGATGTTGGAGGGAAGAAGAGAAATGGTACGCGAATGGGTTAGGGTTCTCGCGTCAGGGGTTAATGAATTCAAATCCATGCGTACGCGTGGATCACGCTTGAGCGTGGAAGAGAGAAACAAGCATCGACGCGTACGCCTCTGCGACGTGAACGCGTGAAATGCGAGAAAGAAAGGTGACGCATACGCATAAAGCACACGTACGCATGGCAAGAAATTGTGCTAAACGCACAGTTTTGGCACACTTTTCGCACAACTCTCTGTTCATAAGTACTGGGGCAGCATTTAGGTTCGACGCGTGCGCGTCAGTCAAGCTCACAAGTGGGAGGCCAGAAATGAGCACGATGCGTATGCGTCGGGGACGCGCACGCGTTGATGGGGTTGTGCGCCTGGCAACCCACCCGCTCGATTCCAGCGCAACTCTCTGTTTATTATACTAGAGAGCGAAATTAGCATCGACGCGTACACGTGACAGGCCCCCATTTTTTTAATGTTTATTCAGAAATAACTGGCTACCAAAGCAATGCCAAACATGATTAAGCAAGTGAAACCATAATTTAAACTAAATAAACATAACTAAAAATAAAAATTTAACTTATTACCAATGTAAATAAAAGAGAAAATAGGAAGAATATACTATTGTGGGGTGTCTCTCACCTAGCACTTTTAGTTAATATCCTTAAGTTGGACATTTGGTGAGCTCCTTGTCATGGTGGCTTGTGCTTGAACTCATCTTGAAACTTCCACCAACGCTTGGACTTCCAATAAGCTCCAATATTTCCAAGTGAATTTACCAAGCCTTGATGACGTTCTTCACAAGCTTTGAGCTCCCAAATTTGATCCTCTTGTATGATGGGATCCCAAATCTTGTTTCTACACCCGTCTTGAAGTTGATCATCTTTGTTCCAACTGAGTGGCAAGCACTCCGGATTCTCTATGAAGTACCAAACTCTTCTCTTAGATCCCACCAAGTGATCACTAGTCCAACCCTTGCATCTAGCTCTTGAAATCTCAACCTTGATGAGCCTTGATTTGCAACTCCAACCACTTAACATCCTTCTCTTACGCTTAATTCCACAAAGCCTCCTAAGTTGGCCATCCGTTTCAAGAATACCATATTCAAGTGGGGCAGTAAATCTAATAGAGATAAGTTTTACCCACTCAAATGAAGGAGTAGACGGCAACCTAGGTAGAGAAGTCTCCAACGATCTTGACAAAGCATATTCCACTCCCGTCCATCCTTTTTGAAGGGCTTCCACCTTCTGAAGAGATTCTTCACCTTCAAGCTCTTCCTCACCGGATTCATCCAACTCTTCTCCGTCACTCAAATAATAAATATGAGGTTGAGATAAATCTACCTCAATGTTGCTTTCAATTTTATCGGGAGAAAGCTCTTCTAACTCAAGGATTTCACTTGTGGATGCAAATAAATGACTAGAATGGCTTGATTCATGATCATCATCACCAAAGGAACTTGCTTTTTGATATATTCTGTCCAATTCTTCATAGGGAATATGCCTTGGAGGATGTGTACTACCCTCCTCAACATCAAATGCAAGCTTCTTGGAGGAATACTCTACAACTCTAGATTCCCATGGAGGTTCAGCATCTCCTAAGTCTTCAACCACTTCTTCCTCTTCAAAAATTACGGTTTCCTTCAATTGTTCCAATACAAAGCCACATTCCTCATTGTCCACCGGAATTTCTAACTTCTCCTTCATGCTACACTCCTCATTAGATTCTCCACATGTAGCCATGGGGGTACTTTGAGTGTTGAAGCGCAGTGAAGCTAAATTATCTACTACCTCGGTCAAGGTAGCCATGAACTCTAGTGTCGTCCTTTGCATCTCTCTTTGCCCTTGAAGAAGAACACTAAGAGTGTCATCCATTGGAAATTGGAGTAGATTTGAGGGTTTATTACTTGGGAGGAAGGGTTCATAATATGAGGGTGGTTCATCATGATAAGGATGTGGCGGTTCAACACTCTCTATCTTTTCCACTTGTTGTACAACACACTCTAGTACCTTGTTTTCAAGTTGAGATTTGTTAGCCATGAGAGCTTTGTGTGCTTTTCGGCTTTCCTCTTGCTCCATTTGATGGATGGTTGCTTAAAGTCGATCCATGGCTTCCTTGAAATGATCATGTGGCTCTTGTTCCGCTTGGATGACATAATTAGGATCATATTGTGGTTGAAAGCTCGCATACATTGGAGTTGGTGTATATTGAGGTGGTGGTTCTTGGGAGTAATTCGGCTTGGAATTGGGGTGGTTCTGTGTATGGTTCATTTGGCTCATAAGGTAGTTGGTATGGTGGGTGTGGGTTAGGGTCATATGGAAGTGTTTGGTAAAACAGGACTTGGGAGTATGGTGGTTTAAAGTTATGTTGAGGAGGGGGTTCGTAGGCATATGGTGGGGCTTACTGGTAACTACAAGGGGTCCACCATAGCTATTAGATTGATATGCATCCTGGAACGACTCTTGCTCATAGTAAGTTGGTGGAGGTTATTGCCAAGAGGGTTGATCAAATCCTTGAGACTCCTCCCATCTTTGATTGTTCCATCCTTGATGCAAGCCTTCATTGTAATCTTCACTTCCTACAATATAATTGTAACTAAACTCATAGCCAAAGGGGTGAGAATTCATAGTAGCAAGAGAAAATAAAAACAAAAACTAATAAGAACTAATGAAAATAAACTCCTAACACTAGAAACAACTAACAAAGAAACGCAAAGGCAAAAATATTAACAATATTCACAATAACCAATAATAGGGCACACATTTGCAACTCCCCGGCAACGGCGCCAAAAATTTGACGGAAGAAAAATGTCGATAAAGATTTTCACAAAAATGATCATGTTGCAAGTATAGTCTAAACCGACAATTAAACCTCAATCAAAATTTAATTTGTTTGTCACAATACAAACCCAATAAAAATAAACCGAAGTATTTAAATCTCGGGTCGTCTCTCAAGGAATTACAGGGAAGTGTAGTTAATATTGGTTATGGGAAAGTATATTTTTAGGTTTTGAAATAAGGAACAAGTAATGTAAATAACAAGGAAATAAAATAACAACTAAGAAAAGTCCTAGCAAGGATTGAGAATTGGAATTCCTATCCCCATTATCATAGTCACTTGTGATGATAATTGCCTTTTGCTCTTATTTAGTTAACTTCTAACAATTGAAGGTAAGTCAAGTGAGTAATTCAACTTGAGTTCACAAGTCCTAATCAAAGACTAGAGTTAGTGAATCTCAAGCCAACTAGCAACTTTCAATGACCAACCAACAAGAGACTTTGACAATTCAAGAGTCTCCAATTTACTCAATCTAAGTTAAGAACATAAAAATCTAATTTAAAGTCCAACCAAGTATTTTATCAAACACTTGGTAAGTATAAAATAAAAGCATAGAAAGGTAACAATAAACATTAAATTTAAACAATCAATTGCAAGCATCAATAACACAAATTAAAGAAAGCAACAACAACCATGGAAAACATAAATTGCATTAATATGGAAATTAAATCTAACATCAAGAGTTCATAAACTAAATTGGAAAATAAATAAATCAACAAGAGAAGATAAACTAAGATGCTATAATAATAGAATGTAGAATAGAAACTAAAATAAAGCAAGATGGAAATCTGAATTGGAGAAGAAATAAAGCTAAAAACCCTAAAACCTAGAGAGAGGAGATCTCTCCTCTCTCTCTCTAGAAAACTACATCTAAAACCTAGCTAATGTGTATGAAAGTGTGAATGATTCATTCCCCCTCCAGCTCCACTCTGCAGCCTCTAATCTGGATTTTCGGGCCTGAAATTGGGTCAAAAAGGAGCCCAGAAATCGCCCACAGCGTTTTCTGCAAATTGCAGCACGTGACGCTCTGTCACGCGTACGCGTCGCTTGACAAAATCTTGGTCACGCATACGCGTCATCCACGCATACGCGTCGCTTGCCTGATGCGCTGTCCACGCGTACGCGTCGTCCACGCGTGCGCGTCGCTTCCAGCTTCTCAAAACTTCAATTTCTTGTGTTCCTTCCACTTTTGCATGCTTCCTTCCCATTCTCTAAGCCATTTCTGCCCTGGAAAACCTGAAAACACTTAACACACATATCACGGCATCGAATGGTAATAAGAGAAGATTAAAAATGGGTAAATTTAAGGACAAAGAAGCATGTTTTCAATCATAGCACAAAATTAGAAAAAAAATGTAAAACATGCAATTTATATGCATAAGTGTGAGAATAGTAAATAAAATTTGCTCAATTTAAGACAAAATAAACCGTGAAATAACGGTTTATTAACACATCCCTTTTAAACTTTGGATTATCAGGGGCCTTTCTAAACTTAGACAATTCCATGATAAGATTTTCATGGCTCCTTTGATGCCAATTGAAGGCTGGCACCTTCCACTTTATTTTCTCTGTTTGTTAAATCTTCTAAAAAAAAAAAAAAATCCTTTTTTGATCATATTTATTTTCCTTGTTGATGGCTTTTTGTTTATTTTCACTGATTTGTTGCTGACTAGCTTATCCTTCTCAAGCTAGTTGTTTGATCCTTAGCTTTAGCTTTTGATTCACTTCATCCCCTAATCAAATCTGGTTGTTTCTGCACTCATTATAATTCGCTTTGGTGCTGATTGTTCTTCTTCTTCTTCCATATCTTGCTTTACCTCCTTATTCTTTTTTGTTTTTAACTTATTAGAGATGTTATCCCTTATACCATCTGTTTAATTATCACTCGGATTGGAGAAGTTATTTAAAAGCCAAGCAGGGGACGACTTCTTACGATGCTATGAGCTACTTACTTTAGAATTACCAGTAGCCCATAATTTTCCATTTTCTGGCCTATGTACCCTTTTTTCACCTAATCAGCCTTGAGCCATTCGCCAGCACCTATCTTATTTAATTTTTCTATTGTAGTATCCTCCTAAATGGGCACAATACTTGCAAATTGCTCTTATCCGTTAATATCTCAGGCCAACTTCTACAACATTTTTATTTGGACCAGCCAATTTAATGCAGTCTTTAATTTTGTTTTTAGCCGTCAAATCTACCTTTACTTTTACTATTTTGGTTTCCTTCCTTTTAACATAAAAGAAATATTTTTAATAACTTTTTCCACTTTTTTTCAAAATTTTTTTCCAATTTCAAGTGTCTTATAGCATTCAGGAAGCCCCAAAATTGAGCCCAAATAGGAAAGGACCGAATCCACACTTTTTTCAGGTGATTCAAACTCATACCATCTTTTGACATGAAGGAAATAGTTTTTAAAGATCCATGGAGACCCTTTTTTTATCCTCATAGTATCCATTTCATAGTCAAGGAAAAACTGAAATAGATTTCTACCCCTTTTAGTCACACAAAATCCTTTCAGTTTGTCTTAATTAGCTCTCAAAGAATTTTTAATAGTACCAATTGAGAAGGACTTATCTACAAAAAGCTTGTCTATAAGGCTTTTTGAACGTGTTTGGATGTCCTCTCTGATGTCTTCCTCATTCAATATCACAAGTTCTTTCTCATTCTATTCTATTTGCACTGTTTTATTGTCTTTGATTTTTTCTACTTGGTCCATTTGCACTCTGATAGCTTTGGATATCAAAGAGAATAAAGTACTAGTAAACCAAACTAAATTAAGGTGAAAGTTGAGAAGAAAGAGATGTTGAGAAATCCATGCTAGAAGAACCTCCTAGTTGGAGTACTTGGAAGCCCTAGAAGAGCATTTGGAACCCTTAGCTAGCACTTGTTAAGATACAATTTGGATTAGCTTCTCATTGACTACTTTTTTTTTGTAAAGGATTGTATCCAATAGATAATGCTTGGCAATTCATTATGGTCTCTCCAACTGAAACATTGATTTAACAAGGACACCTAGAGAAATTTAATTTCATGTGAGTTGCTATATGCATAAGGCGAGGTTCGAATCATTGATACTTATTTAAGCAGATTAGTAAGTTGACTACTTGACCAAATTTTTATGTATTTCATAAATAGAATTTTATTTTGATGCATATATTTTTAGCCTGTGGTCCGTTTAGAAAATCCTTCTGTGGCTTGTATTAGGGATAATAACATGGTTGATGAGTAACTATATGAACACATGCGTGCACACATGCACACACACAAATTACATACACTCTTTAATTTGAAAGAATATGTCGCTTATATTCCACTAACTTGCACCATATTGTTGCTAACAATTGACTCAATACTTGCCAATTCTTTAAACTTGTCGAATATGTTGTTTTGTTACCATGGGGTGATGCTCATCTTTAGTATTAGCTTTTTATTTAATTAGTATATCATTAGAAATAGAATTGCATTTAAATTTAGAATTTTGTATTGTAAAAATACTCTGAATATGGTTACAACACAATTGGATAATTACTTGATGTATTGGCACATCACTTTTATATTTGGTTTCTTTTCTTTTAATGATTATGCACTAGGTAAATTTTTTTTCGAAAAAGTATTAATAAACCTAACCTCATCAATAAAAGCTTATATGTATAATATTATTTACAACTAAGTTATCAAAGAGTAAAATAAGAGATATTCTAGTAATATTCTTGTCTTTAATGATTTTATGACCTAAGTATAGGAAGCTGATGGCGAGGGTGTTACATCCCATGAGTTTTTTAGCATCTCTTGTTTTTGAGTATCACGTAGGTTTCAAGCATCTATGGAATTTTCTAGTTTTGGCTTACTTTTTTGTAGTTTTTGTTTTTATTACATATGTACATTTGGTGTTATGTACGTGATTTTTTATTGAAAGATTAGTCTCTATTATGGTGCCTAAATTTTAGAGATAGAATTTAAAAATAAAAGAGTAAATCTCACTTTTTTTATCTCTATTTTTTAGTAATTTAGACAAAAAAGTTAATAGACACCAAAAAATCTATCCAAAAGATTTTAGAATAGCAAAGATCCACAAGAGAAGGTATACACCACTCTCTCATTTCAGGTTATCCATATAGACAACTCTAAAGTTATCCAAATATATATTTGGTAGTGAAAGTTAAGCATTCTTTCACAAAATATATTTTATTAGAACTCCATTAGTGCCTTTATAGAAATTTGCTTTGATACTTTTCATTTGTATTTTCTCTTATTTATTTACTTTTTTTGCGATTCAAAGAGAAAATAATAAACATTCAAGATCTAAAATACATAAGTTCTATATAGTCTTTTCTAAAGCGCAATTTTATATTTTTAATGTTTAGTGAAAAAAACACAAACAACGTTTGTGAAAAATAGGCAAATTTTAGATGGGGTGCTGGTGGCATATGAGATAGTAAACTGGTTGAAGAGGATAAAAAAGAAGGTATGATTATAAAATTGGATTTTAGAAAAGCTTAGAATTTGGTTAGATGGAATTTTATGGATGTGATTGTGAAAAAAAATGGGATTTAAGAATAGATAAAGGAAATGGACTAGAAGTTGTTTGAGGTTGGTATCGATGTTCATTCTTGTAAATAGGTCCCCCACAAAATCTTTTGACTTTCAAAGAGGTTTGAGACAAGGAGTCCCGTTGTTCCTATTTTTATTTGTACTTGTGACTGAAGTGCTTAACAAGCTCATTAAAAAGGCAAAAGAAATGATATTAATGGAAGGAATGCTACTAGGTAGAGACAAAGTCAGTCTTTCGTTTCTTCAATTTACAAATGATACTATTCTATTCTTTCCTACTAAGAAAGAGATTCTAAAACATTTTAAAAGTATTTTTGCATATTTTAGGGTTATATCGAGTTTAAAGATAAACTTTTTAAAATCCATTATAGTTCTTCTAAATTGCAAAGAACAAAATAAAAAATATATTGGGTAGATGTATGCGATATCCTGTTAGATTTTTATCACTCTCTGGGTATCCCACTTGGTGCAAATTAAAAAGGATATCAACTTGGAGGCTAGTGATTGACAAAATAAAAAGAAATATCTATAGTTAGGAAGCTAAGTTGCTTCCTCAAGCAGGTAGATTAGTGTTAATCAAATCAATTTTGAATAATCACCTAATATATTATTTGGAGATTTTTAAGATGCCAAAATGTGTGAGAAAAAGATTATTTTTTTACAATCTAAATATTTTTGGAGAAAGAAAAGAAAAACAACTGTATACCTACCATCAAATGGAAAGTTATTCAAAAGTCAAAAAATAAAAGGGAGAGTTAAAGGTTGGAGATATTATTATAAAAATGCAGCTCTGTTTTTGAAGTGGTGGTAGAGGTTTGAGAACAAAGATAAACCTCCTTTGGAAGAGGTTCGTTGGTTCTCGTCATAGACTAGATTTAGATGGACAGCTTGAGAGTAAAAAATCAGTGGATAATGGAGTGATATTATGAACGGTGTGAAGTATAATGAAAACATAAAATACATAACAAGCTCAAGTCTATGGGTTGTAGTAGGAAATGAAAAAATTTTTTTGGTTAAATAAATAGATTGGTAACGATCCTCTTTGTATAAGATTTTCAAGACTCTTTATTTTATTTCTGCTTAAAAATTTTGTTGCTGATTGTGATTTTTGGGATTGAGTGTTTTGGGTCTAGAACTTCCAATGGAGGAGAGCTTTTAGGAAGTAAAAAAAATGAGGAGTGTACGGATTTATTGAAATTTATTGAAATCTTAAGTAATGTTTATAGAATATTCTGCAGAATTAACAATGGAGGCACAACATATATCTTCAAAGATATATGGATAGGTTTGGCTCCTCCAAAATTTGAGTTGATAATATAATTTTCAATACTTAAAAAGCTAAATACTAAGGAAAGATTGGCTAGACTGAACATTATACAAAGTGGTGATAAAGTGTGTGTGTTGTGTGAAGAAAAAATTGAAGAAAATATATCGCATTTATTTATTCATTGTACATTTGTAAATTTTTTATGGAATTCATGCATGAAGTCAATAGGAGTATAGTGATGTGGCCATGTGAATTTACATAATCTGCTTGTGGAGTGGATGGGAGGTAGGAAGATGAAAATGGAGAATAATAAATGGAAAGCACATTTTTTTGCTATAGTGTGGGTAGTATGGAGAGTGAAGAATGTAGTGATTTTTGAACAATAAAAACTTAAAATAAAGGAGGCTTGGGGTATGATTAATTCCTTACGAATTCAATAGAGTAGATTAAACAAAGAGAAAAAAGATAAAATGATAAATGAGGAAGGAGGAGAAAAAGTGAAGAGAGGTGGTAAACAAAATGTTTAGGAAAAGAAACAAATTGATAGAAGTAGTAACAAATAACAATGGTAGTCATGTGTTCTATATATTCTTGAGAAAAAAAAAACAGTATAAAGTGGTAGGTTACTTAGATATTAATAAAAGGTTGAGGTGTGTAATCTTCGAGTATACTAAAACTACTTCGGTGTGTATGGCAGAACAAAAAACTTTAGAGATGCTACTGATGAGCAGATATTTTATACGATTTTTGTCATCATTTTCATATAATTTTTAGTATGCTTTGTTTAAGTTTTATTATGTTTTCATAGGTTTTAGCGCAAAATTCATATTTTTGGATTCTACTTTGATTTTGTGTGTTTTTATGCAATTTCAGGTATTTTTTTGGCTGAAATTGAGGAGCTGGAGCAAAAGTCTGATTCAGAGACAGAGAAAGCACTGCAGATGTTGTCCGGATCTGACCTCCTTGCACTCGAAAGAGCTTTTCTGGAGCTACAAAAGTCAAAATGGAGCTTTCTAAACAGCTACAAAAAGCTAAGATCTAGATCTTTCCAGCAATGTAATAGTCAATACTTTTTTTTCAGAATTGAAGGCCTAAAACTGGCATTCAACGCCAGCCTCCTGCCCTATTCTGGCGTCTAGCACCCAAAGGAGAAGAGACCAGCATCCAACACCCATAAAGGATCCCCTAGCCAGTGTTCAATGCCCTAGAGTCCTCCTACATGTGGATCTCAATCAAGCTTAGCCCAAACACTCACCAAGTGGGCCTCAAAAGTGGATTTTAGCACTAAAAGACTGTTTTACCCTTCTTATGTAATCCTTAGTCATTAGTCTAGTATTTATTTGAGAACTTTTACAGACTCAGGGGGAGGACCAGTCATATTTCGTTTATCATTGTATTTTCTATCAGTATGAGTTTCTAAACCTCCTAGGTTGAGGGGATGAGCTCTGCTGAGTTTTATGGATTAATAAAGTACTACTGTTCTATTTCAATTCGTGTTTGATTCTCTATTCTAAGATATATCTTTGTTCTTCATCTTTATGAATGTGTTGAACCGGCACAAGGTTATCTCATTCTATATAGGTTCAGAGTGAGTCTTTCATCGGACAATGATGAACCACTAGCTTGATTATACATCTCTTAGACGGCTAATCCACGACTTCGTTTGGGACTTTTCGAGACACCGGTTCAGCCGAGGTATGAGGAGATTAGTGTCTTTGTGGTAAAGGCGCAGCATTCTCTGATCCGGAAGATTCGACCTTGTCTGTGGCGTTTTAAGTAGGATCACTAAGGAGAATGGATTGCAGGAGGTTCACACTCAATCAGACTGGATCCACACTAACA